>NC_138193.1:25941790-26320772 GCF_964194105.1 Spermophilus citellus | reverse complement strand
GCCTTAGTTTCTGTGGCTAGAATCCAAACAGTGTTCTAACTGCTGCAAATCTTCTATCAGAAACTGGCAGGATGAGAGAGAAGCAGAAAGGAGACAAGGTGACGGCAAACCAGAGGCCACCCACCCTGCCCTGTGGACCTGCCTCCTCCTTCTGCCCAGCCTCTGGGCGGTGACCACAGCTGGTCGGTGAGCTCCCGAGCAGCCGCTCTCTGTCTCCCATCCCGCTTCCCTTCCAAACCAGCAGCAAGCCCCTGATTCCACCCCAAACCTACGGTCCACATCTTGCCAACTCCATCTCTGCACCGCTGCTTCCACCCCCACACACAGGCTGCTGGCCCCGCAGGACTGTCCATGCACCCGCAAGGAGAGCCGTAGCTTCTGGTTCCCATCACTGTTGGAACCCAGGTCTGGCCCATGGCCCTGCCTGGTGTCTCCCCTGACACCTCAGCCCCACCTACTTGGCCTCCTTCTCCCTGGGATGAGCCACGCCTTTCTTGTCTGTGGTCACATGTCCCTTTGCCCCAGCCTCTGCATGGCCCGGCCTTTCTCTCAGCTGAGGGAGGTGCTGGCACCAAGGATGACTTCTCAGAGAGCTTCCCCCTCACACCCTCCCCTCCACCCCTCCACCCTCACACCCTCCCTCCTCCCTGCTCCTTTCCTCCTCCCTCCCCTCTCCCTACCCCTCCTATGTAACTGCCCCTTTTTACCAGTCTGCTTCTATTTTTTGTTACTTACTGTCACCTCCACCCCAATGCCCCCTGGGGCATCCCTGCTGGGCCAGCAGTTCAACTATATCTGCCTACAGCGGGGGCCAGTGCCAGGCACCTGGGCCTCAGAGAGTGTGACAGCCACCTCTCTTCTCCGAGTGGGGTGGCAGATGCTACTTGGGACTTCTTAGACCTTAGAGCACCTGGGAGCCACCCCAGTGGCCACTCTACCTGGGGCTGTCATTCTTCACAGCTGCTGGCGAGAGCCCTGAGCGGCCCGCTCTTCTCTCCCAGTCCTGAGGCAGCTCCGAGGGCATTCCCATCCCTCCCAGGACCCACAATAGTGACTGCAATCATAGCCCTGTCCCTTGGTGGCCCCCAGGGTGGTACCAGAATTGCTGGAGTGGCATGGTGTTTGCATGTAACCTGGGCACATGCCTCCAGACTTCAGATCATCTCCACATTCCTCGATACCCACTATGATATAAATGCTCTGTAAATCATTGTTCTCGTTGAAGGAATGATAACAGAAGAGCCCATGGTGTCCTGTACAGACGCAGCATCTCATTTTGAATATTTCCAGGCTGCACTTGGTGGGACTCCCAGATGCAGAGCCCACAGATGCTGACACACAGCTGATGAGGTTGCCTGGACCCCACAGCCCCACTCGCTCAGGGACAGCCTTGGCGGCCCTCATAGCAGTATTGTGGACTGAGACACAAGCCATGGAGACCACAAGGACAGAGATTCACCATCCCACCCTTTCCAGAAACATCTTTCTGGCCCCGGCCTGAAAGCCCCACTACCATCTGGTAGCAAAGGGGGCAGTGTTTGCCGAGCACCTTGAGGGTGCAGAGCTGTCATGCTGGGTCTCACCGTGGTGACCCTGCCTGCATCTGGGCTAGGGAGAGGAAGGCAGGCCCCAAGACCCAGAAAGCAATGAGAGCCACAGGGGCCCAGTGGAGGCAGACAGCTGGCCAGGTGTCAAGGGAAGCTGTAACAAGTAGGTTGAGGCAGAAAGAGCAGGGACACAGGAAGTGTGCCTGGGGTGGGGGTGGCATGCTTCAACTGGAGCAGAGATGGGGGTCCTGTGGGGCTTGGGGATGGGGGCATACCCCAGCACCTTCACGAGTAGAAGGGGTCTCTACCAGGCCCTTCCACTCCACTCCACGCTGCTAACTCCCGGGAGGACAGTGGCCTTGTGTGAGCCTGCATCTCCAGCTAGGACACCCCTTAAACAGTCCAGATTGATGGCCTTCTCCCAGAAGTCCCCAGCACCGGGAAAGAAGCTCTTTCTTCCCAAAGGAGCATTCAGCAGAGCCACAAAGCACATCCGCCAGATGGTTCGAGAGAAGTAGATGTCTGGTCCTCTTGGGGCTGCCATCTACAAAGTGATGGCCATCCACCTGCCATGCAGGTATTATGTGCATGAACTATATACAATCGTGTGTGTGACGCGTAATTATATGTATGCCATATGTACTGCCCACCTATAACACACCAGGCAGTGGCCAGCTCCAGGACATAAGGAAATGCAGGAAGTGAGGTCTTCGCCCTCAGGAGCTCCTGTTCATGGGGCACCTGCAGAGGACTCGCAGCCCCACTGAGCATGCCCTCAGGGAGTCCCCGTGGGCCTAGGCCCAGCACAGAGGGAAAGGCACCCGGAGGCCGTCTCCTGGAGGAGGTGGCTCTGGTGAAGCTGGATGAGGATTTGCAGCCACGGTTGGAGCAGGGGCCTCTTCTGCCTGTGCTTCCCCGGCAATGGCAACATGGCTGATAAGGTCGAGTTTCTGATGCAGCACAAGCCTCGGTGGTTTCGCTCGCAGCCACGAGATGGCAGCACGTGGTCAAAAGTGCTGGCAACAGGTGTCTCTGCCATCAGCCTGTTTCTGCTGTTGGTGGTAGTGACAATAGTGTTTGGTGGATTAAAGCGAAAACCTGTTTGAATCCATTAAGTTGCAGATGGCATGTACGTTCATCGCCAAAAGGAGTTAAAATCAAGTGAACCCTAGTATTTTCCATGGTATTTTTCCTAGTAGATTGGAAATTACTGCTAGAAAAATAAGAAGGGACAACAAACATTTCCCTAAGAAATTTGCAGCCCCGGAATTGTCCTCTGTTCTCTTTCAGTGTCCTCTGTGTCCTTCTCCCAGGTACCAAGTGTGAACTCAGGCTGGCGATGCACTTGATTTCTGTTTGATCCACGAGTGTTCTCTCACTTTTGCCTGTTCCCCTAGTTTTGCTGTCAGTGGTGATCGCAAAGCAGCAATCATCTAGAATGTCTGTGACATGTTTGAATCAGAAGATGGGTCGGGGGGACTCTCCTTGCGTTTTGCGGATGACATTGAGTTGAGATCTCATCTCCAGGGCCCGGGCCCTGTTCCGAGAGCGCTCCTTTGGGTGGGACTGACACCCTCATTCCTTATTAGCAGGCCACTCTCCCCACTCCATCACTGGGGAAAACACTCTAAAGAGTACCAGTGGCTGTTTTGTAAGGCAAAGTCATTCACTCCCCAACACACCAGAGCCCCGCCGAGTGGACCCCGCAGGTGGGGGGACAGAGAGTGCTTGGCTGCCCAGCTGGACATCCGCCTGTTCTTAAGTGAATGCAAATAAAACTGTAAGTGAAGAGTTGGGGGCTGTTTCGTCAGCATTTCTGAATCTACATGAGGAGCAACTACAGAGGATGAGAGAACTCGCAGGAGAATGGGAAGGAGGCCAAAGGCCAGGAGAGCCTGCAGAGACGCAGCAGGGGGACCTCGCACACCAGGGGGACCAGGGGCCCTCCCTTACCTGCACAGGTTTCTGGGCAAGCGGTGGGCGTCTGTGGGCTCAGAGCCACTGTGGGAGGCTGGCAGCTCTTCAGGCCCCTCAGTGAGGAGAAGGTGCCCCTATTGTGGCAGATGTGTGCCCAGGCAGGCACCTGAAAACTACCAAGACTGACTCCCAGTCCTGGTTTTCCTATAAATCAGGAAATGACGCATCTGCTAAGAGGAAGGGATGGGGGAGAGGGAAGAAAAACTGAGACTCTAGGTAGGAATATGAGGAAAAGGCCCAGATTGTCTGAGGTGGGGCCCAGAGGGTCGGGGAGGTCAGGACTGAGACGCTGACAAAGTCCCAGACCAACGTAGTCTGAAATTCCGCACCCATGCAGGAGCCTGGGCTCTCTGAGGCTGAGAGGCGGGTGGAGTGCTTGAGAATAGGAGCTCTGAGCTTAGCAAGGAACCAGGAAATCGGGTTGGTGAGTCCAGATGCAGGGAAGGACAGGCATAGAGATAAAGGCATATGACCTGCCTGAAGGAAAGGGCAAGGGGAACGTCCAGGGGACTTCCCAGAGGCCGTCCTCCTTAGGCTGACCGGGAAGGAGGAGCTGGACTTCACAGGGAAACCACCGTAGGCAGAAGGAACAGCACACGCAGAGAGGAGTGTGAGCGTGAATGGCCAGTGTGACCAGGGCCGCCAGTAGGGGCCGGGGAAAGGCGAGGCAGCCTCTGGGACCTGGGCCTCCATCCTGCAGGGCCCTCCTTCTGGCTCGAGAGGAGGCAGATCTGAAAGGAGCTATGGCCCTGGGACTGTGGCCAGGTGGCCGCTCTTCTCTTGCTCTCGGGTGTTTAGCATGGTTGTGTAGTGGCGAGAGTCTGCTGCCTTCAGAAGGCCTGGGCAGGGGCAGAGAGGGGACGGTGGAACAGTCCTGGTGGGCTGCAAACAAGATAAAATTTCATAACACAGCCAAGGACCACAGATGGTCCTGTCATCATGTAAATCACCAGCAAAGCAGAGGAGACCTGGCCTCTGAACAGCAGGCAGCCCCGGCCAGGCACAGAGCTGGCACTAAGAGTGGGCAGCCAGCTGGTGCAGGAAATGGGCATTCTGGGTGGACTGTGGTCAGGAGCCCTGGGAGAGCTTACGTGTCCCAGGGGGTGGCTCCCAGCGCCAGTGGCCCTGAGCTGGCTCCTCTTATCTAAGAACGTGGCCTCGTGACCATTGACCATCTGGCCACGAGCTGCAGATTCTATTAATCTCTTGAGATTAGGGAAGCAGCAGGAGCCAGTGACCCTTTTATTAGGCCCAGACTGGTCTCAAATCAGCACTTAGCCCAGAGGCCTCTGATGACCCCAGATACTGGCAGCACCTTGTGTAGCTTCATCTGGATGAAAGGTCACCTCGGGTGGACAAGGATGGCAGGGACCTTTGGCCCTCACACCTGCACAGTTTGTCCTGCTCCTTCCCAGTAGCCCACACCCCTACCTGTGAGCCCGCAGGTGGGAGGGAGATTGGACCATTATGGCAGGCCGTGCTCCTGGGGTCCAGGGAGGAGGCCAGACTGTTATCTCCTTGATAGTTGGTGTCTGATCAAAGGCACCTCTTTTTTTTTCTTTTTTTTTTAATTGGTTGTTCAAAACATTACAAAGCTCATGACATATCATCTTTCATACATTTGACTCAAGTGGGTTATGAACTCCCATTTTTACCCCAAATACAAATTGCAGAATCACATCGGTTACACATTCACATTTTTACATAATGGCATATTAGTGACTGTTGTATTCTTCTACCTTTCCTATCCCCTACTATCCCCCCTCCCCTCCCCTCCCATCTTCCCTCAAAGGCACCTCTTTGAGACACCCGCATTCTTATTGCCCGGCTGTCCTTGGTCCCTCAACACTCCTAGGACGCTCGGTATCTTGAAGGTGGAGATTCGTGTGTGTCAAGATGGTGGCAGCTCTTTGTCCCCATACAGAGCAGTAGGACGTTCCCATTCGATGTGTGGGCACTGTGAGACAGGATGAAGCAGGTGAAATGCTTTGACTCGACCCACACGAACCATCAAACTCAAACCTCAGAAAACTTTGAAACTAGAAATCAGACAAGGGAACCCATTAGCATCACTGCTGTCACGGCCTGGACCTAGTCAAGATCACAGGGCTGGGAAAAGGAATGGCGGGCGCAAGGTTGGAGAGAACGGGAGACCTTGATTTGAGGACTTCTATCCACCACTGAGCCAGAAGGGGCAAGGAGAGGACTTCCAGTTCTGGCCACAGTCAGCCTTCCTGCAGGAAACCAGAAAGCTGACAAACTACAGGAAGTGACAATTGTAATATTACTAGACACCGTACAATGGTGGACACTGGTCTCTGGGACATGGGAGGTAAATGACATGAGTCTTCCGATTGCCCCAGCTCGCTGCCTTGGCCCACGGTGCAGTCAAGGGAAGCCCGAGGGCAGGAGCAAAACAGGAGCCCAGGAGGATAGGGCAGCTGAGTGTGCGGACAGCCTGGTGGACGGAGGGCGACGTTGCAGAGGATGCCAGGCATCTGCAGAGGCCGCCTCTCCCGTAGTCACCAAGAGCCGATCAAGGTTAAAAACAGAGCTAGCCAAGGGATTAGAGGGTAGCAGTGCCTGGCACCCACTCAGGGTCAGGGACGAGCCCCTTCCCACCAGCATGGAGAACCTTGTGGTCCCCAGGGCACTGAATGCATCCCACTGGGAATAATAGCGCTAATCAGGCCACTGTTCCAGTCCTGCCTTAAAACCAGACTCCCTCCCTGAAATAATGTCTCAGCATAATTAAACCAGCCCAGCACAGTCCCGCACACCTGTAATCTCAATGGCTTGGGAGGCGAGACCAAAGGGTCGCAAGTTCAAAGCCAGCCTCAGCAACTTAGTGAGGTCCTAAGCTACTTAGCAAGATCCTGTCTCTAAATAACAAATTAAAAGGGCTGGAGATGTGTCTCAGTGGTGAAGCACCCTGGGTACAATCCCTGATACCAAAAAAAAAAAAAAAAAATTAAACTGCATCCGAGGAAGAATATTTGTGAAAGTACAAAAATATTCACCACCCAACAAAGCAAAATTCACAATATATGGTACAACAGTAGAAAACTATCAGGCATGCAAAGAAAACAGGAAAAACCAAGGCATGATAAGGAGAAAACGCATTGATTGTTCCTTCCAGAGCAGACATGTGCGTTCGAACCAGCAGACAGGATGTGAGAGCAAGAGCGGCAACACACATGCATCCCATAGTTCCCCAGGCGAGTAGAAATGGAAGATCCAACCATCAAATAAAACTTCTAGAGGTCAAAACGGCAACATCTGAGTGTCTGAAATAAAAATCACTCCAGATGGGATTCAAAGATGACATGTTGCCAAAGAAAAGGCTCATGAACCTGAGGACGGAGAAATCACAGACACCGAGTGACAAAGGCGGAGAAAACCAGAGTCGGAAGACACTGCTCGTGAGGCGTGGGAGTCTGAGCCGCCAAATGGATGTGATTGGAGTCCCCAGAGGACAGAAATAAAATATTTGGAGAAATAATAACCAAAACATATTTCTAAAAATGATTAAAACTGTTAACATGCAGATCCAAGAAGTTCAGCAAACCCCAAGCACAAGATCAGGAAGAAAACGCTACACAGCTCCTCATAATCGGCAGGCTCAGAACCAAGGATCCAGAGAAAGAAATCAAAAGCAGCTGGGAGAAGAAGACGTGTTACATAGAAGAACAGACGTAAAAATGCCAGCGGACTTCTCTAGGAATGAACGCGAGCACCAGCCACACAGCCACATTTTTACAGCAGTGAAATGTCCTTGAGAAATGAAGGCAAAATAGCCAGGCGCAATGGCACACCCGTGTCATCCCTGCAACTCGGGAGGCTGAGACAGGAGGATCAAAAGTTCGAGGCCAGCCCCAGCAACTTAGCAAGGCCCTAAGCAACTTTGGGAGACCCTGTCTCAAAATGAAAAATAAAAATGGCTAGGGATGAGGCTCAGTGGTTAAGCACCCTGGGGTTCAATACCCACTGCAAGAAAGGAAGACAGAAAGGCAGAATGCAGACTGCTTCAGACAAACAAACTGAAAACGTGCACAACCCGCAGGCCCAGCCACATGACATACACCAAGTCCTGCAAGTGAGGGAAAGGAGCAGGAGGGAATGGGGCCCCCACGGGGAAGGCCAGAGGGAGGGGCGCCCGATAAGGTTTCCGCTCCTCTTTCAACCTCTTCAAAAGATAACCAGCCACTGGAACACTGATAACAACGTCCTGTGGAGATTACAGCACACATAGAGCTAAAATGTTCCAAAAAGTGGCCCAAAGGTCTGGGGAGGGAAGTCAGCGCGCTGGCCTCGAGCCCTCCCACACAGGAAAAGGGGTAGCGCAGCCACGGGCGGCTCCCGATAAGTCAGACTGCTCTCTGAACCCCTGAGCAACCCCAGGAGCCAAGCTCCACGTCCAACAGACACAGAGGAGATAACACGGAAACCTAAGATACCCAACCCAAGAGAAGAAGGGGACAGGGACAAAGGGACACGTGGGAGGCGCGGAGGAAACTGGCAAGTTCCAGCCTCATGGGGTCGGTGAACTCCTCATGGCCCGTGGTCGCAGGTCCGCACGAGGGTTCCCAGGGGCAACACCAAAACACCAACCGAGAAAAACTGAGGAATTGCACTTGATGAAAACTGAATGCTCTTGCACTTCAAGACACCACTGAGAAAACGGAAAGCAGCCCCTGAAGGAGGGGAATGTCTGCCGATCGTGTATCTGATGAGGAACTGTCCAGATACACAAACCCTCTGACACTAACTCACAGCAGGGACAAGACAAACAGTCCAGTTTAAGCATGAGGAAAAGATTTGAAGAGACTTTCTCCCCCAAGAGGACATAAAGATGTCCAACAAGCACACGAGGAGATGCTGATGTCACTGGTCATCACAGAAACACAAATCAAAAGCAAAGGGAGAGGCCACGTCATATCCCCTGCGATGGCCCTAACCCAAAAGAAGGGACAGGAGCAGGCACGGCCCGGATGTGGGAAGCAGACTCCCCTGGCTCTGCTGATGGAGAAGCAAGACGGATTCCTGGCCCAGGGGCAGTTCAGAGCTGTGACTGGAAGGAAGCGGCCAGAATGTCTGTGGCGGTGCTGGCCTTGTGTAGCCGGGCAGTCCTGAACGGGGAGACGGAGCTGGCGTTAGTGCCAGTCTCAACGCGTTAGAGCGCTGGCGCTTTGGGCCTGACCTCCTGGTAGTCTTGGTTCCTACTACATCCAGGAAAGCAGCGGGCCCTGGTCTCTGATGCCCTCAGCCCCGGTTCACCACTGAGGCAGCAGGCTTCTGGAAGCTGGCGTGGGCTGCCCACTCCCTGGCCTCCCTGTTCCTGCCCCCTTCAACTTCTGCACAGCAGTCCTGGAGGCGAGGAGGGCTTCCCCGCCCAGGGATCCCCAGCCCATCCTGTGGGAAGGTACACATATGGTTGACCTCCTTCAACCTGCCCAGCAAACTCAAGGGACAGCTGGGCTTGACTCTAGAGGATCAGAGCTCTGCAGACCCCTGCGGTGCAATGTCATGTTAATGCCCAGGATATTAATGAGGTTGAGCAAAGTCCTGGCACCAGCTAAATGCTTAGTAAAGATGTGTTGAATGAGCAAATAAATAAATTTCTATAAAATTCTATGAATAGAAAAATTATGGTCAGAGAGACCAGTGCAGACCCAGAATTGAGTGGCCAGGACTCCATGGCATATAAATGCGACTATGAATCCTTCAAGGACCACAATGCCTGTTTCTATGCCCATTGAGGAGATTGGCAGGGGAAATGAAAGTCAGAGCAGGCCCCTTCTCCAAGAGTCACCGAGGCCATGTGACTGCAAGACTCCAGTGACCACTTCAGTCATGATGGGATCAAAGTACAATGACGATGATCTTGTTAGGTTCCATTGAGTGGCAGAGGGGTCCCCTGAGCCAGGGAGCAGATGCCAGTGAAGACTTGCTGGAGAGGACCGTGGCCACCCCACCACGGTCCTGTCCTGTCCATCCACTCCACCAGAGGAGGGGGTTCCAAAGGCCTGCAGGGAAGGAGAGTGGGCACCTGGGAGATCTCAGGTGCCCAGGGCAGCCCCAGCCCCCAGCCCACCACCTCAGCAGCCTCCCCAGGTGGGGTTCAGCCCGCCTCACTAATGAAGTTCGGATCACATCCTTCCTGGTTTTTATTTTCCGCTGTAAAGCAGGTTCAATCTTCTTCTTCGTATGACTGAGCAACACCCGTCCCATGGCCCTGGTGTGCACTGGTGAGGAGAGGAAGGGGCAGTGTGGGCAGGGCCGTGCCTGCCGCTCGGGTTTGGAGGCAGAAGTCGAGGCCAAAAAGCTCCTGCTGCCTTGGGGACCTGGTGCTGGGGTCCTGGCACTCAGCCCTGCCCCGAAAGAACCAGCCCGTGAGACGCATGGCTGAGAAGTGACCAAGGTGACCCGAGGACCTGGGGCCTGGGTGTGAAGGAGCCTGCCCCTCTCCCAGGCCCCTCCTCTGCTCAGTCTGAGCCAGAGGGGGCTGTGCCCAGGGCTTCTGAGGCTCCTTCCTCCCTTCATCCCTAGGTGGTCATTATGTCAGCCTCAACAGCCACCTTGGAGGGCCCAGGGACTGGGGATACAGCTGCAGAGCATGGAGATGGGGATCTCAATGGGAGCCTATGGATCTGGCCAAAGAGGCTGAGGCAAGGCAGGAGTTCAGCCAAGAAGGGATGACATTATGTAAGCTGGGGGCAGAGGATATGGTCTTGGAGAGCCAGTCAGATTAGTCACATGGAGACCCTGTGGCCAGGCAGGCGCTCTGTCTCACATCTTGTTTGAATTGAGGTCTGGAGGAGTGTTGAAGGCAGACCTCATTTCACAAATCTCTGCAGATGCACCCTGGAAATGTGCAAGCCATTCAATGGATGTAGAACCAGGGGAAAAAAAATCTCTCTGAGTCTTTAAAAAGTCCTTGAGAAAGTCCCATCCTCCCCTTCCTAACTGCCCAGCACCGAGTGGGAAGACTTCACCATGGTGTTATCAGCCTTCACGCTCAGAACCCGCAATATGCCTGGCTCTCTGGTCTAATAGCCAGACTCGCTAGTGATGCACTAAAAGAGGAATTTCCAAATCCTGAATATGTACCTATTACCAAGACACAGCCTCCCTTGCACTTGGAGGAAGATGGGCAAGGACAGCGTCTTTGGAAGTGGAGGCCATCCTGAACTGCTCCCTAAAGACCCACGCTCTCTGCTGCCTCCTAGAGGCGTGGCCTCAGGCAGGACACTTGCCCTCTAGGACCTGAGGAGGCTCCAGTGGTGATGGGGTGGTGAGTGGGAATTGCAGGTGCCCCGCCAAGGAGGCTGAGAGCCCGCCAGTCTCGAGCTACGCAGAAGGAAGCTCATGGCTGTGGTCTGGTCTTCAGAACCTAGAGTCTCATCTGAGACAAGCAGGGTAAAGAGTTTGTCCACTGGGGCCTGTTGGAGAAGAAGGAAGCGAGTTGTTTGAGACTCCTGCTCTTCCTCTGGGCCATGCGCATCTTGGTGACACAGGGTTGAATCCCTCTGGTCTCTGCTGACCCTGGTATTGCTCAAGACGCTGGTGCTTCAGTTTGCTCTGGTTTTGGAAAACAAGCCCCATCAGAGCTCCTGTCAGTAAAGACAAAGAGGGCCGACACCTCCAGCCCCTCAGGAACCAGGAGATAGTTTAGTCAAATAATAGTTAGTTGAAGTTTAACTGAACTGTCAAAGCCTTGGTCACAGGAGGAGTGGGCAGGGCCGTCCATGTTCTCAGCACCCCACATGCACACCTATCAGCCGCTGGGCTGTCCACCTCACCACTGTCACCAGGACTTGCCCTCCCGAAGCTTGTGTGCAGCATGGAACCCGGAGCCTGCAGCTCCTTCCCTGGGGCCACGCCCATCCAACTGTAGGGTCACCATGAAATGCTGTCAGGATGTTGACACCAACTCCAGCCTTCACCCACAGACCTCTGTGCTCTCTCGACTCCGCTCTGGGGGAGGCGTTTTTCCCGTATGCAGTCAAGCTCCTGCCAGGAGGCCCTGCAGGTGAAGCTGGGGGCACTTGTATGAGCACATCCCGAAACTTCCCAGCACCTTCATGCCATCTGCCCTCCCAATGTCACACACAATAAGCAAAAGGAAACAGAAAAAGAAAAGTCATCACAAAACCCTGGTGTCCGATTTTATCACTGGACCCTCAACTTAATGAATATCATCTCCTAAAATTTAAATCTTCCAATCATAATTCAACAAGTGGAAAGCAAGGAATAGAGAGTTTACCTTTCGTGATTTGCAAGAACTTTATTTCTTAACCAAATTGAACCAATATTTAAAAGTTAAACCATTCAGTCGAAATTCAGAAGCCAGGAGTCCCATCAGAGGAGGGCCTGGCACAGGGAGCAGCCATGGGACTGTAAGGAAGCCAGAGACCTGTGACAAAGGGCTTGGGGAGAGGAGGCTCTGCAGGTGGTCACAGGCGTGGCTGTCCCGGAATCATCATTGTCATGGGTTCTGAGCCTGTCTCTACACCAGGAACATGAAAGTTTAGTAAGGACACAAACAAGTCCTTGCACCCTATAATCAAGCACCTTGCCATGGCTGGGGGAAAATGAAAGGAAGATATGAATGGAGGTGAGACTGAAGGAGGTGAAATTAAAGGAGATGAGACTGAAGGAGGTGAGACTGAGAGACTGAAGGAGGCAAGACTGAAGGAGGTGAAACTGAGTGATGAGTGTCAGAACAACAAATCTCCACAGAGGATTCAGAGTGAGGAAAAGACACTCCCACATGGGACAGTAGGCAGAGAAAAGGGCTCAGTGGATGCATGCACCCCTTGGTGACCGGCTGGCCTCCGGCATCTTCAACTCCTCCCATCCCATGCCCACCTACAGCGCTCCCTGGCGCCCCCCTGCCTGCTCCCAAGTTCAGGCTTCCACCTCTTCTGCCAGGACTTCGGCCTCCATGTCCCCCATGTCGTCCCATCCCTCCTGCCCCCTGAGAGCAGTCTTCCAAAGCCACACATCAGATCTCACAACTCTGCCAAGAGCTTGCCCTGACTCACCACCACTCAGAATGGCGAATCCAAAATTTGTCACCGATGCATCAGCTTCACTCCTTTGAGGTCCTTGTGCCAGCTTATTGCCTCTTCTCCCAGCCCCTCACCATCTTGTCCTCTTCAGTGGGTCAAGTTCTGGTCGAGGGGGCATCATTTTATTGGACCCAGAACCAAAGGCACCGGCTGCCTCCTGCCCTGTGGGAGCCGGTGGGGACCCTGGGCTCCACCCAGGCACGAGCACCAGCTTAGAGTCCTCCCTCCTGGTCTCTTCCAGCTCTTCCGACACCTTGGAAATCAGTCCCGAGGATGAATCACTCATTGAAAATGCCTAGGTTATTGCCAGTTTACCACATCAGACTCCAATAATGTCCACAAGATCATAAACTGGTCTATATTTCTCTAGAACATAGTAGACAAAATGCATGATCATCTGTGTTCCCTGTACAGATCACAGCCCTGCTGCATGTCCCACTGTAGGGGATGCGGTCACCCTCCTCCCCGGCCCTATGTGGCTGATTCCCCTGCTCCCAGCCCCAGTGCCCCCCTCCCCACCCTCGCGGTCATCCTGTCCTTCCACCCTGCATCACGGGTCTTTCTGCAGCAACCAGGCTCCATGACTTCTCCTCTCTTCCTGAGAGAATCTTAGCTCCTTAACCAACCAGAAAACGCCTTCTTACCCTCTTATTCATTTATTATTATTTGTTTTTTGCTGGACTGGTTTTCAGACCCAGGTGCTCTCTACGGCTGAGCTCTATCTCCAGCCCTTTGTGTTTTGTATTTTGAGACGGGGTGTAGCTGAGTCACTGAGGCTGACCTTGAACTTGCCATCCTCCAGCTTCAGCCTCTGGGGTGGCTAGAGTTACAGTGTGTGCCACTGTGCCCGGCCTTCTTACTCTTAATCAAACATTCTCTGCATTTCCAAGTCTTCTTCAAACTTTCCCCTATCCAGATGGCAGCTCTAATTCCCTCATGTCCCCTGCTAGGCAGTGAGGTCCTCTGTGAATTTAAAATTGAATCCCAACACAAAATCCACACTGTAGGACATATTGTGTTCATGGAGTAGAAATCAGGTAGCTTAGTTTCCTCATCTGAAAATGGGGACATAATGCGGACCTTTTAAGTTGTTTTGAGAAGTCAATGAGAAAAAGCACTTGGCTCCTGGAGGCCCTAATGTTATCACTGTTGATATAATGGAAATGCTGCGAGGACGTTGGTCCTGGCTGCAGAAAGGGCAGAGGCCTCAGGAGGCTTCCTGGGAGTGGTGTGGCGCTGAGCCTTCCTGGATGCCAGGAGTTGGCTGCTGACCCATGGATCTTGGGCTGCCGGGCAGGGGTGGCGAGTTGGTAGAGGTTTGCTTTCAAGTGTCAGGCTAACTCGGAAGTCAACTAGGCTAGCTTATAACCCCAAGGGGACAAAGGACACAGGAAAAATAAACAGTATCAGCTTTTACAGTCAAAATAGGGGCCTATGTGCTGGCTTCGGATAAGCGTTGAGTTCTTTTTGGACTCCGCCAGCCTGCTTGTCCCCCACCTCCTGCTGTGTCCTCCACAGGCTCTTCCACCTGCCATGTGAAGAGCTCTCTGGGGACCCCAGAGTGAGTCACAGGAAGGATATTCCTAAAATGTCACCATGTCGGGGAAGGGTGTTGGTTGCACGCTCACTCTGGGTGCTCTGCTGCGTGACCCCTTTCACAGTGCAAGCCACCACCTGTGTTTCTCTTGGGCATGTTTTTACCCCTGAGTCCTGGTGGGTTCTTCAAGTGGGTGGGTTTCTAAAACATGCCACAGCTATTGCAGATCCCCTAAGGCAGGTCCCCTCCTAGGTGGGTACAGTTGTGACAGGCGAGTTCTTTAAGGAACTTACCAGGACTGAAGAACAAAACAGGCACACGTGCAATGATGCCTAAAAATGTCTTTAAAACTGTATTTGTTACTGTATGTTCATCCAGGGGTCCTACAGGAAGGTCTTAAAACAGCGTGTACAAGCACAGGTCCTCCCGCAACAACGGAGTGAGCAACTGAGCCAATGAAGCCCCCAGCATGGTTGCCGCTGCGGCTGAAGCGTGGCCTAGAGTGGCCAAAGTCACAGGAGAAAAATAAATAAGTGAGACTCCCAGGTGCCAGGACAGCGGGTAGGAAGGCAGAGCAGGAAGCCCCAGGTGGAGGCTGGGCCCCCGAGTGGTTGGCAGACCTGGAATTAAGCCCAGGTGATCAGGCGCTCGAGTCCACAGCCTGCAGGAGCCAAGCGGAGCCTCAGGCCTGCGACCTGGGTGACCCACCTGAGTGACTGGCCGGGAGATGGGAGGAAGCTTGCCGCCAAGCCAGGGGATTAACTGAAAGATGGGTCCTGGGCCAGGGTGCCCCTAGGACCCTGAGAGACAAATGCGAGGGGCCCTGGTCCCCTGTGGTGTGAGCTCCGTGTTCCTGAGGACTTGGCAGTTTACATGGATCTTTCACAAGAGCAAGAACCCTGTGACCATCTAACAGTCGGGGAGGCGGAGGCAGGAGGTTCCAGAACCACGCGGTGGGTGAAGCAGAGCTGGCCCTGCCCTTCTGCTCTGCAGCCCTGGGCTCCGGGGAAACGGGCAAGCTGGCGCAGCAGGCAGGCACCAGGGTCAGACACACCTGCAGAGGTGCCTGTTCTAAAATGAATGCTGATCACCTCCTGGCCACCACCAAGCGTACACACTCCCATCTGAGTAGGCAGCATGAGGTGGGGGAAGCCTAGCGGACCTGGTGGGGCTGCGCCATCTCTGGGTTGACAGACACAGGGCTGTGCCCAGGGAGTTGGAGCCTTTTTTCTCTGAAAGCCACTTGAACTTTGTCATTGTAATTCAGCTTATCTCCTATGTTTGCTCAGCCAGTGGGTGGAAGATGTCATTACCCTCTCCTAATTTTATGGAAAACTACTCATGAGTGTTAGGTTTTGAAATGGCTACAATGCTCCAGACCCGGGGGCGGGGGGCCCTGGTTGACTGTTAATGGCCCCGTCTAGAGCTGGGGAGGGGCTTTTTGGCCTCCCACCCATCATCCTGGTTCCCCTGTTCTCTGCCTGTTGGGCGTTGACCCTTCTGGGGAGCGGTCACTTCCTCACCAGCTGTGCCAACTTTTGACCAGCATGGGTCACATCCCCAGTGCTGTTCCTCGTCTGCAGGAGTTGCCTGTTCAGAGTAGGAAGTGCGGGGCCAGGCAGGGCGTCCACGGGGAGATGGCCATGGGTCCTGCTCTTAGAAAGTCACATGGACTGGGCCTTCCCCAGAGGTCCTGGGATGGAGGCTGACTTTCCCTGTGGGGAACCTGCCCCTCCCTCACTCCCCACCCTAGACTCAGGGCTGCACTGGCCCAGCCCTCTGAAGCCTGTGGTCAAGGGAAGGGGCTCTGTGTGGAGATTACAGGGTGCAAGAGAGTGCCTAGGGTGAGGGCTGCCTGGATCCAGCCCCTGCGCACTCGGTGGGTGGGGCGGCGATGACCATTGCTCTTGTTCACAGGGTTTTTTTTGTTTCATTGGCTTTAAACTCTCTAAACTCTCTCTCTCTCTCTCCCTCTCTCCCCACCCTCTCTCTCTCTCTCTCTCTCTCTCTCTCTCTCTCTCTCTCTGCCATGCTGGGACTCAAACTCAGGGCCTCATGCCTGCTGGGCGTGCTCTTTACTTCTGGTTACTCCGCCACCCCAAGCCCTTTCCCATCCACTCCTCCACAGTTGTTGGCAACGGTCCTTGGGTGGTAAGGGAGGCGGGTGGAGGAGGTCTCGGGACATCTTGGATTTAGCCTTGGGCTCGACCAGTGCTCATCAGACAGACACAGGGCGGCTGTCACCCCAGGTTTAGGCAACGTACATGACCCAGATGCCACCTGGGGCACACAGGACTCCAGAGTCTATATGAAGTAAGCTTGAGTTCCTTGGATTTCTGGAGCATCCCTGTGGACCCTCAGCTTCCTGCCATACTGCTTTCCAGGTTAGCTGCCTGAGCTGTCACAGGCCCGCTGAGGTCACGCTCTCGCTCCTAACAATGACTTGTGATTCACTTAGTGCGTCTCACCACAGCCTTCGCAGTCACACCAGAGGGACTTAGAGACAGACAGACAGGCACTCACTCTGCCGCAGACAGGCAGCATCCTAGGACCTTGGCCTGTGGCCACTGGGAACTGCAAGTGACCCCACCCCAAGCCCTCCCGTGGGCCCCTCTCCTCTCCCCTCTCCCTGGGTCCTCAGTGGTCCCCTGCACATCGGGACAGCCTGTGTCTTCTCCCACCCACCTCTTAAGGACACATAGGTCTGGGGGCTCCCCACCCTCTCTCCCGAGCAGCTTATCCTGCACATGCACACGCGTGTGCGCGCACACACACACACACACACACACATACACACACCCTCTCCAAGAGGAATTTTCAGGCCACTTCCTGAGATAATGGCTTTTTTACTTTTTCACTTAGAGAAAAATGGAAGAGCAGGGTCCCACTTGGAGACTGGAGTCCAAATGAGCCCTCAGGACAACGAGTCACATCAAAAGACACGAAGTCAAGGTAGAGCAAGATGACAGGGCCATGCCTGTGCCCATCATGCCCCTGCCCATCCCCATCCCTGTGCCCAGGTGACTGTGGTGCCTAGGAACGGCCAGAGTTCTCAGGGGGCTGCGTGCTCCAGTGTGCCCAACACTGTCGGCAGATGGCAGGGTACATGTTGGCCCCACCCAGCAGGGATGCGGGTGCAGAGAGCATTTTCAGAACAGCAGATGTAAACCCTGGAGGCACAGAGGTTGGGGTGGGGGACGCAGGAGACAGAGCCACAGCTGTGCCTGGTGCGGCTGCATCGGCCTGAGCTCCCTGGGTGCCTCCTAGGGCACCGATGCCCCTGTGTGAGCTCTTATCCACCCACATTTCCCATCTCCTGCCTGACCAGAGACTGGGGCTGCCTGGCTACCAGAGCAGACAGCCCACCACCCAGCCAGCTACTGGGGGCAGAGCAGGGGACAGCAGCTGGGCAGTGAGCGTTTAGACCTCAGGGGTTATTGTGCTGCAAGTAGGGACAGGTGGGGTCCCTGGGGAGGGGACAGAGCCGTCCAAGAGCTCAGAGTCTGGGCTCTGAAGCCACCTGCTCAGCACAGGCCAGAGTGGCAGAGCCGGGTGGCAGGGGAGGAGAAAGGCCACGCGGGACTGGGAGGTTCAGGCTGGAGGTACACCTTGGCAGCCCTGCCCACACCCATCCCACTGGACTCTCCACCAAGCTGCAGCCCATTCAGACTAATCATGATAAACCACCCCCCACCCCCTGTCTCCTGGCTGGCAGGACGGAGGATTGCTGACCATCTCTCTTTCCCTCAACCAGGAGAGCGTGGCTTCGGGAGCTTCGATGGTTCTTATTTGCTGATCTGTCTCTGATGCGGTCCTAATTTGTGCAGAGTATTAGGGAAAACAAGGAAAACCCTCAGGAAAGAAGGCACAGGAAGGTGTCCTGCAGGCCTCAGGACACAGAGGTTGGCAGATCTGCAGTCCTGGGGGCTCACAGAGGAGCCATGCGGTTGACAGGCGGAGGAGGGCAGAGGAGCCCCGTGAGTGCAGACGGAGGCACAGTCGCCCCATGTGAGCGCCTGCCTGTGACTGTGGCCCACAGAGAAAGAGGGGAAAGGGCAGAAAGGTGACTCGG
Source organism: Spermophilus citellus (assembly GCF_964194105.1). NCBI lineage: Eukaryota > Metazoa > Chordata > Mammalia > Rodentia > Sciuridae > Spermophilus > Spermophilus citellus. The sequence goes on along the minus strand of NC_138193.1, from coordinate 26,302,565 downwards.
GGCTGGGAACCCTGCTAGAAGTGGAGCAGGGCAATCACTTCCCAAGTAGAAACCAGAGCTCATGCTGGCAAAGGACAGTGCTGCTGGAGGGTCGTCTGGCTGGGACACGGGACACCAGCACCCTCCAGATGCCCAGAGCCTGTGGCCTCTGAGTGACACGCAGCCCTGAAGGCTGAAACAGGAGTACGTGGTCAGGCTGCATGTCAGGATGACTTGTGCAGCCGAGAGTGGACAGGCCTGGTGGACAGGGACAGGCTGCTGCTGATACAGAGGCTGGCACCTGATCCAGACGGGGGAGCGAGAGAAGTGGGCAGTGCTCATCTAGAGCCCCTCAGGTGTGGAAGTGGGGGATACAGATCCACTGCATCTCGAGATAGGCTAGAGCAGCCTCAGGTCTCTGCAAGTGCAGGGTCAAGTTCGCACATGTCACCGTTCCTTGTCCCTTGTTGGGGTGAGTCAGCAGAGCCCTCCTTCTTCCTTTCCCTGACCATGTCCTGCCAAAGAAATGCTTCCCCATTTGCACACACTGGGTGTGAGTGGCTTGCCCCACATGCAGCCAGGGCCACTTCAGCACTTCACTTAGGAGAGCTTTGGACTGTGGAGATGTGACAGGTGATGACAGTTTTGTGAACATCAAGTCTGTGACAATGACAGCAGTGGGGACCAACCCTAAGGCCGTGTAAGTAAGGAAGGTTCTGAGCCCAAACTGGGTGTGTTGTGTACATGTGCAGTACACATATGAACATGCACATGTACCGATGCTCACTCACCCACGTGTGTACAGTACACATACAAACGTGCACACGTACAGATGCGCACTCACCCCATGTGTGTATACACGTGCACACACGCCTGTACACAGTGTGCATGCATGCACATTCCATGAGGGGTGGGCACTCAACTGAGAGGCTGCAGGGCCCTCGGGCTTGCCCCGATTGGCATCATCGCTGTTTGCTGAGTAGGGAAAACCTCTGATGTGCCCATCCTGGATTTTATCGTTGACCATTGCTCTCGGAAGTTAATGTTTGAACCTGGCCATAAAGAAATCGACAGCTACTGACCTATGGCCGATATTTGAAAGGGAAGAAGCCCCTATAAAGCTGCAGCAGTGAGCAGCCCAGCCAGCAGTGTCAGTGGGCACAGGGAGCTTCGCCGCCACCATGAACTTCTCTGGCAAGTACCAGCTGCAGAGCCAGGAGAACTTCGAGCCCTTCATGAAGGCAATTGGTGAGTGCTGGACGGGTGGTGAGTCTGGCCCTGCTGGGGTGGCTCCAGGGCCTGAGGCTGAGACGGAGGAGAGGCTGAGGCACACTGGACTAGGGTCAGTCAGTGGGCTTTTGCGATCTTTTGCCACTTGCACTGTGACTCCCTGGACAAGGCCACCCACGGCCAGTGAAAAGAGAGCTGACTGGACTGAAGCTCATGTTCTCTGGAACTTCACTGTGTGAGCCTGTCCATCCATCCATCTATCCACCCATCCATCTACCCATCCACCCATCCACCTACTCATCCACCCATCTACCCACCCACCCACCCAACCACCCATCCATCCATCCACCTACTCATCCACCCACCCACCCATCTACCCACTCATCCATCCATCTACTCATTCACCCATCCACCTACTCATCCACCCATCTACCTACCCACCCACCTACCCACGCACCCATCCATCCACCTATCCATGCATCTACCCACCCACCCACCCAGCCACCCAGCCATCCCTTCATCCCTTCATGACAGCCTTGGTTCCAGGCCAGCCACATATCAAGCTCTGTGCTGGACAGATAATCAAGGAGACAGATGACAATGAGCCACATTTCCAGGGTGCAGTTTAGAGAGCAGAGATGAATGTGAGCAGGTGCCCCTTGCTGTGTAGGGTACCGTGCCTAGCCAGGATCCTCAATGCCCCACCAATCTCACAAACTGCTGAGATGGGCACAGTGAGTTTCCCATTTCACAGTGGAGGCAACTGAGGCTGAGAAAGGCTGGGTAGTTGTGGCCAGGGTCACATGGTGGGAAGGGTTTGGGTGGGACTGGAAGTAGGTTCTGGACCCAGAGGCCTGCATTAACTCCTTGGCCTCCCCAGGTCCAGGAGGGTGTGGAGGGAGGCTGAGCCTTGGAAGATGAGCAGGTGCCACCAGGGACTGGGGAGGACGCCTGCTTGGCGGGGGTAGCCTGGAGAGGAGGGTGCAGGAGGAAGGGGGAGGGTGCTGGGGGAGGGACAGGAAAGGAGGCCTCCAGGAACCCCCAGAACCCCCATCTGCAGCAGGTCCCACACCTGTGTGTCCAAATGCCCACCCATACCAGGAGTGCCACCCTGCTGCAGGAGGTGCCCCACACCCAACAGCTTTGCCCACACTGCCCAACTGTGCCTGGTCTGGCCTGGGTGTCCATAGCCCCCGCCACCTCAGGAGCGACTTGGTCTGGAGAACAGAGGCTCTGGTGCCTCGGGGTGTGGAGGGTGGGCTGCGTACACTCCAAGAGCCGAGTGAAGGGGGAGTGGCCGTGAGTGGGAGGCAGGGAGCCGCAGAGGGAAGGTTCCAGGCACAGGAGCATCCTCTATGAATGAACTGGCAAGATGGCGGCAGGCCTGGCACCACCCACCTTCCCTTTGGAGGCCAAAGCGCCATGCTCTCAGGCCTCGGGGGTCAGCACTGTCCTGCCCCCATGTTAGTCTCTCTCTACCCAGCTTTGCACTCCACCCTGCTGTTTCTAAGCCTCCTGGTTCCCCAGGTCTGCCCGATGACCTCATCCAGAAGGGGAAGGACCTCAAGGGGGTGTCGGAGGTGGTGCAGAACGGGAAGCACTTCAAGCTCACCATCACCACCGGCTCCAAGGTGATCCAGAATGAGTTCACCCTGGGGGAGGAGTGCGAGCTGGAGACCATGACCGGGGAGAAGATCAAGGTAAGAGGCACCCCTGCAGCCACCTCTGTCTCCGAGGCTTCCTGCCTGAGCCTCCCGGTTCCCACTGCGGGCACCCCATGAGGGGAGGGCAGCAGATGGCCCTGGGGAAGCCCATTTCATATTCCCTGGCCCATCCCGGTGCTCGGCCACATGGGAAGCCCGCTCAGAGCATGACTCTGAGGCTCTCGTTCTCCGGGCCCAACACCCCTGGCTCTCGAGAGCCTCGGAGGTGCCCAGCAGGTGTCAGTGAGGCCCTTGATGAGCCCAGAGCAGAGGGTGTGGGGAAGGTCTCCAGAGGTGCCGGCAGCACAGGACCACAAGCCTCGGCAGGAGCGCAGGCCTGGCTTTGCCCGACCTTGGCTCCCACATGACACAGGCTGCCAACCTGGGGTGCGACGGGAGCTGGGCAGGGCCGTGTGCATGCCGTGGTGCCTGTCCTATGGCGCCATCTCCATGGGCCTCTGAGGTGCCCCACAGGACCACGTGCACCCGGTGGACCCAGAGCCACCGAGCCTGTCTCCTCTGCTCCCAGGTGTCCCTGTGCCTCTCCCGGCTGCCTCCACCTCTGCCCTGCAGACGTGATGTGTGAGCCAGGAGGGGACTCCGGAGCTGCAGGCCCACAGGGTCCCCACAGGCCTTTCCATTGGAACGCTTTGAGGCCAGAGCTTCACCTTGGCCAGCATCTTCTGCTCCTGGCTGGGTTTCTGAGTTACCTCTTCCAGCATGCCTAAGGCTCGGAAGGAGGGCTGCAGGAGAAAAGAGGAATGTTCTGGAAGGATGGGTACATGCCAAAGCAAGCCACGTGTTCTCTCAGCTGGCCAGCACTATGAATTTGGCCTCCCTCCACCAGCTTGGAGAATTGGGACCTTAGTTGATTCTATCCTAGCATTTGTGTTTGGGAACACTTAGGTCCTGGGGTCTTTCTGGGTCAATGCCACAGAATGCACTTCCAGCCGCACGGTGCTGGCTCCTCTCTCCTTCTGAAGTGCACCTTGCTCCTTGGAGCCCGAGAGGCCGCTGGGAGCACAGGGCCGGGAGTTTGGGTGTTTGGAAGCTGACCCTGTGCAGGGGAGCCAGGCTCATGGCAAGGGTCTTGCCCACTCCCAGACCCCTCCTCACAGGCCCTCTCCATCTCCTGCAGACAGTGGTCAACATGGAAGGTGACAACAAACTGGTGACAACTATCAAAAACATCAAGTCTGTGACTGAACTCAACGGTGACATCATCACCAGTGTGAGTTGGTGCTCGGGGCTTCGGGTCCCAGTGCTGGGAGAGGAGAGGTGGGGGTGAGGATCTGCTCAGGGTCCCCCACCCTGCCGGCCCAGCCCCAAGTCTCCAAGTGTGCTGCTGCTGTCAGTGTCACCTTCCACTCCTGGAGGAGCCCTTACGCACGGGTGGTTCACGCACAGGCTCAACAGCAGCGTTTCTAGATGGGGAGCCGCAGCAGCATGGAGCTAGGGGCAGTGGTCGCTGAACTGGTGCCTGAACACCCAAACCTTTGGCGTGAGGGAGGAGCTGGGGACAGAGGCACTGGGATGAGCAGCCACCGGCACAGCTCACCTCCTCCTGTCCCCGCTGGGAGGAAATGCAGCCAGTCTGCGGGTGTCCCTCTGCTGGCCTCTGGGCTCCTGGAGTCACCCTTCCCAAGGAAACAGCAGCCACACACCACGAGGCTGTGGCCAAGTTAGGCTTCTTCATTGCCTTTCCTGTTTTATGGCCTCTCAGAGGTTCAGAGCAGCAGCCCTGCCTCCTGCCAGCACTAACCCACAAGCCCTGGGGGCGAGTTGATGCAGCTGATGGGCAGTGCCCTCAGGGGTGAGACACCCCAGTACCTGGCGTTGGCCAGCCTCCCCAGCACAGGCTGCATCTGCCTGTCGCTCTGCAGTGTTGCCCCCAGCACGAGGCTCAAGGAGCTGCAGAAGGAGGCTGCCCAGGAGGCTGTCCCCACCCAAGAGCCACAGCCCTCAAGCAGGACTTGCAGGGCAGAGCAGGGCAGTGGAGCTGAGCCGCCAGGACTGAGCCCCGGCCAGCAGCCTTACATAACCTCTGTCTGGCCTCATCCTCGGGTCTCCTGAGGGGAGGCAGGACAAGGGACTCACTAGTCAGGCTAACCTGTCCAGGGCCATCCTTCCAGGGCTCCCATTCATTCAGCAGCAGCCCCTCCCTGCTGCCCAAGTTCAGGAGCTCCTTTCATCACCTGCTAGGTCACCACCGCTGTCACGTTCCAGAGTGCCCACAGGGCGGAGGGCATGTCCTTTCATAACACAGACCTCACTGTCACTGCCCCACTCAGCCCTGGGCAGAAAGTGGTGAGGGCCACCGTGCTCCTGGCCAGTTGCTCCATGTGTCTGTGTACATGTGTCCTTGACACTCAGAGCATGTGTTTGGTGCATAATAGGTGCTCAATGAAACCTTGGGAAATTGGATTGGATTAGGCTGGTTTGGGTGATCTTGCTATAACAGCCATCGATGTACAAGATAATTCAGTAAATGGCAGGACAGATCTCCACACCAAAAGGGAAGTGATGAAGGCTGGCACAGGGTTTTAGGACAAACTGCCAGTGCTTCCTCCGGTCCCACAGAAAACAGCGGGATCTTTGAGTTGTTTGTTTCACATATGGGCATATCCTAGGCTATTTTGGGAACTTGGTTTTTGTTTTGTTTTGTTACAATTTAACATCAGGTGAACAATTCATGTTTTCTTTTTCTGGCTTTCAGACCATGACTGTGGGTGACATTGTCTTCAAGAGAATCAGCAAGAGAATCTAGACAAGTCTGCATTTTATATTCTTTTACTGTGTAAAATTAATGTAATAAAGTGAAGTTTGTTTTAAAAATGATTTTTCTTCTTGATGGTCTGGATAACTCCTGGTCACCCATGAGCCACCTATGAGCCACCTCCAATCATGATCCCCAGGTTCCACCCCACCAGCTCAGGACCGGAGGGCAGGTCTCACCCTGCACTGTAGACCTCAGCCGGCCCTCTCTGGTGTCCCTGACAGGAACTCCAGGTGTGCCGCATCTGTAGGGTGGCCCTGGCACAGCCCTCCCCAGCCAGCCCCATGGGCAAGGAGCTGGATAAAGAGGGTGTGCAGTGGGCTTGTCCTGAGGGTGGCTCCCTGAAGGGATAGGGGAAGGAGCACTGGGCAGACACAGGACAGCTCTACTCGTGAGATCAACCAGACCTGCAAGTCAATGGGGAGGTGGGTCGAGGACTTGAATAGGCTGCTCACACATGAAATACATCTGTTTCCATAGTAACTATGGAGGCGGTACCCAAATAAAAGTCAATAGTAAAAAGAAACACCCAAGCTATGTAAGCACTTGGGCACAGGCCCTGCCTTCCATGGCAGGTGAACACTGTGAGGCCCATACAGAGCCACTTGACAGTATCCCTGATCACATTGGAAACAATGTGATCCCTAAAACCTAGCAAGGCCACTGTCCTAGGGCTTCCTACACACGTGCTATACACAGGCATGAAGAGACACACAGATGCAGAAACCTAAAGTTGTAAATAAATGCTCACTGCTAAATAAGAACAGAACTGTGGTCCAGGCATGCCCTGAAATAACCCATAATACATTAAATGCACAAGGTAGGTCTACATGTACAGCATAGAAATGTCCCTTAAGATAAAGCACATTGTTTAAAAAGCTAGTTTTGTAACAATGTTGACAATATCATTTCTGTAAATTTTGCTAAAACATGAAACAAAGCTATAGGTGAACACGGGAAACCTCTAGTTGGTTGCAACACTAGATAAAAGCCATGACCTCTAGGGTGGAACAAATTTGAAAGTCTAAAGCTTTTTGCCTGATTTACATTGTATGAATCTTTTGCAAGTAAATGATTTTTTGGAACCATTTTTTAGAGGGCAATGAACTTAACAAGCATATGCCTTAAGAAAAAATTCTGGGCTTGAAGATGTAACTGTAGCTAATTGCTCCATGACTTTGGACCTCGGTATTCTCACTGTGAAATGGGCAGCAGGAGACCTTCTCTAGAGCTTTTTCAAGAAGCCCATGAATTGGTGCACACCAAAGGCTATCAGAGTAAAGCACGACACTGTTGCCATTGGATTCCTCGGGGAATGTCGCTGGGTTTGGTAAGAGCATTAGCAGCAACTGTGCAGCCACAGGAATTAACCTCCGAGAGCAGATGCAGAGGCTGAGAGAAGAGGTTCATCCACAGCCACAAGGGGCGGTGGCACTGAGGTTCTGGATCTCCAGCCGCAGGAAGAGAGAGAGTAGCCAAGTACTCTGAGCAAACCTCCAGGACTACACAAAATTCCCCGGCTCCTAGCGAGGCTCCTCCCTGGGAACTCATTTGGGGGAAGATTGCTATTATGACTTGGACTGAAAAGGAGATTTAATTTTAGAAGCGAATTTTGGTTTTTACAGATGCCCAGAAGACCCTGGGCTGGAAATCTGCTTTACACAAATTGGCTCAACAGCTGTGGGTAAGGTGGGTTGTTTTTGCCTCGACCTCTCGGGCCCCTTGCCTGCTCTGCGGTCCTCCCGCCCACAGGGGGCGCTTGCCGCAGGTGCCGTGCCAGGTGTCTGCAGGTGCGATGCGGTCTACACCTGCAGCAGTCTACATCCACCCAGAAGAGTGCTTCCCCTTTTCAAAACACGGATTGGGTTAGAGGAAATGATTCATGGGGTGGGGAGGAGAAGGAAGTCTGGCTTTAAAAACTACTCTGAGCCAGGAGTGGTGGCCCACCCTTGTAATTCCATGGCTTGGGAGCTGAGACAGGAGGATCAAAAGTTCGAGGCCAGCCTCAGTAGTTTAGCAAGGCCCTAAGCAACTTAGTGAAACCCTGTCTCAAGATAAAATTTTTAAAAAAGGGTTGGTGATGTGGCTCAGTGGTAAAGCACCCCTGGGTTAAATCCTTAGTACTGAGAGCAGGGGGTGGGGGAAACCTATCCTTAATTACTCCCCTAAAATTGCACAATCTAGCACAGCAGCCACTGATTGCTTTGACTATTCAAACATAAACGGAAATTAAATAAAATAAAAGATTCCGTCTGAGTCAGACTCAAGTGCTCAGCAGTCAGGAGTCGCTAGTGATGACTGTTTGGGGCGGCAAAAATTATCCATCATCACTGCTCCAAGGTCCTTAGAAGCCACACCTGTTTGCTTGGAAACATAAAGGGCTTAAAGGGCTTTGTTGATTGCTGTGACACAAAAACTCAAAGTGCACACTGCTCAGTAATTAGCAAATTCATCCATCCATCATACATATTTCCCAGGCACCTGTCCTGCTCCAGGACCTGGGCCAGGTTCTGGGGCAAGAACAGCCCCACCCTCCAGGAGTTCACAATCAGAAGGGAGGCAATGCCCCGGGGTGATGTTCTGGGGGGGGGGGGCAGTGGAGCTGGAGCTCAAGGTCAGGGAACAGAGCATCATCCTCCAGGCAGCCCTTCAGCAGAGGACCTACTGGAGCACAGGCAGGGAGTGTGTGTGGAGAGAAGAGGGTGGATAGAGGGATGAACCACCTCCTGTGATGCCACACGTGGGGGCAGGTGGAGAAACAACGTCAGAGGCTCCTCCCAAGGAACAGTCATGTCAGTCACGGTCAGGGAGTGGAGTGGGTAGAGAGAAGTCCACTCATCCGAGGCCCCAACAGCAAACGCTAGAGTGGACGAGAGCCATTTCAGTAGAGGGTCAGGGGCAGTGAAGGGGCAGGGGCAGTGGAGGGGCAGGGGCAGTGGAGGGCAGGGTGGGGCCAGGCTGCAGTGGGCTCCACAGAAATGCAGAGGGAGGAAAAGCAGATAGACTACAACTAAAAGAACCCTCGCCATGGAGACCAAGGGTCTTGGAGGTCCAAGAGTCCTGATCTGAAGATGGGCAGTGGTGAGGAGTAGCAGGACCCTGGAGGGAGGGAAACCAGCATGGAGCAGGTCCCAGGGTCACAGGAAGACCAGGGCTCCAGGGCACAGGAGCAGTCTAGCTCTGGAGGAGAGAGAGAGGGAGGATCACAGACACACAGAATTCACCAAGACAACAGCTTCAGGAAGACGGGGAGGAAAAAAATGACCCGGACATGGGAGACAACCAGTGGGTGGGCAGAAAACATGGCCCAGAAAGGAAGAGGGCTGGGGAGGTTTCCATCCAGGACGAAGAGGGGGTCACTCGAATGTGCCAGTGGAGCATGGCCTCCTGGTCTGCGGAATGGGGATTGAAAGAACTGCCAGTCTTCCTATAGAACCTTCCAGAGAAGAGAGTGTCCTTGAAGAAGAGCCAAATGTCAGGGACTAATATTCTGCAAAGAGTGGCCTTTTGCAGAGTTTTCAGCCACTAGATGAGGTTCAGAGGGAGGCAGTGGGTTGTCCTGGGGCTGGAGCAGGGGTGGAGGAAAACCCGGAGCTTGTGGAGCTCACTTGACTCCACGAGGCTGGGTTGAGTTCTGGGGTCAGTGGTAGTAGCCCAAGGTTGCATAGAAGTCTGTGAACATCCCTAAGACCCCGGAGTTTGTTCCGGGGTCTTAGAAAACATTGGTGAGAAATTTGAAGTCTCAGAAGATAATAGGCCATTCTTGGAATAGGACAATTCTCAAGACCTACACTTTTTGATGGAAATAACAAGAGTCTCCCAGGAAATCAGGACACACTGGTCACACCTCTGAAGAGGTGCACAGGTGTTCCTTCTGGTGAGAAGAGCAAGAACCCCAGGGCACAGACAGAAAAAGAAATTCAGCAAGGGAAGTAATTACTCAGCCCTCTGACGGAGCCTCTTGGGACAATGAAGGAGTCTGAGCTGAGAAAGACCACCCAGGCACACAGAGCCAAACCCCCAGGTACACTTCTGCTGGACCCAGGGCCATCGGGTGCGTGTCTCCTCCCTTCTCTCCCAGGTGCACCCTGGGAAGGCTTCTTCAGTCCTACTAGGTCAATGGCGAGAAAAACCTAGATATTGTCCCCGAAGCTCTCACATCACAAGGAGGCACCAGGCTGGGTGCTAAGGTGGGGAGATATTCCCTCTGTGTATCTAGAATTATTTCTAAAATTACACTTGGAACCCAGACCCAGAATTGAGATCCTGAGGTGGCTTGGGCAAGGCCCTGTCTCTTTTTGCATGTGTCCCCTTCTGAATGGGCTTCAGGTCTCTGAGTGGGTCCTAAAGGGCCTAACAGCCATTCCTCATAATCCCACCGGCCTGAGGAAGCCGGACAGCACTCACCCGAGTTGCCAAACGCTGACGATTCCAGCCCCGGGGGAAACCAGCAGCCCCAGAGACACTTGCACAAATAGGTGAGCAGCCAGGAGACTCCAGGTGCCTGCCACCCTCAGCCTGGCACCATGGCCCCATGGCACCCCCCACACACACCGGGTGCACACACACCAGACACATCCCTCCCCTGCACCCCTCTCCACGTGGTTCACCACTGCGTTCAGGATGATACTGGGCTTTAATCGATCACTTACATTTGTCTCCCTCCTACTCTGGGGGCTCCATTACCAGACCCTAGGACCCAGCACCAGCGCGTACCTACAGGTGTCGGGCTGGGAGATAGCGTCAAATTCACTGGACAAGCTGAACTGAGCCCGAATGACAAGGTGAACAAAGGGCAGGATGTCCCCACAAGGCTGAGCTTGCTCACCAAGGGTCTCTGCAGAGACCTGCTGCCTCCAGAGCCCCTCCCCGCGGGCTGCCCCCGCCCCAGGTCCTCAGGGCTTTTTGTGGAACAGAGCCGGGGCTGGCTCCGCACTGGGCTCGGCCATGACCTGCATGGGCTGGTTGTTCAGAGCTGCTTCTCGCATCTTGTGGTACATGAACTCGTTCTGGCGGAACATGCGCAGCTCCATCTCCGTCTGCACCCGCATGGCCTGGGGGATACATCCACAGTGAACGGTGGGGATGGCTCAGGACACTTGAGGGAGCTCTGCCTTCCACCTCAGCAGTGGGCAGTTAGTGCGGGAGGCGGCGTGGCCCCGAGGGAGTAGTTGGAGGGACTGTTTCCACCAGAGAATGTTTGCCCTCAGGACCTGTCAAGTGGGGACCCAGACTTGGGTCCCTCACTTATGCTGTGAGACCTCAGGCAAGTGACACAACCACTTCTTCAGCCCTCAGTCTTGTCCAGGACACAGATGAGATCCCTTTGTGCCTTATAGTAGGTTTGGAAGATCATGGAGTATGGCACACGAGAAAGCCCTGTCCCTCCATGTGTCAGGACATCTGTGGTTTCACTGGAAACCACAGTGAATCAGACTGACGGAGACTCTGCCTGGACCAGCTTAGTGTCTGGACAGACAGCTAGTCACCTCCGCTCCCCACTGTCACTTGGTCCCTGAATCCATGTTCAGAGTTAGCATATCCTGTCTCTTATAGATGAGGATCTGGGAGTCTGAGAAGTCAGGGACACCCCACCTGAGGTCACACTAGTCCTAGTGTCAAGGCCACTCTGCAACACTTGAGGTCACAGTGTGAAGACATGAAGTATACCTGCTTCCCCTGGACGAAGTCACCTGAGGACAGTTCTGTCACTCAAATAAACCAGCGCTTCAAAGCAGGCAGGGAAACAGCAGATAGTAAAACTGCGCCCCTCGTCCCTTGTGCCTTTAAGCACTGACTTGCTGAACCCACACCAAGACACCATCCTGGTCCCTACCACACAGAGGTGGAGCCGGCCAGGTGTCACTGCCATCACTGTGTGGAGGAGCACAGCTGGAGAGAGCAGAGGCTGGGATTCCGCCCCGGAGTCAGACTCCAGAGGCGAGTTCCAAGCTCCATGTGTAAATGGCTGTGCACACACCACGGTCCGGCTTCTCAGTCCAGTCGCAGCCATCACAGGCCCAGTACTCAGGCTTCAGCCTTGCCATCACCCCTCAGTCACTACAGACAGAGCCCCCTCCCAGGGCCCCGGGGTTCCTGGATATGAAACAAGGGGGTGACAAAGCATTTCTGCACCCTCCCTTTCTGGTCCCTCCAGATATCAGGACTCCCCTAGGGCCAGGTCCACCTGAACTAGGCCTTTCCCCCTCAGGGAGCTCAGAGGCCGAGGCCCAGCCCTCAGGCACTACTTGCCTCCAGGTCTTTGGTGATGGGGTGGGAGGGCCCGTGAGTCACCAGGAGGATGGCGTAGGCTTTGCAGATCATCCCGTGCCCCACCTCGATGTGACCAGCGTGCCAGTTGGTCAGGCCTGCCCGCATCACAGCCATGCCCAGTTGGGCATTGTTGGGGTGGTAGAGCTTCCTGCAGGGGGACAGAAGATAACAAGACATGACCCCAAGCCCTCCCACTCCCACCCGTCTCCTAGTTGCTCAGAAAGAACCTTCAGTGCTCAGGCCTGTCTGCCCCTCCTGCGAGTCTGTGAGGCCTCCCTGGTCAGCTGGGCGGGACCAAGGGGCACAGGGAGCTGTGGGAGCTGGGACTCCGGCCTGAGCCCCTGAGCTGCATCCCCATGAGAAGGCCCAGGATGGCACTCTGAGCTGGAACAGGGGGAGCTGGGGCCCTTGGGGGCACTCAGGCCCTCCTAGGAAAGTGACAGGAATAACTAGAGCGTCCTTCTCAGGACAGCTGGTGGTTGTGCTCCTCTGGGAGGCTCCCTCCTGCCCACTGGGCAGTGGGCGGCGTGTCTAACAGGCGGCCTCCTCTGGAAGACTTTCTCGTTTGTCCAGAAATGCAAACCCACCGGCTCATGGGGATGAGGAAGTGAAGGTGTAAAGGTAAAATTTCTAAGCTGATTCTAAGCTGCAAAAGTCTGAGTTAAAGTGTAAAAGACTAGGCATTATAAAGTTTCTAAATTACAAGGCCTGGGCTAAAAAGTAAAAGATTAGGTATTGTTAAAATTCCTCTGCTATCCCCGAACCTGTAATCTCTGTAGCTGTTAGGACAATACTGGAACTGCCCAGTAAATATTTCCATTGATTCCCTGGTTGTTTAGCTAAGGGTTCTAAGTAGCTCAGCACGTAGGCATCCAGGCCCCAAAACCAATCAGTTTAAATGTGTACCCCGCTTAGGAGTGACCAATCACCCCTGCCCAGACTGTTCCCGCCAATGAATGTACTAATCATGTCTCAGAGTTGTTGTTCAATTTTCCCGCGCCTCATGATGATTTGTTCTGATGTATGCAAAGCCCCCCGCCCTCTCCAAAAAGTGTACTTAAGTTCTGCTTGACCTCTGCTCTGGGCTCTGGGCTGCTCTCCTTTCTTGAGTGGGCACAGAGCCCCAGCATGCTGGTTCAATAAAACTACCCCCTGCATATTGCATGAAGCTGGTCTCTTGTGGTCTCTTTCTCTGACGCTTCGCCAGACCCTTACAAAGGGTGGTCACTACTGCTTGGAGCCCATGTAGAAAGGCTGGAGGGAAGGAGATGTGGGTGGCCCACAGAGGCCGTGGGTGAGGAGGTGCAGCACCTGCGCCCTGTGTGCCATTTGGAGGAGGTCTCAGGAGACCGTCCTGGGTCGGCGATGGTCACCTACATGTAGCCGTCCACCATCCGCCTGGCATAGTGGGAGGCCTCGTCGAAGGCCTGGAGGTAGGAGAGGACCTCAGAGATGACACTCAGCAGCCGCAGCGTGTAGAGGTTGGTATCAGCAAACACTGGCTCCTGCTTCTGCAGAGCCTCTCGGCACAGCCTCACCACCTGGAGCAAGACACGGGCCACCATCACCACTACCCCAGAGCCGGAGCCTCAGTCACACAGGAGCATACCGAGGACCCCGGACCTCTTTTAAGGCTGGGGAAGCTGCTGACAGAAGTGAGGCAGCCGAGTTTGTGACTGGGCTAAGATGTGGGGGTGAGAGTGTAACCACGGGACACACCAATGACAGAGGGAGTGGGCAGCTTTTAAATCTGTGGGCAGCAGAGAGCTGTGAAAGCTGTGTACGTATGTGTGTGTATACATGTATACATGTGCATACAAAGACATACACGTGCAAATATGTGCACATGTACAAATACAGACAGGTGACAGGTCCATGACAGATTTGTCCCATGGCAGTGCAATGACATGGGTACTACCAGTATTCCCAATTTACTAGAGGAAAAAACTGAAGCACAGAGAAGGTAAGTACTTTGTCAAAGTCACACAGGTAGTGAGATCAAAGATTCAAACCAAGCAGTTGAGCTCCATCTTTGCGACCCTTCTTGTGATTCTCCTCAGGGGTTGTACTTTGGAATATCTGGAAAGCTTTTTTAAAATGCTGATGCCCCCCCCCAAAAAAAAAAGACTCTACCCCAGACTAATTGATACCAAATATCTGGGAGAAAGATGTGGAATGTGCAGTTTGTGGGAGGTGCTGGGGGTCCTTCTGCCCAGTGAGGCTGAGCAAGTTGATAGATACGTACAAGATGATGGGCAGAGAAGGCGGTTCCCGGGAGGCCAGAGACCCGCTGGGAGGACGCTGCCTTGGTGGGGGCAGGCTTTCCCACAGCTCATGCGTAGACACAAGCTGAGACTGCACCTCACAAACCCAGAGTGTCTCTCGGTTGGGTTGTCATTATCTTCCTCCTCCCTGGATGCTCTCATGGGGAAGGGCCACCAGTTATCTCCATTTCAAAACTAGCCGAGCTCTGAGGCTTCCCCAGAGCCTGGGAGCAAATGGTTGTGGGGTGGCAACGGGGAGCTGCAACCAGCCAGTCCTGCAGGAAACCCTCTCCAATCCGAGGGGCAGTGGGCAGCCCGAAGTTGGTCTGCCAAGTTTGAATGAAGACAAAGAAGAAATGAAGAGGAGACGAGAATCCAGAGAAAGAGAACCCGCCTGCTGCTCACTCCTGGCTCAAGCCCTGACGCAGCTTCCCAAGCTGTGCACAACACTGGGCATCGACTCTCCCCACCCGACAGGATTCCAGGGAGGCAAGGACAGTGTCGTGTTGGTGACCCCAGGGAGGGGTCCACGTTCAATGACTAAGTTAGCAGAGGCCAAGGAGGAGAGGAGGGAGAAGGAAGAGAACCCACCCCCATGGTACCGCGCCCTAGTGCCACGCAAACCTGCCCACACGCCCCAGTGGCTTAATGAGCTCGGAAGAACATCCTTATTAGAGTCTGTAAACAAGTCAGGATGGAGCCAGGGGGAGTGGTTTGTGAGGTGGCGCCAATGAGCCATTAAGTGTGGAGATTCCTTATTGGTTGACTGCTGTATCTAGTTTATGTTAATTAAGATAAGCTGTGTGGAATGTATATATACCCCTCCTGTCCTACAATAAACGGCTCCCACTCCTGCTGTATCAATCTACACAAGTTGCTCGTCATCCCCTGGTTATTTTGCTGCAGCCGGACTGCGGCACATCCTGACCCTGGTCTCTGTTCTGCAGACTGGGTGACTGGCATCTCAGGGGGTAGACTCAGCTGTCCAGGATAATTCAAAGCCACTTCACTGCAGCCCAGTGTTGGGCTGTGGGCCTCAGCTTCAGCTGCACATTGAAATTGCTGGAGAACTTTGAAAATCTTACTGTCTGGGTCTCACTCCCAGAGATTCTGCTGAAATTGTCCTGGGCCAGGGTCTGGGCATCAGGACTTTTTGAAGGTGATTCTAGTGTACAGCCCCCTCTCTAGTGAGAACTCCCGGTGCCTCCAGAGCCACAACTGAATTTTGGTTGGCGGAGACTAGAAGCTGTGGCCATTCAAGCACTCAATTACTCAGAGCAAGAGGCCATTCCCATGAGTCCAACTGTCATCGCCATCCCACCTCCAATAGCCCTGAGCTGTCCTACAGCCCCAGACACATCTGTCAAGCTGCCCCTGCTCTACTCAGACCCAGTTCCCATGAGCTGAAGGGTCGCTGAGAACACACCCCTAGCAGGTACTAAAGGGTTAGGAGCAAGAAAAGCCCTGGTTTCAATCAAGGGACATCCGCAGAAGAGCAGCCCTTCCCCGCTCTTCCCCAGCCCAGCCCTAGAGCAGTGGCCTCTCACCTCATGGTACAGACCCTCGGAGCGAGCCTTGTGTATTTTTTCCAACGTGTCCTTGGAGAATTGTATCATCTCCTTCACAGCTTCCTGAGAGGGCTGGAAAAGAGGGACGTGGAGTTGGAGGCCCCCTCCAGGGAAAGCCCACTCTGTTGACAGCTGCCAGCGGAGGTAGGTGAGGCAGATCAGTGCCTTCCTGGTCTGAACTCTGGGTCCTGAGGTTCTGTCAGGATTCCTGCAGCTTCTCTGCCTTGCTTTCTGCCAGCTAGTGGTCCCTAGTCCGGGCTCCCCGTGGACTGTGGCCAGGAGCAGAGCCTGGCGCTGGTCCCTGTCAGGTGTTCTCTGCATTTTGGATTCTGATCTATCACCCAAAACATTGGCCACTCATCCACTAGCCCACCTTCCCCGGCAGGCTCCGCACGTTCTGGAGGCAGCCTGGGGCGAGGACTGAGCCTGCAGCATTGGACTCCAGTTCACCGGGGGTCGTTAAGGGGGATCCTGCGCTTCTGCCCATTCAAACCTCCCAGCGTCTTAGCATCTGGCCAAGGTTGGCATCCTGACCAGAGGACGTCAGGAGGGATTTTTGCCAGCTACATCTGAAACCGAGACTCACTTGGCTTACTGCATTAATCCCGCCAAAACCTATCCAAAGACGTTTCTGGTATTTGAGGCATGAAAGTACCATAATCAAGAAGCCATATCACATGAGGACACCATAATTTTGAAGGGAAAAAACCACTGAATTTGTCAAAGTCCAAAGGAGGAAGAGAAGGTACTAAATGAAGGGGGACGGGGAGGGAAAAGGGGAGGAGCCAGAGAGAAGGAAAGGAACGCCCCCCCAGGGAAGAGGGGCGGGATCAGAGGGGAGGAGCCCGAGATAAGCAAAGGAGCCAGGGGAGGGGCCAGGGGAGAGGGGAGGATCCTGATTTCAAAGCCAGCCTTAGCAACTTTGCAAGGCACTTAGCAACTCAACTCTATAAATAAATATAGAAAAGGGAGATGTGGCTCAGTGGTAAAGCACCCCTGAATCAACAGGGCTAGTTCGGGGCACTTTGTTATAAGCAGCTCCAGCAAACTAGCCTGCACAGCATTGCTTGGCCCCTGGTTCTTGCCCTTTCACAAACACAGCTCATTCCACATCTGCACATATACATCTGGCTCATTCATCTTAGTGGATTCAGGGTATTTTCTCCTTTGACTCTCTGTCTGTGGTTATTTGAGTTTTATTCAATATTCAGTATTCCCAACAGAGCCGCCACCTACATCTTTCTTCCTTCCTTGGTCTCTGAGACCTTGGGCCAGCTCCCCTTCAGGGACCTTCCCTACACCTCTTAGGAAGGCAGAG
This sequence comes from Spermophilus citellus, assembly GCF_964194105.1. NCBI lineage: Eukaryota > Metazoa > Chordata > Mammalia > Rodentia > Sciuridae > Spermophilus > Spermophilus citellus. The sequence goes on along the minus strand of NC_138193.1, from coordinate 26,285,454 downwards.
CAGGCCTTGAAGACACTCTTCCCACTGGACTCAGGACCCAGCCCTTCCCGCTTGACCATAGAGCCAGACAATGTCACTGTCGTTTTTTGGTGCATGGCTTTGCCCTGCTATTCCCACACCTGGCCACTCGGCTCCCTCCTGGTGCAGCTGAGCTTTGGACGCCCCTCCGCAAGCCTGCCCCCTCTCCATGTTGTCATCCGTGAGACCAGGAATTTCTCTGGGATTACCCAGTAACAAATCTCTTTGCCCCTTAGACCTCCATGTCTGAGAGGCTCAGAGGTATTTCACCCGCATGGGGGTGGGAGATGAGCGGAGTGCCTCTGCTCCCTTTTCCTACGGCACCTTGGTTAATCCTCAAGATGACCCTTGCAGCAGGGCCTTCATTCCTGTTTCTCAGATGGGAAGACTGAGTGACTCCCCCAAACTCAGACCCCTGGTCGGGACAGCTGGGCCCCACCACCCCTTGCCACCTCCCCGGGGCCATGGGGACCTCGACTGGCTGTGAGAGCTGCCCTGACCTGGCCCCAGGGGCAGTGGCCTGGGCCCAGCGGTGGACTGCGTGTACCTTGGGGTCTTCCTTCACTCCCAGGAAGAGGTCATCCTTCAGCCCTTTCTGGCAGTGCTCACAGGTGCAGTTGAAGTAGTACTGCTGCTTCAGCTGCTGCCTGCGCTCCTCACTGACATTGAGGAAGTCGATGTAGGACACCGTCAGCTCCTCTCCCTCCGAGATCTTGCCCAGGGCCCGAAGCTCGATCCTAGAGCAGGTCGGAGGGGCAGGAGTCAGGAGAACCAGGCCACCCACAGAGGATCGTGCTCTCCTAGGCTCGAGGGTCAAGTCCCAGAGACTGCACCTCCACTAGCACCCCAAGAAAACACCCATTCCCCCCAGGAGGGGGAACGTGACCCCACACACAGTTGCTAGGTCGCTCAGTATTATAATGGTCAAATCTGCTCCATTCAGCTGATTGCCCTGGAATAGGTTCCCATAGGCTCCCAGTAGAGGTCTGGGCTGGGCCATAAAACCATACACAGCCGCCATTTCTGCAGCCACCTGTGTGAACTTAGTTACTGGTTATCTGTGACAAGGGAAGGGAGAAACAAGGAGGCAAACCCCAAGAAAAAAAAGACCTAGAAGCGATTTCTGGTTAGTTTGGAGACACTCTCAAAGACAAATACATTCCGTTACCCACAACTCTGGCATACTCTGTGTCTGATTTTAAGCCTCAGGACCTTCAGCTTTGGTCCAGTGTTCAGGCCCACCCTGTGGGGGACTCATACCCTCCACTGTCACTGGAGGTAGACAAAAAAAGGCTGGGTCTGCAGCCTGCTCATCACTGCCTTCAGCGTTTCCCTGGAGACGCGGCATACTGGAACAGTAGGTAGATTTCCTTCCCCCCAGACCTGACCCTCCAGTACCCACAGCATGACCCACCCGCTGAGCAGCAATATGAAAGGTGTTCAAGGTGAAAGCCCTCTGCAGAACTGACACCCAGTGGATCTGACAGGCAGGCTGCAGCCCCCACCCACTCCACCACCCACCCCCAGCACCACAAGGTCAGATGGTTACAGAGAAGTGTGAGACCGGCGAGCTAGATCCCAAGCCCGGTCCAGAGCCTCATGGCCCAGGGGAAAACCACCATCCAGAGAGCAAGGGGCAGGATGCAGAGGGCTGGGCACAGGCACTGCAGAGGTGGGTATGGCTTTACCACCCAGAAAGGCTGTTAGGCACTGTGTGAAAGGCAGGGCGGGACTCCAGCACCTGGAGGGGTTCCAGGCAAAGCAGCCCCTTCCATGTCTTCCAAGGTGAGTGGCAGAGACATGCCCGCCTGGCACCTGAGGTCACCACTTAAGGTGGAAACCTCTCCCCAAAGTGGACTACACCAACGTGCCCCAAAATGCACTCATGTGGGTAAGAGCAGCTGAGGCAACCTGGGAAAGCCCCGGACGCCACCCTCTATTCCTGCTTTCCTTTCTTCCCAGCCCAGTTCTCGGCAGAGGCAATGAAAGGCAGGTGGGACAGAAGATGGGTGGTTGTGCTCACAGCTCTGCTGAGAATCCTAACATGCCAAGCTGCAGGGCCCCATGTCTCTGAAACGAGGACACAAACCAAGAAAGCAAGTGGCCTCCTCCCAGGTCACAGAGCACAGGGGTGGCAGAGATTAGAGTCGGGTGCCCTTGGTGCCCCTGATGCTGCTCACATGAGGTTTCCAGGATGCCTCACGGCCAGCACAGTTGCCTAGGACATGAGCTGGCCCACCGCCTGGGTTTTAGGACTCCACTACCGGGCAAATTGTCCCAGGTGAGCCACTCCAGGGCCAGGGTGTAGGGTGGATCACTGGTATCCTGCCCCAGGAGATGAGGACCCACTCTGCTCTCATGGTTCCTTTACCAGAGGCAGCTCACCATGGTGACTGATTGAAATCCAACAGTGATCTGTGGCTCAGATGGTTTAATGGTGTTTAAGAGTTTTCAAAACCAAATTAATTTCATATCACTTAAATACCAAAAAACACACATACATCTCCTCCCATTCTGATGTTACAGGTGAGCCCTGATTTTCAGGGCTCACGTCCCAGTAAACCCACGGGTAACCTGAAAATATCACAGGACAAAAACGCAGGTGGACTTGCCCCTGCTGGGGATCGTGAAAATAATAAAGTGTCCCAACCCTCAAAAGACAAGTGCAATCCCCTGACCTGCCCCACACCACAGCCTGGACAGCTGTCTTCAATATGCCCAGAACATGGGCACCGCCTGCAGTGGGCGAGGTCATCTCCCACTGATGTCACTGTGCACCTGATGTCTCGACTACTGTGCTGCCGGAGGGTGACAGGATGACCACATGGGCGTACTTCTGCACTACCAGGACATCAAAAAAATCTTTGTACCAAGCCACTGTAAGCGAGGGACATCTGTACGTGGAGTTGGTGGCTGGGGGCAAACGGGAATTGAAGTAAGCACTGCCGAAGAAGCAGGAGGTGAGGGATGTGGCACTGCCCTTCCTGCGGCTGCTGCCCTGGACCTGTCCCTGCCCTGGCGGGACCCAGGTCCCTTGTACTTCAGCACTCTGCCATCTATCACCCAGCTAGCTGAGCGACAAGCAGCCACTTACTTAAAGCATTTTTTTGCAGAGCTTAGGAACGGAGCCAGAGCCAGAGGTCCCCAGAGACACCCTCCTCCTCACCTTTGCTCCCCTGATGTGGAACCCAAAGCCAGGAGATGGTGTGGCACATCCAGAGTCTCATGTGAGGCACAGCAACAGATAAGGTGCCCCAAGCTCTCCTAGCCCTCATCCCCAAAGACCACTTCAAGGGTCCCAAGCACAGCCCGACCCAAAGACCCCTCTGGAGCTATTTGATCGTCATTAAGAAAAAGCAAAAGCAAAATTTAACCTAAACTGTGAATTTAGAGTTGGCCAGAAACTATAAACAGAATACTATGAATGACTGTTGATCAGAATTTTCACAGTTATGGATGCTATTTTCAGAAACCAGTCTGGGCAAGAAGTTGGGGTTATAAACAAACTGGGTCCTTTAGCAGGTGAGTAGATCCATAGCCTCTGTCTTGTGGCAAGCAGGGTGAAGGGGAAAGACGTAGGTTTGGGCTAAGATGTGGACTGGAAGGACTCATGCTTGGTGGCCAGGAGAGAGAGAGAGAGAGCAGACAGAGAGGAAGAGGTGGGTGAGCAGCAGATACCCAGTTCAAAAGCACTAACAATACTCCATGCAGGGAGGATGGGTGCTGGCATGCAGAGGACACGTGGACGGACAGCAGACATGGAGTCTCGGGTGGGGTGGGCCCAGTACACCAGGCAAAGGAGGCATATGGGTCAGAAGAGCAGAGGTCTTGGAAGGGCTGACCCACCTCATCTGGGTGTGAAACATGGACTTCACTGCCTCATGGCTGAAAGACAAAACAGACACCAGGTGGAATCAATACCGCTGGCTGGCCTGCCCAGTCAGCAAGGTGCCACACACTGTCACAGACACCAGGTGAAGTCAATACCACTGGCTGGCCTGCCCAGTCAGCAAGGTGCCACACACTGTCACAGCAGCCTGCATCCTAGCCCTTCCAGCCGGTCTCAGGGCAGGACACGGCTGACCTGGTGGACAGTGCCCTGGCTTTGGAGTGAGGAGGTCTGAGGGTAGAAGGCTCTCAGCCCTGCATAGCTTGCTTGCTTCCCTGGGCCTCTGGGTCTCACTTGCCACCTGGCAGGGGGTGTCCTGAGAATGCATTTGAAGTCCAGTGCTAAGATGTGATCCACTCATGCAGCTAGTAGATAAAACTGGTCGGAGCTGGAATCAGGACCCAATGCCAGGCCCAGGGGTCTCTCCAGATGGCAGGTGGCCAGGCAGTGAACGCAAAGGTGTCTTCTCACACAGAAGCCAAGCAGCCCAGACAAACATGGCTGCTCAGAATTAGTAGACACAGGGAAGCCAGAGCAGAAGCCGAGAGGAAGGTTCCCAGGCTCCTTGGCCATTGTGCAGAGTGACCAGCAGAGTCCCGGGTCGCCATAGCTTAGGGAAGGGCCTAGGGAGTCAGCCCTGCACATGGCTGAGTGTGATCTCCTTGCCAGCCAAGCCAGACTGGAAAACTGGCCCTCTCAGGAGATTGCAAGAGGTCCAGGCAGTGACCCCAAGAGGCTTGGGAGGACAAATACAGATGCTGGGAAAATAGTATCATCAAGATCCAAAATAAACTTTCTCATCTTAAGGTCTTTCTCAATTCCTTTAGAAACTGACATCGGAAACGGGCAGGAAGAGGGAAATCGGGTCCTGGCCACGTTGATGGCGAGGCCTAGCTCTCAGCGGGACCCAGAGTCTACTGTTTCTGGCTTCTGGGGAATCACTGGGAAAATGCGCTTAATGTTAGAGGCTTTAGGGTATGTTCCTGTGGCCTCCCTCAGCCGGAGTTCTGCATGACCTCAGAGAGATGATTGCAGCTTCACATTTTAAAATAGACGCTAGAGGCTCATCTAACACGCCAGGCAGCCTGGAGAAACATGCCAGGGCTTGGAAGTGACCCGTGGCACTCTGCTCTCTCCTCACTACCATTCCCAGCCCGCAGCTCGTCTGTGGGAGGTTCCAACTGGGCGCACAGGGGACTTTCACCGCAGTTCAAGGTGGAAGGCCCACTCTGGTTAAGTGAAGTCAACAGACACGGGAGGCCTCCTGTCCCCGCATGCCCTGTCAGCTGGACTCACCTGCCATTGTTGAATATGACGGTGCAGTTGGGCCAGCAGTCGTGGTTAACCAGGCCCAGGTTGGGGAAGATGCCCACACCCACAGCCTGCAGGCCTCTCTGATCGCTGAGAGTAAACCCGTTGCAGTTGATCTACCAGAGGAAGAGACCAAAGGGCCATCAGGGACACCCGCAAGGCGAAGGCCACCCAGCTGCGAGGGAGCCTGAAGCCAAGGAGCCTAGGGGATGCCCCTGCTCTGCATCACTCCAGATGACCCACAGGGAAGAGCAACCTGGAGCTCCATCTTGGCAAAAGTGCATCAGCACCTTGATGCTGGCCCAGGTTCTATTCTAAAAGGGCTCAAGATGGAAATGCTGGGTCCCTTTTTCTGTACCTAGGCTCACGTGAGTCCCCCTGAGCATGCCGAGGTTCCCTTCTGTACCCTCGTGTAGGAGCACACAGCCCATGCCCTTGCCTGTCTCTCTCCTCCTTCCTTTGCCTGCCCTCTTACAGTTCCCGTAGCTGCGGTGACATAAAATTGACAACACTCTTGGACTATTTTTTATCTGGCATATAGTTATTTCTTGTTTTTTCCAGTACTGGGATTGAACCTGGGGTGTTCGACCACTGAGCTGCAGCTCTACCTCCTGGACCTGTTGGCTCCCCTAGCTGGGCTGCCCCCTCCACAAGCCCAATTTCCCTGGCTGCACAAGGACCCACTGCTCCAGCACCCCCTCAGTCCTGCCCTGCAGACCTGGGGAGAGGAAGGGCTTTATTTCCAAGGTGACTGGTGGGCAGGGAGGGATGGGGATCAGGTCTTTGTTTTCATTTCAGACTGAAGAAAGTTTAGCAAGTGCTGATAAGCAGGAAGATAAGTTGTCATTCAGAAATGATGCAGAAATAGTGTGTGGACGGGATGGCAGGTTCAGTCAGGGCAGGACAGATCCCAGAGCAAGCAAAGCCAAGGAGGGTCAGGGCCAGGTCTCATCTAAAGCCTCTGTGCTCCTCCGTCCCCTGGTGCCCTCCTGATTCTGCACCAGCACCTTCTGGAAGCTTCTTGGCTGGACAACCCCCTCTGACCCCATCTCCCCTCTTTACTAGGAATAACAATCCAGGGTCTCTAGTTTCAAATGGGGCTATTTAGAGGCCTGTCCCTGGGCTGCGAACCGGAAGCAGCAGATTCTCCTGCTGCATGGTAAGCAGGGGGCTCTCCACCAGGCTCGGGCTACTTGGACTGGGCACCATATTATGGCAATGGAGCCACTGGCCAAGGCCATGGGCATCCTCATCAGGACCCCTCAGCAGTAGGCGCCCACCCACCCAAAGCCAGGAAGGGAAGGAGGGAGGAGAAGACGGGGGGGGGGGGGGGCAGCTCAGAGGGGCGGGGGAGGGCAGAGGGGAGTGGAGGGTGGAGGGGAGGCCGTACCACTCCGAAGATGTGGGAGATGTACTGCATGCTGAAAGTTTGGCTCTGGGGCGGCCAGTACTGCAGGAACGTGTCCACGTCCACCCGCAGCTCCTTCTGCTCCTCCTCCCCAAAGTGTTCCACGTGGTTCTGCAGGTCGTCCACCGACACCAAGCAGCCCTCGGTGAGCCCACTGCCCTCTCTCTCCACCCGCCACATGATGCGTGCAGCCAACCTGCGGGAGGGCAGCGTTAGGCAGGCCGCGCTCCCAGTCACGGTCACTGTCATGCTGCGTTCATTCAGCCGCGGCCGATGCGCGCCAGGCCCCGTGTGCAGGGGCGAGGGTGCCCAGAGCGCGGAGGCCGAGAGCAGCCAGGTGACTGGGAGACCACTGTAAGTGGACAGTACTCTTCTGTCCCACCGGTTGTCAGATCCCAGCTCCTGCCGTTGTTTCTAGAGAAGCCAAAACCGTGTTTTTTCTGAATGTGGAAACCTCCATGTCTCAACCCTGGCAGGTCAGCTGTTGCATACAGGGCCCTGGAAGGCCTGCAGAGCCTGCCTGCGTGCACTGTGGACTCCCCGGCCTCCCTCTTAGCTGGGTGGGGGGAATGGGAGGAGTGAGCCGCCCAGGGCCCTGGACATCCCTCCTGGTCTGCAGGGCCTGACCTGATGTTCTCGTTGGGTGCCTTCCCGTGTCTTTTGAGGGCCGAGCACTCCTTCTTGTGGTCCAGCCAGGCGTCCTTCTGGCAGGTGCGGTCGCAGTAGTGGGCGAACTTGCACTGCCCACAGCGATGCAGCTTCTCCTGCCTCTTGAAGCAGGTGTGGCACACGACGGTCACCAGGCTGGCAGGGCAGAGAGAGCAGGTCAGGGGTCTCAGTGCTCCGGCTGACAGTGCTAGACCCCCACAGAAGAGGTACAATGAAAAGACACTTATTTGAGCTCAGAGTTCAGTTCAGGTTCGGGCTCACCTCTGGGGTGGCCTTTTTGGTTTGTTGTGGTTGGTTTGGTTTGGGGCACTGGGGGTTGAACCCAGGGAGCTCTATCATGGAGCTACAGCCCAAACACTATTATTTATTTTTCTTTTTTATTTTGAGACAGGTTGGCCTCAAAATTGGGATCCTCATGCCTCAACCTTCTAACTTGCTAGAATTACAGGCTACACCCACCTGGCTGTGGTGGCCTCCGGAGGCAGCCCAGGAGCCACAGGGAGAGGCACAGGGAGGGTTCCCTGAGGGTGTGTGCACACTCCCTGGTCCCTTGAAGCCACAGCTTCATCTTGGGCACTGGAGCCTGGCAACCTGAAGACCTCATCCTACTCTGCCCATGGGCCCCACTGCAGGCCACAGTCCTGCATCTCCACCTCCGACACCTTGCCATGGGGCAGGGCCACACCTGGAACAGGAAGCCCTGATATGCACTGGAACCATACCTACCCCAGTGGGGAGACTTGGGCTCAGGAACCAGCTCCGTGGGCTGGTCCTCATCACTCCAAACTCCAGACTCCCACCTTTCAGATGAGGGGCCTGAGCTTCCCGAGGTCCCCTCTAGTTCTGGCCATCCTGCAGCAGGCATTTCTCGTGGCCCTGTGGGAGACACCTCTGCCCTCTGCATGCCAGTGCCTTTGTCACCTGGTGCACTGTGATTACATGACAGTGGGCTGTTAATACACAGTGACACACGCTCACGATGGAACAGGACCATCTGGCCCATTTCACTAGCCATTCTTAAATTCATGATGTGGGTGACCAGGTCTGCACACTCTGCACCCGCACAGTCCTGGGTTTTGCTACAGGAAGAATAGGTCACCGATGTCACCTGAGAAACTCTCCCAGCTCAGAGAGAGGCTGGGAGGGAGGGTGGGAAATGCACGCCCATTAAAGGGCCAGTCTTCTTATCCCAGCTTCCAGCCTCCCGTGTTCCCTGCAGAGAGCCACGTGCCCTGTGTCACCCAGCCATTAATAAAGAAGGACACAGGCCACACAGGAAATAGTTTTAGACGTAGCCTGACACCAGGCAAGTGGCCTCTGGAATGAAGCCCAGCATTTCAGGTCCCAGCTGCACATTTGTGCCTTTAACCTGAGGTTCCCCCACACCTCTCCAGGCCTCTGGATCTACAGGCCATGACTCTCCAGGTCTGTCTCTCCACATTTTGGGGAAATCTGTAAATCTTGAAGTTGACCATAAAGTACTCACTTATACAACTACCTTGAGCACTGTAAATTAAGCCCCCAATAAATAGATTAAGCAAAGAGAGACGTGATAGCTTGAAAAACCTTTAATTTAAGGCATTGCTGGTGTTATCTGCTGATCCCGTAATGGGACATCAGCCTAAGGATCCCGAGGATGGCCACTGGAGGCCACCTTGAGATCGCAGGCTCAGGTCATCCCTACCTACTTTCCCACACCCACCTGTCACCAAGCTTCCTTTAGCAGAGAGGTGGGGAGCCCCCAAACACATCCCTCACTCTAGAGATGGCCCAGTGTCCCTTGAACACATGTTCCTGGCCTTCCTAAATAGATCCCTGAGCCGCTATTACATGTGCTGGACTTTTCTCCCCTCATGTACGTCTAAGACCCCGCTGTTCCTGGGTGGAGACCTCCTCTCTCTGGGACTCCCTGGGACCCTCTTCTCCCATCATGGTAGGCAGCAGATGTGGACACCCAGGCTAGAGTCGACAGTCTACACAGGGATCTCAGAAGGATAAGAAAATGGGCATTTAGGGGCAGCTTGAGCCTGAAGGAACTCCACAGCCCCCCCCCCAAGTGCCGTGATCCCTGGATCCCTTCCTGACCACGAATCTTAATTCCCAGGGAGGGAAGCTTGGCACCTCTTCAGAGGACAGCACTGGTGGCCAGTCTATTTGTCGGTCAGCTTCAATCTGCCTCCACAGAAGCCATCGCCTGCACGCTCATGGGGGGCACTGGACCCTTGCCCCAGGGGGTCGGTCTTCCAGAATGGGAACCCCCTGCCTGCTTCCCCCTCGTTCCCTGCTCCAAGTGAGAGGCTCACAGCTCCTTCAGCAGGAACAGTGTGGCCCCTGGAGTCCTCCCTCCTGGGTGGCCTCTGATGTTCCCTGCAGTCAGAGGAAGGTGGACATAACCATGCCATCAAGCCAGGTCCAGGGGCCAGTGCAAGGGGTCAGATTCGGGGGCCAGCCCAAGGCCAGGCCCCATGTTGGCACAGTGGCATCAAGAGGGGGAGACACATGCAGAGCCAGCAGAGGGCACTGCGTGAGCTGCTGCTCCAAGCCAAGCCCGGACTTCCCAGAGTCCAGGCGGCCCCCAGCCACCCGCTGGCAGACCCAGCACCCTGCTCTGTCCCCACCCAGGTGCATTGCTGGCAACTTGTTAGTGACCCTGAAGTGCTCCAGGGTGTGGAAGGTCAGTGCTTATTTGTAAGTTAGGGAGATTCAAGGTTATCCCCACAGTAACATCCTCCTTGCTCTGCCACCTTCGTCCCCACAAGCTTCCCTGTGACACAGAAGGAGTCCCTCCGCATACTTAGAATTGCACAGACTCCACAGCCCCCATCAGGAGCCACAGGGATGCACCAGGGAGAAGGCCGCTGTCGTGAATGCCCAACAGAGCGGGCACACGAGCTACCACAGGGCCTGGCCAGCGTGTGCAGTCCCTGAGCCCCAGAGAGGGGGAGCTGCAAGTCCCGCATGTCAGGATTGCATTCTTTAGCAGGAGTTTGAAGTTTGTTAGCAGAGACTGGCTTGCTGAAGAACACGAAAGAATAGCCCCCAAAAGGGTGAGGACATTTTACAATCCCCGTGTCCAGGATAGAGAATAGTATCACAATGAGGTCCCACTTACACTTCCTGGATCTTGACTTTGCACTTCCATTAGTTTCTTTTACAAAAATACATTAGTGTAAAATCAAATTATAAATAGTCTCCAGACCCTCCCAAGCTCTCCCAAAGGCACGAGCCCAATCAGAGTCTCTGTCTATCCATAGGGCACTAAATATTCTTTATAGGGACAGAATAGATATACAATCAACCACACATATTTAAAATATATTCTTCTGGGCTGCGGGTGTAGCTCATTGGTAGAACACATGTTTACATGTATGAGGCCTTGGATTCAATCCTCAGCACCCTCCCCCAAATGTATGTGCCAGCCAGCTTTCTGTTACTATAACAAAATACTTGAGATAATCAGCCTAAATTATTTTTGATACTGAGGATTGAACCCTGGAGTGCTTAACCACTGAGCCTTTTTTATGTTTTATTTTGAGACAGGGTCTCACTAAGTTGCCGAGGCTGATCTCAAACTTGCAATTCTCCCAAGTCGCTGGGATTGCAGATGTGCCCACCAGGCTAAGATAGTCCACTTAGGAAAAGGAAAGGTTTATTTCATCTCACGGCTTGGGACGTTTCAGTCCTCAGTCCGCTGGCCCATTGCTTTTGGCCTGTGGCAACGTGGCACATCCTGGTGGGAGCCCATGGCAGAGGAAGCTGCTCACCTCACAGCAACCAGGAAGCAAGGACAGGAAGAGGAGGAGGTGGCACCTCTTCAAGGGAGCACCCCAGTGGCCTAACTTCCTTCCAGCAGCCACCTCCTGAAGTTTCCATCATCATCCAAAATCACCACAGGTTGGGGATCAAGCCTCTAGTCAGAGTCATCCGTGGGCTGTGTGTGTGAGCCATGTGCATTTAAGCGCATGAGGGGAGTGGCCCAACGTTGCTGCCTGATTGTGTGCCTTTCCTCTCGCTCTGCCTGTGATCCCACAAAGCACCTGAGATGGGTGTGGCCTCCCAAGACGTCAGTCAATCCTCTGACCCCAAGACACCACCAAGCAAGACTCCACCCTTCAAAATCCATTCCCTTGCCTTATTGGGGTGGAACTTTCTCAAACGTCTTTCCCCTAAATAAAAACAGGGGTTTGGGGTATGCTAACTCTCTTGCTCCTTCTAGCGCTGGAGCTGTCCCTTGGGGTCACCAAACTGTCTTGCCTTAGAAACTTACGTTCATTTGCTGCATGTTTCTTCACCGTTTTCATAGTTATTTATACAGCCAGCTCCCTTGAACCCAGTTCATGTCACCAGTCCAGCAGCTGGTGATAGCCTTTGACACATGGGCTTTGGAGGGACATTCAAAATTCAAGCTATAAGCCAGGCATGGTGGTACACACCTGTAATCCCAGCAACTTGGGAGGCTAAGGCAGGAGGATCAAGATTTTGAGGCCAACATCAGCAACTTTGTGCCACCCTCATCAACTTGGTGAGACCCTGTCTCAAAAGAAAAAAATAAAGTACTGGGGATGTAGTTCAGTGATAAAGTGTCCCTGTGTTCAAACTATAGAAAAAAAATTCAAACTATAGAAACCTACTCCAGCTCCTGAAAGCTCATGTCCTTCTCCCCAAGCAAAGTGCATTCAGGCCACCCTGAGAGTGTGTACACTTGGATAGGTTCCAACAGGTACACCTGTCCACAGACCATCACCAAGAGGGCGCACACATCTGTCCACAAGACCGTCACCAAGATGGTGCACATCTGTGTACCAAACCATCACCAAGACGGCGCACACACACATCACAGCCGGAAGTTCCTTCCTGGCTCTGAACTGCCTCACAGGAAATGGAGGCATCACCATTGTCCCCTCCTGGCTGCTTGTGGTGTGGCGTTCCCTTTCATCAAGAGCGTCTTCTGTGCTGGTGTGTTAGCTTCCAGGCCTCGGCACACCTGAGAGCCTTTCCTAGGTTGGGGAAGGAGGAGCAGCAGGAGACGCCATCTCTGGGACATCAGGACCAGATGGAACAGAAACACAGGCAGGAAAGAGGGTGGCAAGCCAGACCTGGGGCAGGACTGTTAGAAGCTGCACAGTGGTGCCTGCTGTCACTTGGCACTCCATGACTGTCCCCTCCAGGGTTGTCCATCAGAGGACACCCCACACTGGGACTGTCTAATGCCTTACACTCAAATTGGGATTTGTTTTTTTAAATATACATTTTTTAATCTTTATTTTGTTTATTTATTTTTATGTGGTGCTGAGGATCGAACCCAGTGCCTCACATGTGCAAGGCAAGCACTCTGCCACTGAGCCACAACCCCAGCCCCCAAATTGGTATTTTTAGAGCATCTAATATACCTCATATTTTAGTCACATATATAAATATAATATACATTCATATTTCATGGATACATTGAAATTTGCAAAAACTTCAAGAATTTATGAAATATTAAAAATATCACAGTGCCCATGTCACTGTTTTAAAGGTTAAATACTGGGGGCTGGGGGTGTAGCTCAGTGGTGAAGCACATGCATAGCAAGAGGAAGGCCTTGTGTTCAATCCCCAACAACCCCCAAATTCTTAAATATTTTTTAATAAAAAATAAATCTTAAGCCAAGCATGGCGGTACACACCTGTGATCCCAGCAGCTCAGGAGGCTGAGGCAGGAGGATGGAGAGTTCAAAGCCAGCCTGAGCCACTTTGCAAAGCCCTAAGCAATTCAGCAAGACCCTGTCTCTAAATAAAAATACTCAAAAGGACTAAGGATGTGGCTCAGTGGTTAAGTGCCCCTGGGTTTAATGACTGGTACCAAAAAAGTAATTAATAAATTAAATAAATCTTAAATGTGAATAGCTCTAGGCGATCAACTGACATAACAGACGTTTGATGTTTGCACTCACTGCTTGGCCTAACCCATGTGGTATCACGGGATTGGAGACGTGGCCAGCACAAGCTAAAGGAGTCTCGTCCCCAGAGCAGCTCTCAAAGCAAACAGCAGCCTGGCCTGCTGTGTCAGGGAACAATGATGCCACTGAGAGTCTGTCCAGTCAAACCCCTGGCAGAAGACAGTGTTTTTAAATGTGCCAATGTGAAGGTCAGTCAACAGCAACTGTTTAGAACATGGGTTTTGGCGGGCAGGAGCCCATGGTCTGACATGGGGGCTGCCGGCCATGATGACAGTAGAAACAGATGAGTAGGACTTGGTTGTCATTGATTTGTAACTGTGCAGACAATGCCCGCTATGGCCTGCCCCTGGCTGGACCCCTATCCCGCCTGTCCTGGGTCTGCACGGCCCGAGGTTCACTAGGGTGTGTTTTCCTGGCCTGGCACTTGTCCCCAGCTCCCAGGAGCTGACTTAAATCACTTCTACTAAGGCCTGAATTTAGAATAATCCACTTCCAATGAACTATAGCCAAATTATGTTCCTAAGAATAAATTCCAGAGGGTTGGACCATGCGGCTTCAAGGTCACGAGCAACCACTTTGGGGAGGAGGCTGGAGACAGAGCCCTGACTGTTCCAGTGAGGCCTTCACCCTTCACACCAGGCTGAGTGACAGGAAGCCTTCCAATCACTGATTGTCGCCTGCCTCGGATCAGTAAGCCTATCAGTGCAGTGTCCCACCTCCTTCCACCTCGTCACTTCCCCATAAGACGCTTTCATTCCTCTCATAAAAACTAAATGTGCAGTGGGACAAATCTGACATAGTAAACGTGACCATCAGGATGGCCTTTTCTTACCCTGACTAGCGTGGGTCTGAGTGTGAGCGAGTGCTTCCTCCAGAGCCACTGGAGGAAGTCGGCTTGGGATCCATCCTGCAGTTCCCCGGGCCTGGAGCCATTCAAAGGCCGGTGAAACCCAGGAAGCATTGCAAATTAGCTCCAAATCCCGGTGCCCTTGGGACAGGCGGCCCCTCTTTTGGCTACCTGCTGCCCTAGCCCTGAGCCGCACCTGCGAACTGAGGTCCTGGATCACTGCACAAACATCCTCGGAGGTCCTGCTAAATCCAGCTTCTGCTGCCAGGTCTGGGGGGCCCGGGATTGTGCCCTACCTGTTCTGGGGGGACACTGATGCCTCGACTTTCAGGAGCAAGAAACCTGGATCCTGCTGCTTCCAGGGAGCACACGGGAAATACCAGGTAGACAGGAAGGGGAAGCTTATTTAGAAACTAGGAGAAGGAGAAGCCTAGCCCTCTGGTCCTCCCCTCTTCTCATCAGTGGTGTGTGTGACCTCCTCACGGGAGGAGTAGCAGGGAAAACCTCCAGAGTTTTTGGATAATGTGGAAGGTCAAATCTGGAGTCAGTTAGAGCTGGGTTCAACTCCTGACTCTAATATCTACTGGCTGTGTGACCTTAGCAAGTCCCCTAACCTCTCTGAGCCCTGATTCCTTATGTGAAGATGGGAATGGCAACAACTACATTATTGATATCTTTTAGACTAATATTTGTTGCTTTTGAAAGAAACATCATTACTGCTTTTAAATTAAAACAAGAAGAAATTTACAAAGAAGTTCTACCCTCAGGGTGATTTTTCAGGATTTAATGATTTTGATGTAATAGGTGTGAAGTAGCCAGCACAGCCTGGCACCCACCAGGTGGGTGCTCCCTGGATGGCAGCCTGGCCCGCCGGTCACACGGGGAGGTTGGTCAGGTGACCTCTGAGCCCCTGCTCTCCTCCAGCTCCTCCTGCTCTCCAAGGTGCCAGAGAGGAGGAGAGTACAGCCAGGTATGGAGACCCTCCTGGTGGGACCAGGGCCCCTCCCAGATGGAAATACCCCCATCCCTTCCCCCAGCACAGAAGAGTGTCCAAAAGAAGCAAATCCCCAAACCACTGCTTGGATTCTGGGAGAGTGCAGTCCCGCCAGGCTCAGCTGGGTGGCCTTCAGCAAGACTGCCTCCTGGGCTCCCAGGTGCCCTTCACACAGGAAGTGGCAGGTCTCTTTTGTACAGAGCTCCTTTCCAGAGGTGTGTGGAGTCTTCTTTTTTAAATCCTCTCCACAGCCTTTGGAGCCCTGGTGGTCATTGTCCCGCAGGGGTCTCACCCGAGTGCCTGCTGCTGCACCCACTCCCAGCATGAGGGCAGATGCCCCAGAGCCCACTGTCCTCCTGCAGCCTGTGTGGTTTCTCCTGGCCACTGGTCCCCACTCGCTCCTCGCCCCGCAGCTGTGCCCTGTGCTCTGTCACCTGTCAGCGTCAAGAGGGACGGAGGGGCAGCTGCTGCTCCGCTCCTTGTATGGAAATAGTCACAGACAAATGCAAAGTCGAGGTGTGCACGCCGTGGGCGGGCCAGCTGAGGCTCAGAGAGCGCCCCCCAGCTCCGCAGGCTACCCGGACGCTGGGGGAGGGGGTCTTCAAGAGCACCCCTTCCAGCGCCCAGACAACTCCAGTGTCTCAAATTCCTTTTTTCACTCCTTCTTTCCTTTCTTCACCCTTCCCCCCACTCCTCCCCTCCTCCTTCTTTTCACAAGTCTTTACTGAGCATCTGTTATGTGCTGCACACTGAGGTAGGTAATGGAGGGCCTGAACACAGGGAAGGCTGATCTCGCCCTCCTGCAGTCCCCAGGCTGGGCTGGGACACAAACACGTATGAAGGCAACACCATCAGGTCAGGGAGAAGCCCTTACTTCACTGAGGTGGAGCTGTCACCTGGGAGAGGAGGCATTGTTCTGGCCCCCCAGATAGGCTGTGTGCACACTCGGAGGCCCAGGTCTCCTGTGTGAGTTGGAGGTGGGTGAGCGGCGGGCGGGGTGCTCTAGGAGACAGGAGTGGCCAGCTCTTGGGGAGATTGCAGGAGGCACCATACTGGGAAGGGATGTTGGGAAAGTGACCAGGCTTGGGAGACGTGGACTGCCCTCTCAGTGCACGTCCCCAGCCTGCAGGCCCAGGGGCTCCACTGATGGCCTGTGAGAGATGAGCCACAGGAGCAGAGCTGGCTGCTCCGTTTCTCTCCAGACATCTCCCTACTGTGCGTTTCAGGCCCAGGGGCCCTGAGGGACGTTGCTGTGCTGCTGTTCACTGTCCTGTGCGCCTAGGCATACACTGGGTGGCATGGCATCTCTGGAGGAGGCCCAGGATGGCCTATCCATCTCTAACACCACTTTCTTGTTTGTTTGTTTGTTTGTTTGTTTGTTTTGGGTACCAGGGATTGAACTCAGGGGCCCTCGACCACTGGGCCACATCCCCAGCCCTATTTGTATTTTATTTAGAGACAGGGTCTCACTGAGTTGCTTAGGGCCTCGCTGTAGCTGAGGCTGGCTTTGAACTCATGATCCTCTCGCCTCAGCCTCCAGAGCTGCTGGGATTACAGGCCACATTTTATTGAAACGCTGACTCTTGAGGTTTTCCCTGCCACTCCTCCCGTGAGGAGGTCACACACCCCATACCTGGATGCTAGCCCTGCGCCAGCTGTGTCCACACCCCGACCTGAGACTCTGCTCAGCCCTCAGATGCACATGAGTAACGATGACATCTCTGCGGAGATGATTTGCCTAAATTTTTAAAAAGCAACCCATCCTAAGTCTGCCGTTGAGGACTGTAGAGAACTTGAGCCCTGCAGCTTTCTGCAGCCAAATGCCAAACCAAAGGGGAGACTCGCCCTCAGCAAGGGCAGACCTGGGAGGCTGCCACCTGATCACCCTAACAGACACTGATTCCTGCATTTTCTGAACTAATTGACCAGGAATTTCTCTAATCCCGTTATTAAGTTGTTTCTATTTATAGCCTCATCTGCCCTCCACCCTCCACTCACCAGCTGCTCCCAGATTAAAGGCCACATGTGTGTCCTGCGTCTGCGGGGCTAATCCTGGCTTTCCCACGGGTCACGCAGCGCTCCAGAGGCCCAAGGCCCAGCTGTCCCCACTGGGCCTAAAGGGGCTCTCTCTTGTTCAGTTTTCAAAAGCAGCCTGGCTGGGACCATTTATTTAAAAGTCCTCAGCTCCTCCTCACTGCCCCTTGTGCTTTCCCTGCACACAGGTGTCTAGACGCACAATGTCCCAGCCACCCTAACTCCCACCCAGAATCATCTGGACTTGGTCATGTTTTATTTAAAGGACTTAAAAGCTCTGGGGATATAGCTCAGTGGCAGAGCCCTCATCTAGCATGTATGTGACCCTAGGTTCAATCCCTAGCACAGAAAAGAGTCATAAAAATTAAAAGAAAAGTCTCCAAAATTATTCTGGCTCCTTCCTTCTTCTTACTATACTTTATAAAGAACTTTGATCTAGAAAATTCATATTACTGGTTGTGGTAGGTTCAAAAATATCCTTCCAAGGTGTTCATGTCCTAATTCCTGGAACCTGGGAGCCGGTGACCTTTTATTCAGGGCTGGGGATCAAACTCAGGGCCTCATACATGCTAGGCAGTGCTCTGCTCTCAGCCTCAGCCCTTATTATTTTGTTTTTGAGACAGGGTCTCCCTAAATTGCCCAGGATGTCCTTGAACTTGGGATCCTCCTGCCTCAGCCTTCTGAGTTGGGATTACAGGCGTAATTGCACCTGGCTATAATCATCTTTTGATTCTTCTGAAATTGATGGATGCTTTTTCTTTTATTAAAATTAAATACTGGCTGGGCATGGTGGTGCACATCTGTAATCCCAGTGGCTCAGGAGGCTGAGGCAGGAGAATTATGAGCTCAAAGCCAGCCTCAGCAAAAGTGAGGTACTAAGCAACTCAGTGAGTCCCTGTCTCTAAGTAAAATACAAAATAGGGCTGTGGATGTGACTCAGTGGTTGAGTGTCTCTGAGTTCAATCTCCAGTACCCAAAACAAAACAAAACAACAACAACAAAAAAAACGAAATACCATTAATTGCATTGAACACTGCACGAGAAAGCTTGGTAGCAGAGCCATGAAGCCTTTTTGGGGGTGGGAGTGCAGCTGATGAGAACCAATGGCCTGGACAACTCAGTCCTTCCCTGGGACCCACCCTGTGTGACCTGGGGGACCATTACCTCTCTAAGCCTCAGTTTCCTCATCTGCCACAGAAGATTGCATAAAAGCCAATGGCCCCAGCATTCATCTGGGCCTGGAACCACTCACACCTGATGGAAGCTGTGGACTTTCTCCCAGAGGCAGAAGCGGATATGCCCACACATAGAAAGCTGGACCTTCCAGGTTCAGGTATTTCCATGGTGAAGGATCCCTGGATCCAAGTTAGGAACCCCCAGGCCACATGGACTCTAAATCCAAGATGGGGGGACTGTTCAGGGGACCTCAAGAGGAGTAACAGCACTTCCAGGCCTACCCCGGCCAGGGCAGGCGAGGCTTTGGGTGCCAAGGGACTGGAAATTTTCAGGTGCCCCAGAAAAAAAGGCCTGTGGCCTGACTATGTCTTATGTATGAGGCATTGGGTTCGAGTCTCAGCACCGCATATAAATTTATAAAATAAAGGTCCATTGACAATTAAAATATGTATGTGTGTGTGTGTGTGTGTGTATAGAGAGAGAGAGAGAGAGGGAGAGAAAGAGAAACAGAATGTTCAGAACACTATTTCTTTCAAAGGACAATTCATTATTTTCAGATGGCTATTTCAAGAGGTTCTCCAAAATTATTTGAAAATTATTTGAAGTGTATTATACTTCTGTTGACCAGCCCAATTCTGAATTCATTCCAGTTTGGCCACATAGTTATTAGGTATATACATTGTTTGAAAGTAATGATGGTGATGGATGGTGACAGTGGCGATGGTGATGGTGGTGGTGATGGCAATGATGATGGTGGTGGTGATGGTGGTGGTGGTGGTGGTGGTGGTGGTGGTGGTGGTGGTAGGGATGGTGATGATGGTGATGATGGTTATGATGATGATGGTGATGGTGATGTTAATGGTAATGGTGATAGTGGTGATGGTGATGATGATGATGGTAATGGTGATAGTGGTGATGGTGGTGATGGTAGTGACAATAATGATGGTGGTGGTGGTGGTGGTGATGGTGATGGTGATGGTGATAGTGATGGTAATAGTGATGGTGGTGATGATAGTGATGGTGATGTGGTGGTGGTGGTAATGTTGGTGGTGATGGCGATGGTGGTGGTGGTGATGGTGATGGTGGTGGTGGTGACGGTGATGGTGGCGATGGTGGTGATGGTGATTGTGGTGATGGTGGCATTGGTGGTGGTGATGATGGCAATAGTGGTGGTGGTGGTATGATGGTGGTGGTGGTAACGGTAGTGGTGGTGGTGGTGGTGATGGTGATGGTGGTGATAGTAGTGACAGTAATGATGGTGGTGGTGGTGATGGTAGTGGTGGTGGTGGTGGTAGTGGTGATGGTGGTGGTGGTAGTGATGTGGTGGTAGTAGTAGTGATGGTGATGATGGTGATGGTGATGGTGATGATGGTGGCAATGGTGGTGAATTTCATTCATATTACAATAAGTTACCTGGCTTATCCAGTAGATTTTGGAGTTAAAAATATGGAGGTTTTCCTTTGAGGGTCTGGAAGAGTTCCAGGCCACCCAGGGAAAAGGCCAGGACCTGACCATTTGCTGAAGGCCTGAGTCACTCCTGAGCCCTTTGTCTCTCCTTCTACTTGACATAAAACAAACTGAGTCAGCTAAGATGAAAACCACAGTGACAATAGGAATCAGAGTGCAATGAAGGAACAAGAAAGAAGCAAAGCTGGACATCACTTTAAAAGGCACACATAGGGAAAATATGCACCTCTAAAAATGTCTTCAGATAAGATCAAAGAAAGACTTGCAAAATTAAAGTCAAAACTAATAGAAGACTGTAGAAGAGCTGAAATCAAAACAGAAGGGATTTCAAGAAACGCAGGCAGTGGTGAAGACCTGCACATAAAGGAGGGGAAAACATCTGAGCACGAAAGTGCAAATGCTCCTCAGTTTGTGACAGGGACATGTGCCAGTGAACACATCCTAAGTTGGAAATATCCTGAGTTAAAATGCATGAAGGGCTGCGGGTGCCGCTTAGTGGTAGAGCACTTCCCAGGTGCCCCAGGCGCTGGGTTCCATTCCCAGCACAGCCAAAGAAAAGACAAAGATGCGTGTGGTCACCTGGCCACCAACACCCTAGCTCAACACAACGCACTGTGGAGTGTCCGTCACTCACCTGGTGACAGCTGAGTGACTGGGGGCTGCAGCGCTGCCACTGCCCAGCCTCTTAACAGTACTGTGCTGCCCACCACCAGCCCAGGAGAAGACCAACAGGCCCACCTCACAGGGCAGCTCCCACTGGGTGTGGTCACCCTCACACCTTCTAGAGGTGAAGACTGTGGGGAACCGTCCTAATGGGGACCCTCTTTTCTTAAAACTTGAGGACATTCAAAGAAAACCAAATCATAAAGTAATACATGTTGATGACTAATAAACAGTTTAAAAGTTCACTTCTCTAATAATGAAAACTCAAATTATAACAATAATAAAGTAAGATTTTACAGATTAAGTTGGAAAACATAAAAAAGTAACTAATAACTGCTCACCAAGGCTAGGGCGGGTAGGTAAACCTTCACTGCCAGAGAAGGCAGCGTGGCCCCTTTGGGGAGGTTATGTGGAAATCTACATGCAAAGCCTGACAAATGTCTTTTGAAGTAAAAAAAAAAAATCTATTTCCAGGAGTTTATCTTCAATAAATAATCAGACACCTATGGGAAGACTTACTAGGAAAGAGTAGGACCCCCCTTGATATCTGGTTAAATTAATAAACACGGGTCAACAAAAGGAGCACTACATGGGTGTGTAAAAGGTGTGGAAGGACATTAATGGCTTGGAATGTCACAACATGCTGTGAAGTAAAGAAAACAGGTTTTGGGGGAGCTGGGGTTGTGGCTCAGTGGTAGAGCATTCGCCTAGCATTTGCGAGGCACTGGGATCAAGCCTCAGCACCACATAAAGATAAATAAATAAAGGTATTATCCATCTACAACTAAAAAAAAAATTAAAGATATTTTTAAAAAGAAAAAAACAGGTTTCAAAATAATTTAATCTCTTGAGAAAAAAAAATATATACAACTCCACTACATTGAACCTAAAGTAACTAAGTGCACCACTTAATATTCTTTAGTTATTAGAAGTATTAAATGATTATTAAACACACCATTTGTATTTACCACTAAGAAACAAAAAAATTCTGCCAATTAAACTATAATGAACCATAGATTGTAGCATCCATCATGATGTTATTTGCTTATTTTTATTCATTTATTCACTCTTGTAGTGATTGAACCCAGGGCCTCACATTTGCTAAGCACGTGCTCTATCATTGAGCTATACCCCCCACCTCACATGATGAACTTGGAGATGTTAAAATGAAATATACGTCCTGGAATTGATAAAATACTATATGTGCCCCATATTCCTTCCATTCTAAAGCTAACTTCTTCCCCCGTATTTTACTACCTGGAATTTAACACCTTACAATCAGGTGCACTTACTACCCTACAGTCAAGGGAGTGCTTCTCCCAGCACCCTCAGCCCACATACACCCCATCAGGAGCAAGAGAACATTTTATATGTATTATATTTTCATGAGACAGAAAGAAATACATCAGAATGTTAATCATAGTTTTCTCCAAATGGTAGGATTTCAGATCATTTTAATTTCCCTCCTTGTTTTTTCTACAATTTACAAATTTTCTAAAATGAAGTAGAAAAAAATCTAAACAGCAACAATCAATCCAGCATCACCAGTTCCCAGATCCACCCCACTGCAGAACAGCGAGGGCATGGGGCTAAGGTCCTGTGGGCTCCCTGTACCTGTCTTCCCAGGATCTGGGAACCCTCAGAGGGGACAGCTAAAGGGCCTCTGCCAGCTCATCCCCAAACCAGTGTCTCACCACTTTAAAACTCTGTGTTCACAGAGGCTCCCTGCGAGTTTCCCTCCTCCACCACCTCACTCTCCCTCCTTTCTGGCACCCAGTCCCATGGAAGCACCCACGGGGGGCAAGTGGACTTCATCTCAAAGCCAGTTCCCATTCCTAGGATGGTGGGCAGTGGCCACCAGAGCACCTGCTGGGAGGATTCTGAGGCCAGACTGAAGTTCAGGGGGGGGCAGGTGTGCCTGAGGGATTGGTCACACCTGCCAGGGACCATGGGACACACTGCACACTGCCGAGGCCTGAGAGAGTCCTCCCAGCTCTTGGTGTGCTCTCTGACATCTGCTCTCTGTGTCTCCCTGACCTCTAAGCAGATGCCTCATGTGTCCAGCCGGCAAAGGGGAAGACATCCTGAGCACACTGAGGACCGTGGCATGCGGCTGTGAGGGCCAGGCTCAGCAGCATGAGCTAGACCAGCTCACCCCTGCCCGCCAGCCCTGGGCGGGAAAGCGGAACGCACAGGCAGCGGAGACCCGCAAGCCAGCAAGGGCACGCACCTCGAGTGTCTGCCCTCCAAGAGACAGAGGAACAAGGCTCCCCTGACCGTCCATCAGGGGGTGGAAGATGCATGTGGCACACACAACACACAGCTTATTTATTTATTAATTAGGCAAAGCCACATGGATGAGAATGAACTTGAGAGTGAAGGAAGCAATTGGCACAAAACCACAAGCATTGTTGTACCTTTGATTAAAAAGGAAATAGAAACCAAGTTGCATATGGCTTAGAAATATTCACCCTGTGAATAAACTATATGAGAAAAGCAGTAGAGTGTATGAGAAAAAGCTTAGGGTACCCCTGGGCTCCGGGCAGGCAGAACACAGGACTCAGAAGGGAGGAGAAGGGGCAGCAGGCTGGAGCACCCCAGGGGGAGCTGGTGGCCTCCCGTCCCAATTTCACACTGTGCTTCATCACAACAGTTAGGATGTTACAGGATACGGTAGGCACCACCGATTAATTGAAGGAACTGATTTTCATCTAATGCACTACTCAACTAAAAACAGGCCTCATGCAGAAGGCCTGTGCTGCTGATCTGTGGACTAGAGCCTGTCACGTCTACAGAGGGACTTCCTGGGTGACCCTGTCCTACCTGCCCAGCTGTGTTTCTCTTGAACAGTCTCTGAGCTTCAGCAGGAGCCCTCGATGGGCAAAGCCTTCCTCTCACCGTTTCCAGGCTGTCTCGGGCATGAGATGCCCATAGAAACAGCTCCCTCCTCTGTGCAGCGAGGAATTTGGGTGAATCACTTTCAAACACTATCTCTATTACATTTTCCCCATCAGTGTGTGTGTGTGTGTGTGTGTGTGTGTGTGTGTGTTGCTGGGGATCCTTCCCAGGGCCTCCTGTAGGCTAAACATGTGCCTGCCACTGAGCTATGCCCCAAGCCCCCTTTTAATCATTTTGGAGACCATTTACCCCCTTCACCCTACGACGACTGTAATGACAATATGAAATACTGTATAGCATTTTATCTGCAGCATGCTCTAAGGCTGTTTTTCTAGTTATTACTTCAACTTAGTAACACATTATTCATAGTAACAGAGATACAGAAGCCACCTACACTTTTGATCCTCAGCAAGTGGCAGAACACACAGTCCTTAACCTCTGTGTCCATGAAGAGGGTATGTTGCCCAGAGATAGGTAGTCATTAAATGAAAAATCCCCACAGCCATGTGGTCAGATGCTGACACCTGGGCACAACCAGCCGAGGAGACAACAGTGTGTAGAGAGCAGACACTCTGCCATGACGCACTTCTCCTCAAGCTTCTCTACAACTAAACGGTGCAACCCGCCCAGCTCCAGACACTCCTGGTAGGAGACCGGGCCCCAGATGGGCTCCGGGGAACCCGAGGCATTAAGTGGGGGTGCTCTTTTAAGGTCAAGGGGCAGCTTGGCCCCAGAACAGGACCAGCAGTCCCAGACCCTGTGTTTCTGAATTTTGTGTTTTAACTGCAAATCCAGCTGACTCCTTGTTGTATGTACACACACACACACACACACACACACACACATAAACCCACATACACACACCCACACACATACATACACACACAACACACACATGGACTGGTGAGGGAGACCTCACTCCATCCCCAGGGCCTGCTCTCTGACTTCCCCAGAGGGCCTGCAGCAGGGAGAGGACTCCCTGAGTGCCCAGCAAAGTGTCTCTGGAAAGCAGCGCCCATACCCAGGACAGGCGGAGCCACAGCCAATCACAGGGACCAACGGGCCACGTAAACATCAGGCAGGTCACACCAACTGCAGGCTCAGAAAGCATCAAGTTCATTTAATTACCAGGCAGGGCTTTTGAAAACCAATTTTAAGAGCTAATTTAAAAGTGGCTGTTCTGCGGGGACAGGGTCATGGCAGACACTACTAAAACTGAAGGCAGCACTCTGATGGCCTGGGGGTGGCTCTTCCAGCCACACACCCAGAGAACAGCCACCAGCAAGCAATGGCCACAGCAGGCCTCCCTGCCGAGGCTCGATGGCGTGGAGAATCAGCAGGGCCTTCACAGGCTGAGCGCATGCCCTACACTGAGCCACACCCCAACTCCAGGAGTCACGAGTCTGGGGGGCCGAACTCATCGGGCAGCTCAAACCCAGGGTCCGCAGAGCAGCTGGACCAACGTGAACAGTGCTATGCATCCCTAAAGGAGGCAGGTCCCCAAGGATTGAAAGGAAGATTCTAGAGCTTCCAGTCCCCCAGGAATGGCCATCAGGAGTGTGTGGTGTGGGGAAAGGAGAGGTTCTAAAAGGGCATTTGAAGGAAGAGGCCATCTCTATAAAAAGAAACCAAAGGCCACTTTGGTAAGTGCCAGTGACTGTAGGTAATAACACAAGAACATTCTGGAAAGAAATACATTTAAATCATCACACAGGTTACCTCAGGAAAGACAGAAGGAACCAGGACTGGACAAGATTTTTGAAGGGCACATGGGTCCCTGTGTCACCTGTGTATTTACAGTTGATTTCTTCAAGTCTCAGCAATTCCTTGATTCTTGAACATATGTCTACAAGTCTTTGGCTTATTTAACGTATCAAAGGAAGTTTACAGGACGGGCCTTCTGCCAGAAGGTGTCTGCCACAGCACCACGCCCACCTCTGCCCCCCAGCACCCACCCACAGCTGTGTGCCAGGAGGACATGCCAGGGCCTCTGGACACCTCCACCACCCTGAGTCCACAGCACATCTCAGGCA
Organism: Spermophilus citellus; assembly: GCF_964194105.1. Lineage (NCBI taxonomy): Eukaryota > Metazoa > Chordata > Mammalia > Rodentia > Sciuridae > Spermophilus > Spermophilus citellus. The sequence goes on along the minus strand of NC_138193.1, from coordinate 26,260,108 downwards.
ATGCTGAGAAGGGAGTTACCTGGCAGCAGTGCCACTTCGCTAAGAGGACCCCATGGTCACCACCCCCTCCCTGGTGACCATGAGAGCCACCTATTTTGGCACAAGCCAAAGCAAGGGCCCCATACCTGTCAAAGACCACAGCGGCATACGCCCGCTCGGCGAAGATGATGTCTGCTGCCCAGAACTCCTTGGTGGCCTTCAGTCCCCGGCCTTTGCCCTCGGAGTTGAAGACCTCCACGTTCTCCATGCTCCCTATTGTCATCTCAGAGTCTGCGGGCGCACGGGGAATGTCAGCGCTGGGCCAAGCCCTTTGTCACTGCTGCTATTTCGGCACCTTCGGCATCCCAGAGAGCAGGACTATAAATGGACAGGCCACCTCCCCTTCCCTGCCCCCTTGGCCTTGGGCCCTCACCTCCCCCTCTACCTTGTTCTTGGAGGCAGGAGTAGGCAGGCGAGAGGACAGCAGCAGGGTGAGGGTCTCACTTGTCACCCAGCACAGCGGAGAAAGCAGAAGATGCCATGGGTGAGTGCAGCCCTGGGATGGGGCCTGACCGGTTCTGAAAGGTTCTTTGCAAAAAGAAGCTGTGTGCGTGTGCGTGTGCCGGCTCAGCTGGAGCTGGAACAGGGAGCCGGGCAGGAGGGTATTTTTAGCAGCCAGATGCCTCTATCAATCAAGAGCAGACCTCCAGAGTGGCCCAAGGGAAGAGGAAAGGTGGCCTGCTGCTCTGGGACCCTTCAGCTGTCAGGCTCGCATTTCCCAAGCCGGACGCTCCTCCCACCCCAGTCTCTCTGCCTAGTGGAACGCTGCTTAACAGAACTGCACAGGTTCCAAGGGGCATTGCTCCTCTCCAGCACCACCTGGGGCTCCCAGGTGTGCCCCCCCCAGGTGGCATGGAGGTCCCAGGCATGCCCCCCCAGGTGGCATGGAGATTCCGAGGGTGCCCCCCCAGGTGGCATGGAGGTCCTGGGCATGCCCCCCCTAGGTGGCATGGAGGTCCCGGGCATGCCCCCTGCCAGGTGTTATGGAGGTCCGGGGCATGGCCCCCCCCAGGTGGCATGGAGGTCCGAGGGTGCCCCCCCAGGTGGCATGGAGGTCCCGGGCATGCCCCCTGCCAGGTGTTATGGAGGTCCGGGGCATGGCCCCCCCCAGGTGGCATGGAGGTCCGAGGGTGTCTTGTCCTTAATATCACTGGCCATGCAGCTGTGTCAGAGGCAGGCTGGGCACAGGGAAGGCCGGCTTCACAAACACGGGCCTCTGTCTCCATCCACCCATCAACCTCCCCTTAAACACCATCGACTGCCAGGAGAACTCCAGCGTGCTCTGTCCTACTCGCCTGGTGCCAGGGCCGTGGAGGGACAGTTCTGAGATCCTCACTGAACTAAGTGCCACTCTCCCTAGCCATCAGGCCCATCTCACGGAAGCCGAAGAAAAGCCCAGTTCTGGAGATGTGGCTTATCCTCCCTGTAGTATTTCTAGTTTCTGGATACCTCCTGCCATGGTTTGAATGTGTCCCCAGAGTCCTTGTGCTGGACACCTAGTTCGCAATGCAACAGTGTTGACAAGCAGGACCTTTAGGGGGTGGGTGGTTCCCAGGGTCTCCACCCTTGTGAACACATTAAGGTTAGGGTTAGGGTTAGGGTTAGGGGGTGAGTGGTTCACAGGGTCTCTACCCTTGTGAGCACATTAAGACCATTGTCAAGGGAGTGGGTTAGTTATTTTGGGTTCCTGATGAAAGGATTGATAAAAGTTTGGCCTCTGTCTGTTGTCCACACCCCCGACCCCCCCACGCCTCTTGCTCTCTCTCCCTCCCTCCCGTCCTCCTTCTCTCTCTCCCTTCCTCTCTCTCTTCCTCTGATGCCTTCCACCATGTGGCAATGTAGTAAGAAGGCCCTCACCAGACGTGGCCCCTGGAGCCTGGACTTCACAAGCTCCAGTATCACGAGTCAGTAAGTTTTCTGTTACAAATTATCCAGTCTCAGCCCATCATGGGGGTGCACGCCTGTAATCCAAGGTACTCAGGAGGTTGAGGCTTGAGGACCACAAGTTCAAGGCCAGCCTAGGCAACCTAATGGGGCTCTGTCTCAAAAAAAAAAAAAAAGGTAAAGGCTGGGAAGAATGTAGCTTAGCAGTAAAGGGTCTGTTACTGTCACCCTGACACAAAACCTAAGAGCAAGGTGACCGTCTCTACCTCGCCGACTTGTTTGGGAGTTAAGTGAGGTCACATGGAAGGACAGAGCCTGGCACTTGGCACTTCATGTCACATCATTCAGTGACGGCTCTTCTACTCTGTTTATTCCGTTCCATTGTCCTCCCCAGACTTCCAAGCTGTGCAGGAATTCTAATGGACCTTCAAGCAAATTGCCTCTCCCCACTCTCCGGTGGCTCCGGATAGCACACCCCAAGTCCTCTCAGACTGCACATCCTGGTGTGGAGGTCGCTCACAGCCCGGCGGGCTGGATGGTATCTCGGCGACTTCAGATGGATCCAACTTAAGATGGTGAAAGCTGGTGCCTCAAAGAGTAAACATCACACACTCCTAAGAGAAAAAAAAAATATTATGGAGGAGACTTGGTTGGCTTCCAGCGAAGTGCCCACACCCATGTTGCCTGGTGACAGCTGGTCCTCCCTCAGCCTGGCAGGGCCCTGTGCTCTCCTGTAGACACTGGACTGAAACAGGTTCAGCCCAAGCCATCATGGAGGACAAAGTGGACCCGCCCAAGACCAGAGCTTGAGTTATATCCCTGGGTGCAACCTTACCAGATCAAAGACAGGAATACTGTTGAAGGCAGAATCAGGCCCCCAAGGATGTCCAGGATCAAATCCCCAGAGCTCTGAACATACCTGACATAGGATGTCCATGGAGTGACTGTCTCCATGAACACTCATGCCGAGACAGGCAGGTGGTGCACGCCTGTAAACCCAGCACTAGAGGCTGAGGCATGAGGATGGCAAGTTCAAGGACAGCCTCAGCAACGTAGCAAGACTCTGTCTCAAAACTAAATTTTTAAAAAGGGCTGGGGATGTAGCTCAGTGGTAGAATGCCCCTGGGTTCAATCCCAGGTACCACAAAAAAACAAACCCACAAGAAAACAGTGATGAACGTGATCCCCACGTGAGGTATTGAAGCTTAATGGATCCAACAACGGCATCTGGAGATGGGAGTGCAGAGGGCAATCAAGGTCCAAGGAGGACTGAGGGTGGCCCTGGTCCAATGGCACTGGAGAGATGGACGTGGGGATGCTCTATTGACAACCTATGGTGCTTGGGTCTTCGCAGCATCCCCACCAGCGGGCAGGCCCCCACCAGATACGGCCACCCAGTCTTGAATTTCCCAGCCTTCAGAACCACAAGTGGAACACGCTTTCTTTATAAGTGACTCAGTCTATGATATCCAGTTGTAGCATTGAGACACATGGCAAAGGGGACTTTGCAAATGTGATTGAATTAAGGATCTTGAGACACAAAGATTATCCTAGATTATCTGGGTGGGACCAATGTGATCACGGGGATCCCCATAAGAGCAAGGCAGGAGGGTCAGGGTCAGAGAAGGAGTCGTCACAATGGACGCCAGAGGGTCGGAGTCCGAGAGCTCTCTGGAGGTTCAGTGCTGCTGACCATAAAGATGGAGGAAGGAGTCACGGGCAGAGAAGCGGCCGACTCTGGAAAAGGCAGCAGAGCAGGCCCTCCCTCCCGCTCCTCCAGGACAGCGCAGCACTGTGACACCTTGATCTCAGCCGGCGAACCCCAGGTCTGGCTTCTGACCTCCAGAACTGTAAGATGATAACTTCATGTTTTTAAGTCACTAACTTTGTCCTGATTTGTTACCGTAGCGATGGGAAACTCACATATAAAGTATTGAAGTGTCTCTCCACACAGTACATATCACCTAAGGCTCTTCTGCTACTCTGAAAGGAAGTTCATACAGAGTGTAATTTACTAGCTCTTACAAAAAAAAAAAAACACAACCAACTATTATCCCACCCTAATAAGGGGGGAAGAAAATGAAAGGTAACTTATAATAAATTAAAGTACCTTGATGGTGGGGCTGGGGCTGGGGCTCAGAGGTAGAGCACTGGCCTAGCATGCATGAAGCACTGCTTCGATCCTCAGCACCATATAAAAATAAAATAAAGGTATTGTGTCCACCTACAACTAAAAAATAAATGTTAATACCTTGATGGTAAATTAAGATGCCGGTTTGCTCACTATTCACATGCTTGGGTCCAACCGCAGTAGAGATGTGATGGAGTGGTCATAACTGTGCACGTCTGAGTGAAGCCCTGTGTGGGTTGATCTGGGGACACAAACCCCACGCGGGGCACAGTGCCCAGGGCATGGCTTCCTGAGATGGTGGATGTCTCTTGGCACAATCTCCCCTATAATGTTCAGTGGATAATAGAACTTCTAAAAACTGCTCTATGATTCCATACAAAGCAGAGTTCTGGACCAGGTGATTATAAACGGGGTTTTCACCTGCTGGAGACGCACATCTGGCTATCTAAGCCTCTTGGGACAGGCAAGGGTTTTTCATTATCCAAGGCTGCTCCTTGCTTCCAGGACAGCCAGCATTTCTGGCCAGCATAAGAGAGTCAGGAGAGTTGGCCCCAGACCAGGCTGGTCGGGGGCAGAAGGCACCGGACCCTGCCAGGTCGCATGTGAGCACAGACCTGATGAAACAGCTCTGAGCCCATCTGCCCTGGCTGGCACCCCAGCTCCTCCAGTGTCTTTTCACCAGGATGCCCATCTTTCCTGGTGGCCCTGGATGGACAGCATCGTGCCTCTAGCACCTAGGGTCACTGTGATAACCAAAGACTCTCATCACATCTCTAAACTTTTCCCTGTGGTGGACTTGCCTCCTCTGGGAACGGCTGCTCCTTGTCTTCAGGAAAAGCACATTCCAAATCCTCGGGATTTCTTGTCACCCTGGTGGAGGTCACCAGAGAAAGGCTACAGGAAGGACACCAGAGCTTTCTTGGACATCATACCTCATGAGGGATGGAAGAGGTAGGTTCATTCCACACCTCCTGAGAGATCCTCCAGGACCAGGGTGGCATATCTGCGTGTGACTGTCACTTCAGGTCACAGAACTGAGCCTCCCAGGCCTTCAAATCACACTGCGGTTGAGGACCCTTTTCCACTCCACCATGCTGGGAGTTTTCCCATCGGAGATCACTTTAAAGGCACAGGGTCTCTTTCATGTGTATCTGAATAAAGAAGGAAGGTGAGGCTGGGGAAAGGGAGACCACTTGAGCCCAAGGGCACCCAGAGCAGAAGAGGGGTCTGCAGTGCAGCAACAAGAATGACCCCATGGGGCAGATGCCCAGGCTGTCGCTATACCTCTGTGTCAGCAGAAATGCCCGCCTGTGCACACGCGTGCACGGGCACACACACACGCATACGCGCAAAGAACATTACCACGGCTACCCAATGCTCCCACACCCTAACAAGAGTTCAAGGCCATTGGTGCAAAGCAAAGGTAGTGCCAGGTCCCTGTCACACACCTCCGTGGTGGAAGGAGGTGGTAAGGAGGAGGCCAGGCCTGGGGGCTGTTCTGGAAACAGCGGTCAGTACCATGCCATGAGATGAGCCAGGGGCTGCAAGTATCCTCACAGCATAAGGAGGCGCTCTGCTGGCTTACATGCACCTAGGCAGACTCTGTATCCAGAGCCTGCTGCAGCTCCCGGATGTTTGACCATAAACCTGTATTTACATGATCATCCTGAGCCTTGATGACATAGAGGCTTCAGAGTGACTAACTCCCCTCAGCTGGGTGGGTGACGATTCAGGGAATATGCACAAAAAGTATGAACATGGAGAGGGAAAACAGACATACACAGTCTATGATAGGTTTTGGATCTTTGGGAAGTTGGTGTGCCTGTGTGAATAGGGTGGCCACTGACCTACCACACCTGGGGAAAACTACTCCAGCCTTCAGGTCCCTGTTGAGCCACGGGCCTGGGGAGAGCGCCATCTAGTGTCCAGTCTGGGAACTGCAGGATTTTACATCTTCCCTGAGGCCTGCTGTAGTGACAGGAGTCCCACCCTTGGCTGGGTCCCAGCCCCTGCACCCCAGTACCTGGTACTGAGGTTCATTGAGCTTTTTTTCCCCTCCTTTTCTGTACTGGGAATCAAAGTCAGAGCCCGACGCTTCTTGGCAAGTAACTGTACACTGAGCTACATCCTCAGCCCTAACTTTCACTTAGGCCGGGGTCCTTTAGAATGGTTTGGGGGAAAAAAATTAAAGAATATTTTGTGACACACACAAAAAAAATCACACAAAATTCAAATTTTAATGGCCATATATTTAATTTTATTAGAAAACAGCCACTGGATTTACATATTTTCTAAGGCTGCCTTCACACTTCAACAGCAGAGTTGAATAGAACACAGAGTCCCCAGAACCGAAAAAAACTTACTCTCTGGCATTGTTCAAAAAATGTTTGCCAAGCCTTGCTCAAACTAAAATGGCTGCATGCCTGGACACCTAGAAGAGGCCACAGGAGCTTGCTGCTTCAACAGCCATCCCCTGGCTGCTGCATTCACTCATTTCAAAAGCAATGTCAGAGACACTATCAAAGAAAGGCTCTTGTGCACATCTAGCCCACACCTAGGATGAGCAGTGCAGGTTCTCTCCTCAATACTCATTATGTTCTATGCAGTTTCATCACTGAAAAATACATTCCCTCTGGTCCCTGTGTTCTCACAAAAATAAGTATGAAGCCGGGAATATAGTTCAGTGGTAGAGCACTTGCCTAACATGCATGAGGCCCTTGGTTTGGTCCCAATGCCCTGCCTCTAAGAAATCCTTAGTTTCAAACTGCTTTCCATCAGAGAATTCTTAAATTCCCTCATTCCACATGCACTTACCAGCACATGTAGCAAGCACTATAATCAGGGTCTGAGGCACATTGACCCACAAAATGTAGGGCCTGGCTTCAAGACATTGACCATTTAAAGGAGATTATGGGCCAGGTGAGGTAGCACACACCTGTTATTACAGGGACATGAGAGACTGAGGCAGGAGGATTGCAAGTTCAAGGCCAGCCTCAGCAATTTAGACAGACCCTAAGCAACCTAGCAAGACTCTGTTTCAAAATTTAAAAGAAAATTTAAAAGGGATGGGTATATAGCTCAGTTGATAGAGTGCTTGCCTTGCATGCACAGGTCCTGGGTGCGATCCCCAGAACCACAAAGAAAGAGGAGGCTAAGGATGTGGCTCAGTGTATAGCACCCCAGATTCAAACCCCAGTACTGCAAATAAATAAATAATAAAGGGGATTATGGAAAAGCATTTGAAGATGGTTAAAGAGAGTAGGAGACAAAGAGAAAATCTTATCCAGGTGAGAATGAGGAACCAGGGCAATCTTCCAAAGAAGGGTAGAGGAAGAAGAAAGGGGAAATCAGAACTGGAGGAGACCAGCATACGCCCAAGGACCCAGAGAGGTGGACATGGAGAGACAGCAGGACACATAGAGCACACAACTGTTTCCTTCACTAGTCTGGTCCCAGGCCTTTCATGTCCAGTGACTCGTGTGCATTGGAAAGAGATTCTATTAGCAAGATGTTTGAATGCTTGGAATTGCCACGTTCCCCTAGTGCCCTTTGAGGTGGGAACCAGTGCCTTTTGGAAGATAAGAAATGGAGGTCCTGAGAAGAAATGTGGCTAAGAGCTCCTACTGAAGACACAGCATCATCTCCTCCATAGGAACCACCACTCATGTGCACGAGGCTTCACGAGGGCCCTGATGCAGCACCGTCTGTGAGAACAAGCCTGGGAAACAGCTCCCGTCCAAGGAGAATGGCTGGGGAATGAAGACCGTGTGTTCACAGGATGGAATGCCGCTAAACTGGAAAGTGGAGACAAATTCCAGAGGAATAAGCAGGATGTATAATAACATTTATGTAAAATTCTAAGTCATGCAAATCAATATTCCATATATATGCCGTAAAATTATGAAACAATGCATGTGAATGAGAAATGCTGGATTTAGGAAAAGGAGTTCATTAGGAAGTAGGGTCCCAAGGGAGTGAGGCCCCAGGTTTGGTCCCAAGCGGTGCAAAAAATACAACAAAATAAGATAGCATGCTTGCTTCTATTCTTACCTCTCTCTGGAGAGAGCATTACAGGAGGAGGGAGCAAATAAAAAAGTTTAGTAACACAGTAGTGGAGTATTTGTAGTAATCATAAAAGTTTAATGTTGTAGAATCATAAGGTGAGTGCTGGGTGGGGCTTGAGGGCAGTGGGAGAGAATGAGATCAGGGCGTGCACAGCTGACAGGACTCAGTCTAACTTTTCCCCACTAACAATGGAGAGCCAATTATTCTTTATTGAATCCTCAGCAGCAACATGAGCATCGACTGTAGCTGCTGAAATCAAAAGAAGGCAGATCTTAGCGTGTTTCAATCAAAAGAGGCGAGACGTGAAACAGGCAGTATCAGTGTGACAGGAATGCAGAGATCACCAGGGGAACGTTTTTTTGCGCAGCCTATCAGGAAAAACGCCAATCAAGGAGAAAATGGGTGGAGCATTGTCCATCAGGGAACTAAATAAATCACAGCTACTTGCGACTGCGCAGACGGTTAACCCCGCGTTAAGTGAAACAAGTCCCAGGATGCTTCACACAGGGACGAGTAGCCTTACGAGTTGACAAAAGCAACCTAACATAGATGTGACCACATACGTGTGCTACGTGTGTACGACAGAGAGGAGAGAGGCGGTGATGACTGCAAACAGGGGTGCTGCTTTGGATAGAGCCTCGTGTGCTGCACGTCTATGCTCAAAGCCTGAAAAAGAGCGGGGAGAGAGAGGTCACTTAGGGTGCCCTGAAGACAACAGTCCCGACCGAGGATTGCGCCTCCTCTACGTTGGGTATTAAAGTGCGTAATAAGGAAGAAGGGGAGCGCGCACGCGATGCGTCGTGCAGGTGGAAGGCACGCGCGTCCCCGGGTCTCCAGCCTCAGCAGCTGTCCCTTCCTCCAATGGGAAGGCGGAACCACAGCCCAGAGGCCAAGTGCCAGCCGAGCCCGCGCGGCGCTCGCAGGGGGCGGGGCACGCGGGAGGGCGTGGCGCGGGGGCAGGCGAGAGCCGGACAGCTCAGGGGATCAGGCAAGCTGAAAGGCGTGGCGCAGAGACCACAGAAAGCGGGGCGGTGCAGGGGGCGGGGCACTGCCGAAAACGGGGCCGCGCAGGGGGCGGGGCACGCGAGAGGGTGGGGCCGCGCGGGGGGCGGGGAAAGAGGGAGGGCGTGGCGCGGGGGACTTCCGAGTGCAGAGCCGCGCAGAGGGCGGGGCAGGAAGGGTAGGGCCGCGCAGGGGCGGGGCACGCCGAAAGCGGGGCCGTCAGGGGGCGGGGCACACGGTAGGGCGTGGCGCGGGAGACTGTCCAGAGCGGGGCCGATCAGGGGGCGGAGCAGCAAGAGGGTGGGGCCGATCAGGGGGCGGGGCACGCGGGAGGGCGTGGCGCAGGGGGGGCTGCAAAGAGCGGGGCCGCGCAGGCGCTGGAGCGCGCTCGGCCGCCATGGCGCCGGCGCCGCCCAGTCAGCCACCGGTGGTGGCAGCGACTTCCCCTCGGGAAACCGGGTCTCCGCCTCTTGCTCCCGGCCCGCCTGCTCCGGGCTGCGGCGGCGTCCCCGCCTCTCCGCCACCCGCTGCGCGGCCCGGCCGCGGCGCTGGCGGGGCGGGGGCCGCAGTTGTCGACGCCGCCCCGCCTCCGAGAAGGTGAGTTCCTGCCGGGCGGCGGCGGCCGCCTCGTCCCTCGCCCTGCCTCGCCGCCCGTGGCCGGGAAGGCGCCATGCCGCGGCGCAGGGGTCGGAGGGCGGGCCCAGCCCCGTCCCGACGCCGGGCCCAGCCCCGTCCCGACGCCGCCTGCGCCTCGGCGCGCTCCTGCGGGGCCTCGGTGGAGCTGGACGCCGGGCGGGCCGGGCCGAGCGGGACGGGTCTGCCCCGGGAGCCCGGGCGTCCCGGGCGCTGGGCGGGAGAGGTGGGCACGCCTGTCCGCAGGGCGCTGGTGCTCGTGCTGGCAGGGCCCCGTGTCCCCGGCTCGGTCCCCCCTCGGAGACCGGCCCCGCTGACCAGTCCAGAGGAGTGGCTCGCAGGCCCCGGACACACCTCCCAGAAGGACCGAGGAGCAGTTCGCAGGGGCTGTCGGGGTGCGCCCCGGGATAGCAGGCCTGTCCTGGGGCGGCGGCTAGAGCAGAGAATACAGCGCTTCTGCAGGGACCCAGCCTCAGCTGTTAGAGGCCTGGGCTCAGTGGAGGGGCGCTCGCCTGGCACCTGTGCGGCCCTGGATCTGATCCTCAGCAGTGCATATAATTAAATAAAATAAAGGTCCATCATCAACTAAAAAATATATTCAAAAAAATGTCTTTTACAGGGATCTGGAGAGTTTTTACAGTTATCACCAACACATTTCCTGTAACACACAGTTTCTTGCCCGTCCCGGTGTAAGAGACTTGGGTTCCTCCAAGTACCCTCCACTGCGGACAGCCCGCCTGTAGGAGGCCTGGATAGGCTGCAAAACGTCCACAGGTGATTTCAGGGAGGGGCGCTTGCTGGGTTACCCTAAGTCACTTTCTTTATGCAGAGTGAAAAATAATGGAGTTCATATTAAAGAGTGATTTAGGACCCTTTTACTAGGAGTGACACCATAAATGTAATAACTATAAAAATACTTTATTGTGATGTGTATATTTTGGGTGCTATTCCATAATCTTTCTTATTTCACTTTGGAGAAATGACCAAGGAATAAAATAACTCTTAAAACATTTTTATAAGCAGTGAATTATAAATTCTATTCCCTATATATATATGCTAATTAGAATTCCATTACAATCAAATGAGTGTCTTCAGTCAGCCTGAATTAGTATCATTGTTCTGATTTGAAACAAAAGAACAACAACAACAACAAAAATCAGAAACATTTTTATCACTTCATCCCCTCAGCAAGGTGATTGAGCCACTGAGGTGCATCCCAGTCTTTTTTATTTTATTGGAGGCAGTCTGAGTTGCCCAGGCTGGCCATACCCTTCTCAACCTGGAGGTCACAGGCATCTGCTGCCATGCCTGGCTGAAATATATATTTTTTTCTTTTACACCAAAACTTCCTGTCAGTGTGTCTGAACAGCTTATGGGTGTCAGGAGAGATGCAAGTCAGTGTGGCTTCATGGCCAACCCATAAGACGTGCAAACAGCACTTCATGGAAAATTAACTTTTTGCCAAACGTGGCATTTGGGTGTTTGTTTTGGTTTTTGCAGTGACTTTAAATGTGTGCAGGAAACATTAATAGGTGTCAGTCCATGTGGTGCCAACAGTCACCTTTCTGAATCACTTTGGGTGGTAAATGAGAGCACTGGAGTAGGAGTCTTGATTTGTCCCAGGCCCTGGTGCTAGTCTCTCCACTCACTCTATGGCCCTGAGTAAGTCCCCAGTTCTTTGAACTTGACTTTGTCATCTGTTGAGTGGGGCAGCTGGACTTGTGATTGTCCTGCCTTCTGAGTCACCAGGATTACAGGCTTTTGCCACAAGCCCAGCTTATATTTTTATTTTACATAGTTATAAAAGCTTATTATTTCACATAGTTATAAATAGTTGCCAGCTATGATCATAGATAAACAAGAAGAGGAAAACAAGATACTTAATATCTTTTTTTTAAAGAACTTGTTAGAAGAGTTCTCCAAATGTTATCAAAGAATTATCCTGTTCCCAGTTATTAAAATTTCTTTCTCACTTTCAAAATCCTAATAGTACCATTAAAACTGACTTGACGCCCATAGTCACAGCTACCCAGAAAGTTGAGGCAGGCAGATCACTTGGTCCCAAGAGTTCAAAGCCAGCCTGGGCGACATAGATCCTATCTCAAGGGGGTGGGAGATCACATCACCATGGACAGTTCTTTATGAATTCTGAATCCTGACGTTCTAATCAAGCACAGTGGCACATACCTGTAATCCCAACAGTGGGAGGCTGAGGCAGGAGGATCTTGAGTTTGAGGCTAGCCTCAGCAACTTAGCAAGATCCTGTAACAAAATAAATGGGGGGGAAAAAAAAGGTCTAAAGCTGCAGCTCAGTTCTAAAGCACCCCAGGGCTCAAGCCCGGAACCAAAAGGAGGAAAGAGAAGTATATAAACCTATGTCGTTACGTTTTTTGTCTTGTTACTTTAAAACCAAGTACAACTATATATTTTAAAACAACTCAAAACTAAGAGATATGATATATGACATACATTTTACTCATCAAGTTCTTCCTAAATTGGTTCTGATTTACAATTATTATCTTGAGCACATATTTTTAAGCAAACCTTTTAAAATCTATACACTGGTACTGAAATTAAGCTTAGTTTGAATATATACAGTATAATGTAAATACTTCAGGAGATTTAGTTTACAAGGTCATATTTTTTTTGCAAAAATTAGCATAATACAGGCATATCTAAAGCAAAATTTAAATATTCTCCCCTATCTTATTCCCATTAAATTTACTGTGTACCTTTTTAGATTTTTTTTTTCTTTATCAGTACTGGGGACTGAACCTAGAGGTGTTCTAACAGTGAGCTGCGTCCCCAGTGCTTATTACTTTGAGACAGGATCTTGGAGCTCGGCCTCGGCTTCCTGAGTGCTGGGATTATAGGAGCACACCCTTACACAGCCTTCAGGTTTTCTCTGCACAATTTTAGCTAGCACATAGATTGGATTGTCAAATCAGGCTCACGTGAGTCAGTAATAAAAGCCAGGATTAAGGTTTAGTGATTATTTAAAGGATACAGGCAACTGGGAGATTCCAGTGAATCAGAAGAGCATGTGGTACGTGAAAGCTCTCTCTCCAGGCTGTGTCCCCTAGTTGGTCCTGTGTCCCTGACCCAGGATAATAGATAAGGTTTTTAAGTGAGTTTCACTTCACGAGGTGGATTGTGAATCAGCTTCTTGTAGTATGGCTTACGTGATGTTATTCACAAAATAGTGCCTCATCAATTTTGGATTTATTTACTGCCAGTGACTCTTTGCCAGGGACATCTTACTAATGGGCCTCGGAGAGGGGGTTTTTTCCTCCTAGCAACTACCATTAAGCTCTTTTTCCCCCATTATTTTTTTATTGGTGCTTTATAGTTGCACATAATGGAGGGATTTGTTGTTAAATATTCTTAGTTGCTGTGATCAGGCTCTTAATTCCGGGGCCCAGGAGACCTGGAGGCTAGGATTTCCCGTGTCTAGGTGCCAGCCTTCGTCGAAGACCTTCTTGCTACACCATTCCAGGGCAGAGGGCAGCCATGTGTGGAGGGATCACACTACGACCTGACCCCCTGTATAACTGGTATCAATCTCTTGTGAAGGAGAAGCCCTCCTGACCTCAAACCTCCCTTTAGGCCCCTGCCTCCCAACACGGTTGCTTTGGGAATTAAGTTTTCCACACATTTTAGGGGAACATGTTAAGACCATAGTAGATCCTAATTATAAACTGGCAAACTTCTGTAAAATAAATTTAAACTGTTAGGAACTTTATATTGAAGTTCAGTTCTCAGTATTAATGTAGTCGTTTTGGGATAAATTACTTATTATGAGGAAAAAATGTTTCGCACATGTTCTAGAAGTTATATGTAAGTATAGCTTTAAGGGGCTTGAGGAGCCTACTCAATGAGATTTGTGTGGGTACATTTATAGCAACTGTGGGGAGGACATTAGTGCTGTGGGGTCATCTTGGAGTGTCTGCAGGGGATTGGACCTCCCCAAATAGAGCAAAATCCACAGTCCTTCAACTCTGTCCGATAAAATGCCATGGTGTCTACACACAGCCCGCACACATCCTTCAGTGCTGTAAGTCACCTCTAGATGCTCATATACCAGATACATGTAGATGCTTGTAATCAGTGGAGATACTATATTGTTTAGGAAATAACGACAAGAAAAAAAAGGTCTATACGTGTTCGGATAGACATTCAAACACATCCAACCACGGTTGATTGGGTCCGAGGATGTGGACCCACAGACATGGAGGGCCTGCTGCAGCTGAAGTCAGCAGCACCATAAAGTGGGCTACATTTCTTGTGATTGCTCTAAAACAAAACACCAGGATGATGATGATCTCTTACCCACTCTTCAATATCGGTATTCCAGATCACGTCCCAGAAGTCCAGGTCCCACGGTGCCCCTTAACCTTTCCTTCAGAGCAGTATTCTGAACCAAATCAAAATGTGTCCGTATTAGAGATTTACTAAATGTTTTCACATTAAAATTGCTGTTCTAATGAGCACAAGAAGCTATTGCTGTCACCTGTAAGCACTTGGGAAATGAAGATTTGGGATGGTTCATGAAATGATGCTACTAGCTGAAGGTCAGAAACATTGCCTTAGGTGTTTAATCTGATCCTCTGTCTTTGCCTCCCTTTACTTCCTCTATAGGGACCACGTTAAATGAACAAAGACTGAACTGTCACAGATACTTTTTTATAAAAGGCCTCCGTGGACTATTGCTTCAGTCTGACCAATAAACAAGTTCCTATGATGAGGTAGGTCGAACATAAAGAGAACAGGACCTCTATAAGCTTAAATGGAGCAGGGAACTTCAGAGTGTCATCTGTTTAATCCTTACAAGAACCCTATGAAGGAGGTGCCCCTGTCCTCTCGACAGATGGTGCGACTGGCTCAAGAGTGACTTACCCCTTTGGAATTAGGGTTTAAACTCAAGTCTTTGTAACTCCAAAATTCATTTGCTCTCCCCATGTCTTCCACTGGTTCCAGAAAGCCCCTGAATCCTTAGTTCTTATAGTATCATAAAGCTTGAGCAGGAACCTATTAATCTGGATCAAGGCCCAAAGAGGCTTCCCTTATAGTAGTTGAAGGTTATGAATATGATATGTAGCAGTCTCACCCTTGACCTAGGCTTTTGTGTGTGTTTTTTGTTTAGAATTTTTAGTCTTAGAATATAAGAGTGTTAAAAACAGAAGGTAAACATTTACTAGTCAGTCAGGCCCGGTGGCACACATCTGTAATCCCAGCAACTTGAGAGGCTGAGGCAGGAGGATCACAAGTTCCAGGCCAGCCTCAGCAACTTAGCAAGACACTGTCTCAAAAACTAAAAATGGCTGAGGAAGTGGCTCAGTGGTAAAGCATCCCTGGGTTTAATCCCCAGTAACCAAAAAAAAAAAAAAAAAAAACAAAAACAAAAACACAAAATCCATTGGCCCTACTTTCTTAGTTTATAGCCAAAGAAACTGAGATCCAGAAGAGAGGGATTCTCCTTAACTAGTCATGGGCATGACAGAGCCTGCAGGTGAGATGCGATCCTGCCCGTGCCCATTCCCTTTGTGGGTGGGGCTCCCTGTGTAGTCTTCCCTGCGTGGGGATCTCCTGGAGAAAGGGCGGTCTTGTACTCTCCTGCTTTGCCTAGCACAGGAAGCCATCTTTCCCACGCTGACCCTTTCATTCTCGTAAGACCGGACAAGCTGTTGGATCTCTTAGGTCTGGTACCTGCAGACCAGGAGTACTGGACACATTTACTGACCTGAAGCACAAAGCCAGCTCTGCAGCTCTGAGGAGTAGCTCTATTTTCACCCACTGGTGAGCTTGTAGGAATTGCGGTTTCATGTAAGGCTGAGATAGAGCACCGTGATTGCAGGCATGTCTTGGCCTGGGATCGAGTGGACTCAGGTCTCCGCTCTCCTATGACTTGTTACCTCTCTGTTCTCTCAACCTGCAGAGTGGGGTTGATGATCTGTGTGTTGCCATAGTTGTGAGTATGTCTAGTCTGATCCTTTCCCCACAGCGAAAGCCAGGACTGTTGAAGACATGACCACAAGATTCTACAACTATAAAGTAACAGTCAATGTAGGAAGGCGTGTAAATACAAGACAATAAAAACCACTTGCAGCTGTACTCTGAAAATGTTTGCATCTCCTTCTCCCTATATCAACGCTTTAGTTACATGGTCAGTTTAAACTAATTTGGAGATTTTCCCTGGCTTGAACCTCTAGAGGCCTCTTCATCCTACTTACGGGAGGTTGGAGGTATGCAGTGCCAGGCAGCTGCAACAGCTCCATGACGTGTGTTGTGGAGAGGACCAGATGGGTCCTTGGGGCACTGGCTCCCCTCCCCATGCCCAGGATGCTGAGCTCCGCCCAGGTGTCTCATTCCAGCAGCAGGAGGAAGGAGCTCTGCTGCAGCCCTACATGGCCTTAAGCTTTCTTTCAGAATTTATTCAGATGACCGAATCTTTAAGAGTGGCCAGGAAATGTCATCTTCTAACTAGACATATTGCCTAAGGTTTGTTACTAAGGAAGGGCAAAGTATTTTGAGAAGCAGCTGGTCATTTCTCATAAGTAGGAACATAGCTAGGTACAGTGACACATGCCTGTGATCTCAGTGATTTAGAAGCCAAGGCAGGAGGATCACAAGTTTAGGGCCAGTACCTGGGCAACTTAACAAGACCTTGTGTTGAAGTAAAAAATTATAAAGACTTGAGGATATAGCCAGTGGTAAAAACCCCCTGGTTCAAGAAACAAAAACCAATAAAAACATAAAAATTAATGGCTTCTAAAGCTGGCCATGGGCACAAACTTATAGTCCCCACTACGTGGGAGGCTGAGGCAGGAGGATCTCTTGAGATCAAGAGTTCGGTCCAGCCTAGGTAACATAGCAAGTCTATGTCTCTTTTTTTTTTTTTTTTTTTTTTTGGAGGGGGGAACCAGGGATTGAACTCCAGGGCACTCAACCACTGAGCCACATCCCCAGCTCTATTTTGTATTTTGTTTAGAGACAGGGTCTCACTGAGTTGCTTAGCACTCGATTTTGTTAAGGCTGGTTTTGAACTCACGATCCTCCTGTCTCAGCCTCCTGAGCTCCTTGGATCACAAGCATGCACCACTACACCCAGCTAAAACTCTGTCTCAAGAAAAAAGAGGGGCTGGGGTTGTGGCTTGCCTAGCATGTGTGAAGCACTGGGTTAGACCCTCAGCATCACATATAAATAAATAAAAGGTATTGTGTTTAAAAAAAAGAGAGAAAGAAAAAGAAAGAAAACCGACTGATTTCTAAATTGGAGGACTCTTTCTCCCCCCTTCCCTTCCCCCTCCCCCAGTACTGGGGTACTCTACTACTGAACTTCATCTTGGCTCTTTTTATTGTTTGAGACAGGATCTGCTAAATTGGGCAGGCTAGACTCAAATTTTCAATCTCTTGCCTCAGCCTCCTTAGTCACTGGGATTATAGGTATGTGCCACAACGCCTAGCTTGAATTATTTAATTTTTTTAAATTTTTTAATTATAGATGGACACAATGTCTTTATTTTACTTTATATCATGCTGAGGATCAAACCCAGTGCCTCACGAAGAACTGCCAGGCGGCTGCTGTACTTGTGAACCACAACCCCACCCTAATTTTTGTTTTTAATTGAACCCAGGGGCACTCCACCACTGAGCCACATCCCCAGCTCTATTTTGTATTTTATTTAGAGACAGGGACTCACTGAGTTGCTTAGGGCCTCACTAAGTTGCTGACTTTGAACTCACAATCCTGTCTCAGCCTCCCAAGCTGCTGGGATTACAGGCATGTGACATCTCACCTGGCTCCAAATTATTTAATCTTTATAACAAGATTGTGCTTTGTTCCAGGTGAGCAAGAATAGAGTATTACACAATACAGAGTTGTAATCTTCTGCATCATGTTTTTTAGCTCACAGATTCTTGCACAGCCTCACTATTTGAAGAAAGTTCATTCTGAAAATCTGAAGCAGTTAATGGGTAAATATGATCAGGTATCTCCACCAAGTTCTCAGCCTGAGAAGGGTAAGCTTTTGTTCACCTCTTCATCCCCATCTGTGCCCTCTGCAGTGTTTGGGGACCAGCTTCTTTCACTTAGTATAGTGTCCTCATGTTCCTCTACGACATACTATGTATCAGTACTGCATTCCTTTTTATCATTGAATAATATTCCATTGTATGAATGTACCACATTTTGTTTTAGTTGATGGAAATTGGGATTGTTCCCACTTTGTATCACTAATAGTATTTATTCCATTGTACAGTCGTAACACCATTTAGCTTATCCATTCACCTATTAATGACATTTTCTTTCTTTCTGGAGCTGTTACAAATGAAATTACTGTAAACATTGCTGTCCAAGCCTTTGTGTAGACATAGATCTCCTTTTCTTTGGAATAAATATCTAGGAGTGATATAAACTGGATCATTTGGTAAATGTATGTGTGACTTCTTAAGAAACTGCCTGTGATGGTTTGGATGTGAGGTGTCCCCCCAAAGCTCATGTGTGAGACAATGCAAAGAGGCTTAGAGGATCATGAGAGTCTTACCTAGTCGGTGAACTACTCCCTGATGGGATGAGCTGTGTGGTAGGGTGTGGCTGGCGAAGGTGGGAGATGGGAGGTGGGTGTGCCCTCGGGGTATATTTTTGCACCTGGTGAGTGGAGTCTCTGCTTCCTGACATAATTCCTGAGCCCCTTCCTCCGCCACACTCTTCCAGCCTCACCTTGTGCCCTGAGGAAGGAGCCAGCTGTCTGTGGACTGAGACCTCTGAAAACGTGAGCCCCCAATTACACTTTTTCTCCTTAAAATTGCTCTTGCCAGGTCTTTTGGTCACAGCAACAAAAAAGCTGACTGAAGCTCTGCCAGACTAGTGAGTTGCGGTAGCCACGCCTGTGGTCCCAATGGACCAGGCTGAAGCAGGAGGATCACAAGTTCAAGGCCGGCCTGGGCAACGTAATCCTGTCTCTCGAAATATAAAATAAAAAGGACTTGGGGGGCTGGGGCTCAGCGGTAGAGCACTCACCTAGCATGTTTCGAGGCCCTGGATCTGATCCTCAGCACCACATAAAAATAAATAAAATAAAGATATTGTTTATCTACCTACAACTGAAAAATAAATTTTAAAAAAAGGACTGAGGATTATGTAGCTCTGTGGTAAAACACCTCTGGGCTTAGCCCCAATGCCTGATTTCAAAGTGGTGGTGCCCTTTTCTACCCCTCAGCCCCTCCCAGGAGCTCCAGCTGTCCACTCTCATGAGAGGGGCACTGCAGTCTTCACTTCAGGCCATCTTCACTTCAGGCGTCCTGGAGGGTGGGGATGGCTCCCTGTGGTTTCACTTCACGTTTCCCTTTTCTTTCCTTTTTTTTTTTTTTTTTTTTTTTTTTAATAATAACACTAGGGATTGAACTGAGGGATGTATGCTTTACCACTGGACTACATCACTAGCCCTTTTTAGTGTTTGAGACAGAGTCTTGCTAAGTTGCTTAGTGCCTCACCAAGTTGCTGAGGCTGGCCTCAAACTTGTGATCCTCCTGCCTCAGCCTTCCAAGTCCCTGGCATTATAGGCGTGGGCCACTGCGCCAGCTTAGTTCACATTTTCTTTTTCATTTTTTTCCTGTATTTTCTATTGGTGCATTATAGGGGTACATAATGGTGAGGTTTGTCTTTACATAGTTTACATTTTCTTGATGATAATGATCTTCAACATCTTTTCATGTGTTTATTGGCCATTTCTATTTATTCTTTTCAGAAATATTTCTTAAAATATTTTGCCTATATTTAACCATTTGTTATTTTATTATCCTAGTCAGAATTTTTGTGCTATTTACATGGAATAGGAGCTGATTTTTGTAACTCACCCAATTGGGTTTCATTTAGAGAAAAGTGGATTTCATTGGCAAGAGAAGAGCTGGTCAGCAGTGACTCTAGAGTGCTGTGCGGCTTGCTCTTGTGAAAGGGGAAATGCAGCTCTGCACAGGGTTGCTGCTGCCTCCTGCCTTACAGGTGAAACCTCACCGATAGCACCCAGGCGTTATCATTCCCTAGTGTACTTTCTGCTGCTTAATCAGGGCTTGAGGTGGGAGAAGAGAGAGAATCAGGAATCCTGTTGCTTGTCCCCTCTCCCCTGCAAAAATAATTTGACAAGCAAGCAGAAAAACAGCATGAATTACACACAGCCAAGCAGGCCTGAGATGCAGCTACCTGGAGGCCAGGGCAGGAGACCACAGGGTGGGGCCGCCTGCAGCCTGGTGAGCCCTGTCTCAGTGAAAACAGACTAGGGCTGGGCACGAGGCTCAGTGTGAGAACGCCTGCCTGCCTTCCTCGCCTGCTCTAGGCCCTGTGCTCCATCGCCAGGACCACAGACAATCCCCTCCTACGTTCCTCCTGACACTCTCTACACCAGGTGTCCCCAGGTGCCGTCTCCTCGGTTTCCTCCCTCAGCCCTCACACATCAGTTCTTTGAGAGAACAAACCAGAAGGTATTCTAGAATGCTTTTCCTACCAATCAGAAGTAACGGAATGAAACCCTAGCGCTGGGCAGGAGAAACAGAACTCTGTTCCCTCATATGCCTTCATGCCCTATACCCGAGTAGTTTTCGTCTTAGAGCTGAATTTCTGATTTCCAGAAACTATTTCACAAACATCCTTTTATTTTATTTTCATATATAATTTTTTTAAATTTGTGATTAGTCATCCTTTTATTATTAAGCCTTACAGTACGTAGTCAGGTGAGTATGTGTGTTCATTTTGTTTGAGTAAACTGAACATGTTAAAGATCAGACTACTTCTCAGTGGTTCTAGGACTTTTCTGAGAAAACACATACAGAAAACTGATTAATAGAGCTTTGAAACTATCTAACCCTTCAGAGGGGGCCACCACTCGTGGTTCTTCCCTACATGTCCGTGTGTGTCTTCATCTCAGTCCTGTGACAGGTCTCCTGTCAGCCCCCTCTGCCTCTTCCTTCCATGGTGGAGAGGGTGAAGGTCCCCCTGAGTGGCCTGGGACGTATGTGACCATGCTGATGCCACTTTTTGGCCTATATTGTCATATTGTTTAACATTTATGATGAAGGAAGTTTTAATTTGTTTAGGCTTCTTTGTTTTTCAAAGTTCTTTTCAAGAGCAAAGGAAATATTCAGAACAAAATTATCTAGTAAGGATTTTCTTCCATCTCTTCTACAGAGAATCCCTTTTTGCCAACCTAATGAAGCATTCAAAGTCATATGACTCTTTTCAAGATGAGCTTGAAGATTACATTAAAGTGCAGAAAGCCAGAGGCTTAGAGCCAAAGACTTGTTTCAGGAAGATGAGAGAGGGCTACCTGGAAACCTGTGGGCACAGAGAGGAGGTCGACTCCAGAGCCAGGTACAGAATGTCTGACCAGAGACCACCACCTGGACTTGTCCAGACCCACCCAAGATCATGCAGTACTCTACAGACAGCGGACGGCCAGTTACCTCAGTGCTTGCCAGCTCAGGACGGCAGGCTGAGACCAGAGTCCCTGAGCGTCTCTCAGCTCCCCAAGCACTGCTTCTTAGGGACACCAGTGCCCAGGAACCTTAGTCAGCGAGAGTACAATTGTGGCTCTTATGACTTGGAGTCCAGTGTTCACAGGCACCTCTCTTCAGGAAACAGCCCCAGTGCCCGTCCAGCCGGCCACAAGCAGGCGCATCAGAAGAGGAAAAGACACCCCGAGGAGGTTGGAGAGGAGGCAGAGGAGGAGCAGCCCAAGCACCGGAGGAAAAGAGGTTCTAAGGAACTGGGTTTGGGCAGACACAGGAGCATCCAAAGAAAGAAAGCAAAGGTGGAGATGGAAGCCACGCAGGTCAGTGCAGGAAAGCCCAAGAGCCGGAAGGAGAGAAAGAGCCGAGCAGCGGCCTCGAGGAAAGAGGGCCGCAAGCACAGAAAAGCCAGCAAGGACCAAGGCCAGGAGAGGACCGAGGAGGAAATGCTCTGGGACCAGTCCATCCTCGGGTTCTGAAGCAAGCGCCGGCGCTGGTCCTCCCGGGTGGCGCTGAAGACAGGGTTGCAGAGCTGGTTATGGTGCTGGTATGCACAGGGCTTCCTTGTGATCAGGCCCTGTTAGATTCCTAGCAGGCCACAGACGTGCAACGTTTCGTGTGCTTGCTCTCCAACGGGGAGTCACCGTTTCTCCTTTTCTAAAAGCACTATTATGTTGTTCTTACACGATGGGTTTCTCTTTAGGAGAGTGACTCTGCTTTTATTCATCAAACTGCTAGGATGTGATTATTTCCCTTGGGAGATCATTTATTTTAAATTTGAGGATGAATAGACTTTGCAGAATCTGTTTCTTGGTTGGGATTGTTTTAGTTTTGAGTGGGATTTTTTTTTTTTAGTTGATTGATTTTTCTCTATGCAGCAATTTAGATTTTTTTCCTTTGTTAGCTCTAATGGCATTATATTTTCTAGGTTGGAAAGTGGAAAATAAATATAATAATAGTAAGATAATGTTTCATATAGTTTTAAAAGTTTTGAAAAGTCTCAATAAAAAAATCAGTTTATATTCTGGAAATGTTTATAATAAAGTGTTCTAATTTCTACACGTTGTTCTGTGTCAGTGGTCTGTTCCCCTCAGTGATGAGTTTCCTTGGCGAGTGGAAGAGCAAAATAACAACAAGACAGTTTGTACGTAAGCAGCCAGATCTTTGGGGTGGGACACTTCAGCGTTGTGGAAGGTCTTTATCTTCTATACCAAGCATATTCATATTTGAACTCAGTTTTCAGAAGAGAAATGTGTGACTAATTTTCCAGATAGTTGACCCTGAAGAGATGGGAATGTTTAAGGTGAAATGCCATTCACTCCCCCATCCTGCCAACGCTGTAGGGACATCAGCAGACACCAAGTGCTGGGGAGCCTTCCGAATGGCTCAGGTCCAGTAGGCAGCACCTGATGAACAGTCCACACTGCAAGTATCATGCAGGTCTTTGTAAATGGGATTAAATCATGGAAATTGGGCAGGGGAAGGCTACATACGTGATGCTGATGATCCTGAGGAAGCCCTGTGGTTTGCGCAATCTTTTTAAAAAATTTTAGGATAGGGAAAAAAAATATTTGTAGGACGGAAACATTGCCCTAAACTATGAAGGGAGGCCTTGTTCTCCACCCTGTTCAGCATACACGGGGCTATCAGTGGTGCCGCTGTGGCTGAAGCTGAGATTTCTTCAGGCAGCTCTCTCTCCTCTTCTGCCCCTTCAAGGGTAGCACTTCCCAAGAGCAGAACCTAAGTTGACTGGGAGATGGGGAGAGAAATTCTGGCTAGATTTGAAGGGAAGTGTCAAAACTGGAGTTTTTGTCATAACACACGTGAACCAAGACTGAGAGCACCAGGCCTGAGGGGTGCCAGGAAGGAACCTGGACAGTGGGCTGGGGCTGTCTCCACCCCAGGCTGCACACTACCTGAGGAGGCCAGCCAGTCCACACATGATGGGCTGTAGCTGGGTGGCGTCGGATCTGTGGGTGGGAACAGGCCTTGGGAAGATGTGTCACTAGGGGTCAGCTCCCACTGGAAGGTGAGGGAGCAGGAGTGTGTCCCACAGAGGTACTGCGGTACCCAAAAGGCCATAGACGGGCATATCTCTGGGTGAGGACAGAAGGAGTCTGGAGCCAAGCTGGGAAGAGCAGAGGTGTCCACAAGGCTGTGTTATGGAACTTGGATTTGTCCTGCGATAGACATTGAAGGCCTTGAGTTCCAGTATTTAAAAGACCGCTTCCCACAGACTCTGGACCCACTCACCCCAGACATTCTGAAACTGGCTTTAGCGGATCCTAGAGTATGACTGGAGGGAGCTGCGTGTCTGATGCCCAGAGCTTGGGCCATGAGAACATGAGGGCTCCTGAAGGACAGCTGGATGGGTCAGGGGGCGTTCACAAAGCCATAGGCATCTTCAGTGGCAGGGAGAGACATGACTACTAGGCAGTGTCCCCAGACCTTGGATTGAAGAACTTCCTCCTGAGGAGTTAGGGGACAGGGAAATAGACTACTCCTGAAAAAGCACCCCACTGAGGTCGCTGCATTACACCTCCTCTGTTACCTGAAACTAAGTTTGGGGGTTAGGGCAGGCAAGGCAAACCAACACCAGAAAGGTCAGGCGGGAGGCTGTCTCAGGGTCCCGGAAAGAGACAGGGTTGGCCTGACCAGGGCTGGGCAGTGAGGTGGAGGCAGCAGTGATAACCTACCTCCCACTCCACTAGGGAGATAGATGCCTCTGTCTGTCTGCCTCCTGCACACAGCCCCAGGTTCCCATTGTTACAGGGAAGACACCCTGCTCTTCCTGAGACACCCCCTCTCCTCATGAAGACACCCGCTCTTCCTGAAGACACCACCTCTCCTCATGAAGACACCCTGCTCTTCCTGAAGACACCACCTCTCCTCATGAAGATGCACTGCTCTTCCTGAAGACACCCCATTTCCTAATGAGGACGCCCTGCTCTTCCTGAAGACACCTCTTCTCTTCATGAAGATGCCCCACTCTTCCTGAAGACACCCCTTTTCCTCGTAAAGATGCCCTGCTCTTCCTGAAGACACCTTCTTTCCTTATGAACACGCCCTGCTTTTCCTGAAGACACCCCCTTTCCTTATGAAGACACCCTGCTCTTCCTGGAGACACCTCCTTTCCTCATGAAGTCGATGTGCTCTTCCTGAAGACACCCACTTTCCCCATGAGGATGCCCTGCTCTTCCTGAAGACACCTCCTCTCCTCATGAAGACGCCCTGCTCTTCCTGAAGACACCCCCTTTCTTCATGAAGATGCCCTACTCTCCTGAAGACACCTCCTCTCCTCGTGGAGACACTCTGTTCTTCCTGAAGTTACCTCCTCTCCTCATGAAGATGCCCTTTTCTTCCTGAGACACCTCCTCTCCTCATGAAGACACCCTGCTATTCCTGAAGACACACCCTTTCCTCATGAGGCTGTCCTGCTCTTCCTGAAGACACCTCCTCTCCTCGTGGAGACTCCTTGTTCTTCCTGAAGACACCCCCTTTCCTCATGAAGATGCCTTGCTCTTCCTGAAGACACCTCCTCTCCTCATGAAGACACCCTGCTCTTCCTGAAGACACCTCCTCTCCTTGTGAAGACACCCTACTCTTCCTGAAGACACCTCCTCTCCTCGTGGAGCCACCCTGCTCTTCCTGAAGACACCTCCTGTCCTCGTGGAGCCACCCTGCTCTTCCTGAAGACATCTCCTTTCCTTGTGGAGACACCCTACTCTTCCTGAAGACACCTCCTCTCCTCATGAAGACACCCTGCTCTTCCTGAAGACACCTCCTCTCCTTGTGGAGACACCCTGTTCTTCCTGAAGACATCTCCTCTCCTCATGAAGATGCCCTGCTCTTCCTAAGACACCTCCTCTCCTCGTGGAGACGCCCTGCCCTTCCTGAAGACACCCTGTTTCCTCAGAAGATGCCTGCTCTTCCTGAAGACACCTCCTCTCCTCATGAAGACACCCTGCTCTTCCTGAATACACCCCCTTTCCTCATGAAGATGCCTTGCTCTTCCTGAAGACACCTCCTCTCCTCATGCCGTGAACTCTACTCCTTTTACCTTCTCAGGACTCATCTCTGTCCTGCACTGAGGGTCTGTACTGGACTATCCTATCCACTTGCTTCTGTCTCCCTTTCAGAAGAAAAATTATAAAAACTCCCTCAACCACTCTGCAATGTAGAGGAAAACAAACTTGATTCCTCCCACCCTACTCTCACTACACAACACAAGGTCTCTGTGACCTCTGGTCACCAAGAAGTGTGAGGATTCTCCCACCACAAGCCATGCCCGGTTCTCTAGTTTTTGCAGCAGAAACCAGCTGGGTGTCCTCTGAGCCAGTTCATCTCTGACACTATCCACCCAGGATGAGGGCTCAGTTCCCAAGACATCCCTCAAGTTGATGGGAATCACAGGCCCTAGGTGTACCTGTTTTAGAGTGACCAGCCGTAGTTGGGTTCCCTCCACTCTGCCAATGTCTTGGCTGGGCACAGAATCACAAGCCACCACAACTTTGTAAATTCAAACAGCAATTCTTTATTCCCAAACTCACACAGGCCTCTACACACGTTCTGGGGAAATCCAAGTTCTGCTGCCGCCCAATTCACCTACTCCACGAGGCTTTTTTTCCCAAAATACTTTCTGAATCTCACGAGAACTCAACGGGAGCTCAGGTAGCAGGAACGCCCTATTTCCAGCAACAATAATCTTCAACCTCCAACTTCCCTAAAACCCAAATTGTCTTAAACTGGGAACGCCTTAAACTTGTCTTAAACCAGGAATGCCCCTAAACCCAAGGAGCGGGATACTTCCTCAAACCTGCAGGATACACCCTAATCCTGGATCCACCCTGGTCCTTGAGCAGGGTCACCTTTCTCAAACACACATGCAATGTCACAGTGAATTTCCAAGGCAAGTCCATTTAACATGGGGTACACTGGCAAGGAAATTTCAATGCGTCATTCCTACTTGGCAATGGCCCTCAGCATCTCCCCCCTTCTGATTAATTAAACAACAAGCAATGTGGCTTAAGGACCGTGCCTGGTAGGTTGTCCAATTCAACATATGGTTCTTACCCGTCATGAGAAAACTGACCTTTAGGCGTCAGCTTCCTGTCTTAGGTTGATACCACTGCAATCAGATCAACCCGTCACTGACTACCGGTCCAGCATTCAGCCATGCTTGTGGATAGGCCTATGCACCAGTGGGGGGGTGAGGTTCTTGCCTCACCTCTGTTGGCCCCCAAATTTAGCCTTGGTGCCAGTGGGGGGGTGAGGTTCTTTGCCTCACCTTTGATGGCCCCCAAATTTTAGACCATCACTAGTAGAAGGGAGGAAGATACAGAAAAGCCACGACACCAAGCCAATTGACGGCTCCTTTGGAAAAATTGCGTCACTGGTGACACCATCAGCAAAGATATGCCAGCACTACCACAATTAACATGGGGTGCGTTGGCAAGGAAATTGCATCACTGGTGACACCATCAGCAAAGATATGCCAGCACTACCACAATTCGCTGCACCAAACAATAGTTCACAATGCATACAACTGATATATAGTCCAGGCAAGTTCTGCAGGCAATTCAAATCAGAGGAGTCTATCAATATGTCCATTTCTTCCCAAAGTAAATCGAGTCCTTGATTGAGCATTACTTGTTGAGTTATATTCATTGATGCATCAGTTTATGCAGTTTACTGTGATAGCTATCATAGAAGCTGTAGTTTGGTTTTATCTTAGTCTTCACCGGCACTAGGATGGAGATGGGAATTCTGGCAATGACGCTAAAGAGACATTATCCTGAACAGAATTATTAAATATAATGAAAAGGAAAGGTGAAAGTAAACAAACAGATCTGTTAACCACCTTTAAAAACAATCCTTAACAGCTGTTTACCTAATTTAAATTAGTAAACAAACAGATCTGTTAACCACCTTTAAAAACAATCCTTAACAGCTGTTTACCTAATTTAAATTAGTAAACAAACAGATCTGTTAACCACCTTTAAAAACAATCCTTAACAGCTGTTTACGTAATTTAAATTAAACCATTTAAATCACGTGAATAAAAAAAATTCGGATCCATTTTTTCATGAGCACTCCTCATATATGAAATATGGACATACACACATACAGACATACAACACAAAACAGTGCACACATAACATACAACACATAAGACAATAAAGGCCTTGTAGCTTTACCTAGGTGAAATCTCCATTGCAATGTTTAAAAACTCCACAGTCAAAAAATAAAACACAGTCAAAAAATAAAACTGATCAGAAAAACATTAACCTAGGTTTGTATGAGCTCAAAAATAAAATAGAACTTTATGATGTGGGAAAAATGCAATAATAAAATAGATATTGAAAAAAACACCTTGGTTAATCACTGTCGAAGATGTAAGAATAGCCAAGCTGGAGCTCTGGATATCAGCTGTTATGGATTTGAGTCAAATCATCTTCTTTTTCTGTAGAAATTGCTTTAGTTAATCTCTCTGGAATCCAAATCGGCTGCTGTTCTCCCTGTGGAAAAACACAGACAGAGCCCCGACTCCAGACAATAACTGGATCAGGACCTTTCCATTGTCCTGTTAGAATATCTTTCCAAAGTACCTTAGGCTTATGTACAATTACCCCAGGACTTATCATAAGTCCTTTTAATGTAGATGAACTACGTCCCAATAATAAGCCTACTGTTCCTTGGGGAAGAGGTCCTTTTACTCCTGTAGGAATGATTTGAACTCCCATCTCTGGAGTTAATACTGCTCTGGCAGAGGCGCAGATGTCCAACCCTGCGCTCCCTCGGGTTTGTCTGATGAGGGATTTAATGGACAATGTGTCCTGGGCACCACCCTGATGGTGTTGCTGGGTTCCTCCACTGCCCCGTATATTTGTGGTTGTGGGCCCCGGAGCATTGGGCCCCCCAGTCCGTTTTTTGGCAATGAAGCCTGATGCCTTTCTCCACGATATCGTGGGTAAATACCTGATCCTTGTCCGTTTTTTGATAAGGGAGTACCTTCTATGGTGGTTTGAGAACGGCATTCATTAGCCCAATGTCTCCCTCTATGGCATTGTGGGCAAATACCCGGTATTCTATTCCTTTGATTTCTAGTTTTGTTAAACCCCCCTCCTACGGGGCAACTCCTTTTAAAATGTCCTGTTTGTTCACAATTATAGCATGTTTTTGGCCTGGCATCTAAAGCCTGTTGTACTGCAGCTGACAAGACTTGCCCTTGTTCATTAATATCTCTACATAATTTAATATATGTGTTTAAATCTTCATGTCTCCATGGTCTAATAACCTCTCTGCAGCAACGATTTGCTTGGTCATAAGCCAGTTGTTTTATTAATGGCATTGCTTCATCTGTATCCCCAAAAATTTTGGCAGCTGTTTGAATAAGCCTATCTACAAAGTCAGTGTAAGGTTCATTAGCTCTCTGTATTACCTTAGATAGCTGACCTTGTAAATCTCCATGTCCTTGTAAAGTCTTCCATGCCCTAACTGCGTCTGTAGCAATTTGTGCATATATAGCAGGATCATATTCAATTTGTTGTTGTTGACCCTCATAAGGTCCTTTTCCTAACAACATATCTAGATTTCTTTGAGGGTAACTGGCTGCTGCATTTCGCCTAGCTGTCTCCATGCAAAATTCCTCATTGGCAACCTTCCATAACAAATATTGTCCTCCATGTAACACAGATTTACTCATGCTAGCCCAATCTGCTGGCGTCATGTCCAAGTTAGTAATGGACTCGACCATGCTTACCGTGAAGGGAGCTTGAGGACCATAGGTTGTTACAGCCTCCTTTAATTGCTTCACTGTTTTAAAATCTAAAGCACGGTGAATTCGCTGCCCTCCTACCTGTTCAAGTACAGGGCATGCTAATCTTTGAGGTCCTGTCTCAGGATCCCACTTATCAACTATGGGGTTTGAGGACCACTCAGCTGTTTCCATCGGTGGGGCTGTTGGTTGAATTACGCCCTCTGGTAATAAAACGGAGTTAGTAACAGCCTCTTGTTTTGGCCTTTTTCCTAATAACCCCTTTTCCTTTAAATTTTCTTCCTCTCTCTGACTAGCTCGAGAGACCTTCTCTTTTGCTTGATCTAAAATGTCTTTCTCCATGGTCTGAATCTCTAACAATTTACTTACCACCTTTTCGGTTTCTTTTTTACTAATTTCTAATCTTCTATAAAGATAACGCAACCCAATAAGATAACACAAAACAAAACCGCAACTGAATAAAAATTCGCTGTATCAATTTTCTCTTTCTCCGGGCTGACAAACTTCAAACCTTGAGCCAACCATTTTTCCCAGTTTGCCTGAGAAATTTCTAGGGACAGGCAGCTTGAAACAAAAACGAAATAAATCAAAACAAGAACACATTGTTTTTTGAAATGGTCACCCATTCTCTCGCCTTCCCTCAGGGGCAAGGAATTTCACTTACCTCCAAGTTTCAGACATTCCCCATACGGGCCACCAAATGCCAATGTCTTGGCTGGGCACAGAATCATGAGCCACCACAGCTTTGTAGATTCAAACAGCAATTCTTTATTCCCGAACTCACACAGGCCTCTACACACGTTCTGGGGAAATCCAAGTTCTGCTGCCGCCCAATTCACCTACTCCACGAGGCTTTTTTTCCCAAAATACTTTCTGAATCTCACGAGAACTCAACAGGAGCTCAGGTAGCAGGAACGCCCTATTTCCAGCAACAATAATCTTCAACCTCCAACTTCCCTAAAACCCATATTGTCTTAAACTGGGAACGCCTTAAACTTGTCTTAAACCGGGAATGCCCCTAAACCCAAGGAGCGGGATACTTCTTCAAACCTGCAGGATACACCCTAATCCTGGATCCACCCTGGTCCTTGAGCAGGGTCACCTTTCTCAAACACACATGCAATGTCACAGTGAATTTCCAAGGCAAGTCCATTTAACATGGGGTACGCTGGCAAGGAAATTTCGATGCGTCATTCCTACTTGGCAATGGCCCTCAGCACCACTCCCCCCTTGGATTTGGTTAATTTTCTAGAACAGCTCACAGATTTGGGGAACTCTTGACTGATGCTTACTGGTTTGCTATAAAGGGTATTACGGATGGAGACATGCATGGTGTAAGCCTGTGGGAAGGGCAGGAGCTTCCCTTCCCCAATGTGTGCTACCCAGGAACCTATGTGTATTGAGGTACCTAGAGGCCCCCCAACCTGCAGCAGCGAGAGTATCCTCATGAGACATCTGCCTGTCTGCACCTAGGCAGCACCATCAAAAATATTTCCCTTTTGGATGAATACCAAGGAGTGGGATGGCTGGGTCATGTGGTAGTTCCACTTTCCGCCCCTCAATGTTTATGGCAGCACAGTTCACAACAGCCAAATTACAAAACCAGCCCAGGAGCCTGGCAGCAGATGAATGGACACAGAAAATGTGGCACCCATACACAGTGGAGTTCTGCACAGCCATAAAGAAGAAGGAAATCATGACGTCGGCTGGTAGTGGGGGAAAGGGAGGTCGTCATGCTGAGTGGAACATCAAGGTTTGGACGCTTTCTCTCATGTCCGGAAGCTAGAACAAAATAAAGGGAAGCAGGGTCAGTCCCACTAAATAGAGGGGAGATGGATGGAGTAGAGGAAGCGGGCTTGAGGGGGGAGAAGTGTGGAGTGAAGCTAGCAGGCCATGATGTGCTGTGCTCTGTCCTGTGCGCATACTCCAGGGAGGACTTCACATGTATGTCTATGAAGCTCCAACTTAACAAACAAGAAAAGAATAAACAAGTGGACCAGAGGAGGGGACAGGGGGGCGCAGGGGAGGAAGTGGAGGTCCTAGAGGCTGACTTAGAGTTAATTAAATTCTCTGCATGTTTGATTGTGTCGCAATGAACCACACTCTGTAGAACTAGAACACACTAATAAAAACATGTTTTAAAAGGGGTTCTTCTGCTTTTACCTCAAGTTGTCTGATACTCAAGGCCCCTTACAAGTACCCAGGGTTTACAGAGCAGCTGGGAGTGGGAACTCAGACCTGGGAAGGGATACCAGAGCAGGGAGGTGGTCTCATAGTCAGGTGGCTGAGGGGGTCACTTAACCTTTATTGAGCCTTTATCACTAAACGATGTTTGTGAACTGTCTCACCTGAGGAGGTGATTTGAAGATAAAATGTTCCAGTTCCATGCATTAGTTAGTTGAATCAGAATATCCAATACAGGGCTGGGGGTAGCTCGGTGGGAGAGCATGTGCTTACACGCTAAAGGCACCAGAAAGGAACAGAGAAGTGTGCATGTCAGCCTGTGCAGGCTCAACGAACATGGGTGGATGCTGTTTTCCACTGTGTCTGTTGAACAGGCGCAGACCTATTTCTTATTATTCACCAAACAATACAGGGTGTGACGCCTTGTTATGCTCAAATTCAGGACCCCCAAAGACCACCAGAGACCCAAGATCGATGTAAGCAGCAAAGAGGTGTTTATTGCGAGCTAGCTCGGTCCTCCGCGCACACACACACCAACTGGTGACGCTGAGAGGCCCCGAGCCCAGGGTTTGCAGCACTTTTATACATTTTTTTGGAGAGGGCAGGGACTTCACATACATCATAGCAAATCATCACACACGTGGGAAAATCAAATAACAACTCTAAAACATGATTAGCACATTCACTGGCGGGAACAAGTTGGGTAGGGGTGATTGGTCAGAACAAAAGGGGTATTGGTTTGAACTGATTGGTTTGAGCCAAGAGGGGTGTATGTGCTGAACTACATGGTTTCCCAATATGTTATCAACCACCATAAACTACTGGGAGGGTCATCTGGCATCCCAGGTATTTCCCTGTCCCATGCTGATTGGTGGCTGCTAGGGGGTTGCTATGGATCTCCACCTAGCATGACTGAGTCAGGGACACCTGGGGCAGCAGATCTCTCCTGTTATTTGTAGATAAACAACTTAGCAGGGTGGGAATGTGCCTAGGAGTGCTCTGTGGGTTTTTCCAAGGACAAAGGTCATGTCCCTTTCTTGGACAGGCTTTGCTCTGAGGTAGAGGCTGGTTTTTCAGCCTCTTGACAGCATTACTGTTAGTATGACAGGTCATCTAAAGATGACCAAAGCACAGGGGAGGCTGTCCAGGTTCTTATAGAATGTGAGCTGCAACTGACTTGGGTATCGCAGTGTCCCAGAGTCGTCCCCAGCACACACCAAAGGATACTCCATTCAGGACGCAGCGCAGCGCTAGGGAAACCAGACAGTGTGAATGTCACAGTGCTGAGCCCATTTCAGAGCTCCCACAGGCAAACTCACAGCCCACCTGCTGCGCCCAGCCAAGATCACATGGGCCAGGCACACCCAGGCAAGCAGTGCAGGGCCTTGGGGGGGGGGCGTCCACCTTATCTTATTTCTCTCATCTAATCTTCCTCCCATTTTTTTCCCACAAAGCAAACATTCTTTTAACAAAGTCCTCATCTTGGTAAGCAGCCTCAAAGCTGCTCAAAACAAAGCACCCTGACAAATACGTAAGCAAAACCACAGATTTCACAAGCTCCACAGTCTCACTTGTGGCCTTTTGTGATTCTGAAACTAGGAGAGGGTGGTAGCAAACTCTGTCCTCAGGGAACATAAAAGAATAAGCAGTGTCCAAGTAAATGGCAACACCTTCTTTCACAATGTGGCAGGAGCCTTCCCATAAGCCGAGCAGAGGCCTTGGCTTTAGAGGCAGAGATGGGCTCCAGGAAGCAGAAACAGCAAAACGCCGTCCATCCTTTAATGAGTGAAAGCTGAGGGGACTCCGCATATCCCAGATGAACCTGGCCTGTTGAGCTTTGACGTGAAAGGGTGAAGTTTCTAAGCTGCAAAGCCTGAGTTAAAATGTAAAGGACCAGGCATTATAAACCTGCTTCTAAACTGCAAAGCATGGGTTAAATTCCTGAGGCAGTTAAGACAAGGCCCTACTGGCCATTTAGTTGATTTATGGCCTGGGATCCTGTGTAACTCCTCATGTAGGCATTCAAGACCTTGTGCTGCTTGTCACGTAGACATACAGGGCCCGAACCAATCAGTTTAAATGTAACCCCCTCCTTAGGAATGACCTATCACTCCAGCTCGCCCTGTTCCCGCCAATGAATGTACTAATCAAGTCTAGGAGTTGTTGTTTGATTTTCCCGCGGTGTGTGGTGATTTGTTAAAGGAGACTATGATGTATGCAAAGCCCCCACCCTCCCCAAAAAGTGTACTTAAGCATTGTTCAACCTCTGCTCTGGGCTGCCCTCCCTTCCTGAGTGAGCCTAGAGCCTCAGCGCGCTGAATTGGATCCTCAATAAAAATCCCTTCTGCTTATTGCATGAAGCCAGTCTCTTGTGGTCTCTTCCTCCGACGTTTCGCTAGTCCCTTACAGACGCTGCCTCTCTCCTGATTTCCCCAGTGACCAGAGGCATGGCTTAGCTTCTTCCTACCTGGGGAGGTGGAAATCAGCACCAGCAACTCCATTTTGGTCTGTCCAGTGGGCCTGATGCAGGAGCTTGGCCACACAGCTCTGCATGGCCCAGCTCTCAGGTCCAATGCAGAGAGGTGACACGGAGGGACCAAGTACACACGTGTGCTTGGGACGTGTTGGTTGGTCTGCTTTTTCCTTCTTGGCATATAAGACGACCAGTTCTGGTTCTGTAGAACTTACAAATGAAAATATATATATATATATATATATTTGTTTGTTTATTTAGAAACAGGTCTGGCTGTTGCCAAGTCTGGCCCCTGAGGTGATCCTCCTGCCTCAGCCTCCCAAGCAGCTGGGACTACAGGCCTGATCCAACATGCCTGGCTTGGTTTCACCAGAGCTTAGTTGCTTGGTAGTCTGCTTCTATTTTCTTAAAATGACTCAATCTCATTTATTTTTATATACAAAGTAATGGTATTTATAGCAAAAATTAAAACAATTAAGAAAGACTAACATTATCCATGATCTTCAAACCTGTGGTAACCAGGGATAAATTTTAAACATGAACTCCTGGGAGAATGGGAGTTACATTTATTATATATTAAAACTCACATTTGCACAGTGTTTTGAGATTCACTTTCATAGTCCATTGTGTTTCATGATTTCCATTCTATACCAAATATGCCTGCTCAAGATCCACCACGTTATGGTTTGGACCTGAACATCCCCATAGCCCCATGGGTTCATAGGTAGGATTGGGGGAAGTGACTGGATTATGAGGCGCTGGCCTCCTCAGGGAATCACCCCAGTGATGACCGCCTGGATGCCTGGGAGGTAGGAGGTAGGGAGGAAGCTGGTCCCTGGCCCATACCCTACAAGGGGTCATCTTCTCTCCCTTGTCTCCCTCTGCTTCCCCACCATGAGGTGAGCAGCCTTCCTCCACATGACCTCTGCCTCACCTCAGTCCAGGCATCAGAGCCAGCTGACCATGACTGAGACCTTGGAAACCCTGCCCCAAATAGATCTTTTCCTCCTGCAGGTTGTTTGTGTTGGGTATTTTGGTCACAGTCATGAGAAGCTGACTAGCACAAATGACAAGGAGTATTTACAGTATATAGCATCCTCTCCCCTAGGAATTTGAGCTTGCCCTTCTTCAGACAAGAAGGGGCTCCTAGCAAGCAATGCATTCAACGGAGAGCGTTCATTCCTGGTCAATGTAACGGAAAACCCTAGACCCTTGCAACATGAATTTGAGACTGACATTAGAAAACAGAAAGCCAAAGGGTTATAGCCCAAGGTGTGGCTTAGGAGGGTGACCAGGACTCTACCCCTGAGGATGAGGAGGAAGCACATGGCCCCACATCCCCCAGGAGGCCACCAGGGCCCTGCTTCCCAGGAAGGGCTGCAAAGGACAGAAAGCCAGGCACCTGCCCAGCTGGCAAACGCCCACTGCTGAGGACCAAGCCCTCAATGTCCAGCCCGCCAGAAAGTCTCAAGCATTTCAAAAGCCTGGGGCTCTCCCAAGTGGCTCTGGCCCCAGGGACATCCAAGACAGAAGCCAACATAGAAGGCAAGGCATAGAGCAGTCTGCAGGCAGTGGAGCCCAAGGAGCGCAGCTGAGAGGGACCTGGGTAATGGCCACCACCTCCCATTATAACAGTATCCACTTCAGGCTTTGAATGTGGCCCTGCTGCTCTGCTACTGCAACTGGTTTTTAAATGGACACGGTTCTTTCTCTTCCTCTCTCCCTGCTCCTCCCTAATCTCTCCCTGTTCCTCCCTAATCTCAAGGGAGACAGGATCACCTTTCTGGCCCATCTTAGGCAGAGGTATCTGTCCCTGAGCACACACCCACCATAGGAAAGAAGTCCTCCAGACTTTGGGGATGGCACCAGAACGTCTCAGAAACGACCATCTCTCAATTTAACTCCAACAGAGAGCACGGGGAATGCAGCCTTTGAGTCACCTCTTTAACAGCCCCAGTTCCCACTGATGGCAGGATCACAGTCTCTGGGACAGGAGTGCCCTGTGTCTCCTTTGCTAGTGAAGCCAGATTTAAAGTTAGGTAGTCAGTGTAGTTAGGTAAATCGGGTCTAATATCGAGTAAGATCTAAAATGGAGGCCATGTTGAATGAATTCCGGGAAACGCAGG
Source organism: Spermophilus citellus (assembly GCF_964194105.1). Lineage (NCBI taxonomy): Eukaryota > Metazoa > Chordata > Mammalia > Rodentia > Sciuridae > Spermophilus > Spermophilus citellus. The sequence goes on along the minus strand of NC_138193.1, from coordinate 26,224,295 downwards.
ACAACTCATGGAATGTTAATGAAGTCCCGAAAAAGCCCTAGGCCCAAAGTCCATCCCAAAGGAAGGTTAATGGAGCCCAGGAAACAGCCCCCAAAATATTTGGAGATAGCCCATCCCAAAGAAGTGTTAATAAAGTCCTCCCTGCCCAGATTACTTCTTTGGCCCACCTGTGTCCCACCCCTCCGGCCTTCCAACCTACATGCCATCACTGAAAGAACTATACAAAGGGGAAACAACTGCACTTCCACGGATTCCACCTCTTGGGTCCCCTTCTTCTCCAGGAGAAGTCTTTTCTGCTGTCCTTTAATAAACTTCTAATTTCTACTCTGACCTTGCCTCGGCGTGCTTCTCTAGTGTTATTCTTCAACATTGGGGAAGCAAGGACTGTCACTGGTCAACAGCGGTAACACTAGCAAAGCAATAACCTTCTTTTTTGTCAAATTCAAGTCCTCGTTACTGGACTGGCATAGGGGACAGGGACGGGTCTTTCGGAAACACCACTACACAGAAGCTCATCCCCACCTCACACTGTCAAGCCCAGCTGGTTTAAATGCAGGAAAGGAAAAGCTAAAGTACAAAAGTCATAGAAGAAAATATGGAAAATAGCTTTTAATCTTGGTGTTTGGATGTCCCTCATAAACAAGACACCTTAGCCAGAGGCCATTAAATGAGAAAAATTAAGAGACATAGTTGCCAAAGTATTTAGAATTTGTATGAAGAAGAAGACTTTATTGTGAAATCTTTAAAACAGAAATTTAAAAATAAGCATTGCTTGCATACTTAGAACAGCTCAATTGTTGAGAGCCACAGTTTAGTCGGAATGACGCCTGTCATTTTGCTAGAGGGAATGGTTGAAAGGTGACCCTGCTCTGGGATTAGGGCGGCTCCGGGATTAGGGTGGATCTTCCAGGAATAGGGCGGCTCAGGATTAGGGCAAATCCTGCTGGGATTAGGGCGGATCCTGCTGCCCTTGGGCGTTGAGTTCTCCCAGGGTTCCGGGAGAAGTGTGTTCCCAGGAAGTGTATGTAGAGTGCCGGTGAGAGTTCGGGAATAAAGACTTGCTGTTTGAACCTACAAGGCTTTGTGGTGGCCCGGTTATTTGTGCCCAGCCAGACTGCAGCACTCAATAAAGATACAGAGTCTCTGGGGGCCAGGACTGAGTGAGCAGGCACAGAGGTGGGAGCTAGATTAACTTTTCGAAGTGTTATTTCTTTCCGTTTTGAATACTGCGTCCTATGAAACACAAATGTTTTCAAGTCAAACAGACTGAGAAAATCATGTGCATCACCTAGTGCTCCAGTACCACTCTCAAGGTACCACTCTTAGATCCAAGTGGCTTCATTGCTCTGAGAAGCTGGGCGGCCCAGGGTCTGGTGCGCCCAGTGGCTTGATGTTCGTCTCTGCCTATGGGGGCGCCAGAGGGCCGACGGGGGTGGGAGCTGGGAGGACCGGCTTTGCTGCCCAGGTTGGAGCAGATCTCTCTAGAGGAGTGTGGCCTCAACCTCCCACCTGTGCCCTCAACAAGTCTGTATTGTTGGGCAGAGGGCCCGGTTCTCTCTGCAGAGCCTGACACCCAGTCATCAGGGAGATGCCCTCCTTCTCAGTCCTTCCTTGCTTACCGTGCCCGGCCCCACAGGTAGGGCTTAAAGCCATCAGTCCACTCCAGCTTCTGCACTGCCCTTGAGCTGAGGGTGGGTTTTACACCTGGACCTCAACTAAGCAAAATGTTAAACCAGTCCTCATTGATTGAACGGCATTCCAAAACATGTACTCAATATTTTATTCTGGATCCCATCAATAAAAATGTTGTAGATGTGAGATCAGGACATGGGGTGACCAAGAGGAGGCAGATTTTATTTATTTTTTAATTGACATCCCACCCTTTCCCTCATTTTTTTTTAGAATTTTTTTAAATATTTATTTTTTTTAGTTCTCGGCAGACACAACATCTTTGTTGGTATGTGGTGCTGAGGATCGAACCCAGGCCACATGCATGCCAGGTGAGCGCGCTACCGCTTGAGCAACATCCCCAGCCCAAGGAGGCAGATTTTAAAAGGCCGCTGAACGAGCCTTTATTGAGACTCACCAGGGCGGAACTCAATCAGACTGATAGAGTGGACAGGAGAAGGGACTGAGGAGAAACTGCGTGGGAACTCGACTGGACTGGGATTTTATGGGGCTTAGGCAGGAAGGGAAGGGCTTGGGACAGGAAAAGGGATTTTTAGGGTCCCTTGCCCCGCTGGAGTTGGTCAGGGGAGCTGGCTGAACTCCAGGATTGGCCAGGGGGTCCTGCTGATTGACAGGTGCTAGTCAGGAGATCCCGCTGATTGACAGGCTTTCTGTAGGCACCTGATTGATGTTCCTTTCCCTTGCGGGCTGCTTTGTTCTAAGTCTACCTGACAGTAGATGCTTGTTTTCTGTGTTGCTATAGGAACATGTATCCTTGATAGTGCCTCTTGTCCATAAAGCCCCAAATGTCTGCCGCCCAGACCTTGGCAGGAAAAGCTTGCCACCCTGCTTCAGAGCCCTCTTGTGCTCTTTGTCCCGTGTGTGTGTGTGTGTGTGTGTGTGTGTGTGTGTGTGTGTGTGTTTGTGGGAGACCAACCTTGCATGTGACTGAGTTAACTCCCCTACTGGGCGGTATGGCATCAGGCACCCATGCTGCTAGTCTGCCCCGCTCTTCCAGGGTTGAGTGACTGTGTATTCGTGCCTGGGTGTGTCTTACGACAGCCCCGTGGGTGGAGCTGTGCTCACCTATTCCTTTGTAATATAATCCCTTGCCCTGTTTAGGCTAGAATCTTCATGGAAGTGCCTTGTATATGTCCCCTTCTCTTACTGTGCCCTTGGGTGTGGCCTACCCAGATGTCAGTCAACCTGCTGACAGTGGACATCATGAAGATAGACTCAGCCCCCTGAAAACTGACCCCTTGCCTCATTTGAATAGCTTCTCCTCAATAAAAGGGGGTCAGCTCATGTGGGCTCTCTCTCTTTCTGTGGACCCTTAAGGTCAGAGGAGCCGTCATAGCGACCCCAAAGAAAAAGGTGTTTGTGTCTCTTGTGTGGTTATTTTGCACAGTCCAGTCAGCCCAGTTCAACTGGAGTAATCCCTGAGCGTTTTAGTCAGAAAAGAAACCCAGCATTTGTTGGCACTGAGGATTGAACCCAGAGCTGCTCTACCACTGAGCTACACTCCCAGCCCTTTGTTATTTTTTATTTTGAGACAGTTCTTGCCAAGTTTCTGAGGCTAGCCTTGAAACTTGAGATCCTCCTATCTCAGTTTCCCAAGGAGCTTAGATTACAGGCATGTGCAATAGACTTTTGTACCTTTTTGGTAGCTAGCCATCTTTTATAGCTAACAATTCTTCATATTTAATTTTTTCTGCTTAAATTATTGGTGTGGTTTTGATTTCCTGATTTGGCTTTGACCAAGATAGTCCTACTAGACAAATAACTTCTACAAATCAATAAGAAAATGTAGACATTCACCTGTCATTTAACCATTGGTCTAGGTATAGAGATACAGCATAGCAGGAAATAGAGACAAAGAGGAAGAAAGAGGAGAGAGGGAGGGAGCCGTTGATGTGTAACTGAGCTCCATCTGGGCTCGTGTTGGGCAGGGCAGGCAACTCACCTCGAGCTGAAGGTACCACTCTTAGATCCAAGTGACTTCATTGCTCTGAGAAGCTGGGCCGCCCAGGGTCTGGTTCGACCCATGGCTTGATGTTCGTCTCTGCCTATAGGGGGCGCCAGAGGGCCGACGGGGGTGGGAGCTGTCATTTAATCATTGGTCTAGGTATAGATCAATGCATTTGCAGAACTCCTGGCATCCCTACCCCCATCTGCTAAATGCCAGCAGCCCCCTCCACCCCAACACTGGGAAGACCAACACAGGTCTTCCACCATGAATTTACAAAATGCGCCCCCAGGGGCTCCTGCTCCTACCCATTATGCCTGACTGGACCCTTCAGAGCTCCTGTGATTTTTAGATCACCATCTGATTTCCTTTGTCCCTGAGGACAACCTAGCAAGATAGGCAAGGTGGTGTAGTCTTGTCCCCTTTTATTCAATGAGGACTCATGGCCTGGGGCCCAGAGGAGCCAGGGATGACTAGCCAAGGTCCTCTGAGATCCCATCAGTTTACAAATATTCATTCAGGTAATTTACAGACACATCAAACCACATGAGATGACGAGGGAAGGTTGCCGCTGTCCAGGCTGTCCTCCCATCCAGTCTGTCCTCCTCGAGCCCTCAGACATAAAGTCTCCTTCCAGTGCTGGCCAACCTTGAATCCCCCGGAGCACTGCAGATCTCCTCTCTAACCTCAGTTTTTCTTTTCCTGGTTTTCAAATTAACAATCACTTCCTATTTATGGGAAGTGTTAGTTTCTAATAAATACATTTAATTCAGCTTTTATTATTTAAGCTTTGAAGAAAATTCTCTCTCGGAACACAGTTGTGGAAAACTGGGAAGGGGGGTGATGGCTGACAGTGGAAAGGAGCCTGAATAAGGCTTCTTGTGTCCAAGGCAGGCTGTGTTGGGGCTGGGGTGAAGACTGGGATAGGGAGCAATTCAGGGGGAAATCTGGGAAGGCTCTGTGCTCCACTGAGTCTAGAGCAGGTATGGACATGGGAAACGTTCCCTAGGTGCTTTCTAGGAGGGCCCAGGTCAGCCCTGTCTAACCCAGAAGAGTAACAACTTGGTGCCCATTTTAGCTGGGCTCCCAACCATCTGCAGAGCTTCCCGTGGGTCCACATCAGGGCTGGAGCTGGCTGTCCCCATCAGACTGAGGACTGAGGGCTGGGTCGGGGCCAGAGGGGCTCGGGTGTGTGGAAAGGAAATTTCTGGAGCTTAGCTCATCCTCCCAGGAATTCAAAGAGCCCAGGACTGAGCCTTCCATCTTTGCCAGAAATCTGACCCAGGAGGAGAGGCTGGAAGGAGGAGGGAGAGACAGAGAGGAAGGGGCTCAGGAGGAAGGAAGGCCTGGGTCCCTGCCCTCGCCGCCCGCATGCTTTGGGCATGGCTTCCCACGGGTGGCTCAGGCTGTAGGAGCTGCTGACCATCTATTCCTTCCAGGTAGGGTAGAGCAGAACTGAATGTGTGGAACACTAAATAGCAAGACAAGCAAACTCTGCATGCAAACACACACACACATGCATCTTCCACACATAACCACACAGCCACACGTGTACCCACACACTCCAGCCTGGAATCTCACCTGAGCCCCTGTTTCCTCACCAGGCTCATTGATTTGTTAAATAAAATTTACAAAGACCATTGTTTTGGACAAGGATCCTCCTGCAGTGGGTCCCCAAAACCAGAATAAGCATCAAAGGGGAGTCACCTGCGCTGAAGTTCGTTGTCATCAAACCCAAACTGAGCTGCTTCTCTGCCCTCCTAAAACCAGGAAAAGGAGTTTACTCTCCCAGGCAGTTTGGCTCAAGGTGAGGACCCTGTCTGCTCTACCTTCATCCCGGCAGCCTTACATCCTTAGGCAGAGCAACCCAAAATAGTCTGGTGTTAGCCACGTCCATTGTTTTTCTATTATTCTTCCTCACTTCACAAGGAAAGTAACTTTGAAAGGCTCAATTTGCTTTTTCTGTTGTTTCTGCTCTCTTTGGCCTTTCTCTGTCAGTAAAACCACTTCTATTCTGTGTGTCCTCACCTTTATGGAAGGAAGTATGGAGACATTCTAGAATAGAACGGAAAATGAATTAAGATCTTTAAACTAAATCATTGTCATTTCATCCTTTGACAAGTAGCACAATTTCCCATTCTATTTGTTTTTCTGTCCCACAGACTGCATGTTCCCTGTGCCAGAGTCCTGAGTGCTCAGCTCTTCAGTGTCCAAATGCCTGGAATGTTTGGGGCTGGAAAGCAGAGCTTGTGCTCAGTGACCACAGGTGGTGCAGTGACAGTCCAGTGTGTTACACACCATCTGACCCCATCCTCAAAATGCCTGGAGGTCAGTGTGACTCCTGAGAGATCCATGAGACCAGATCGGCAGCCTCTTGCCCAAGGTAGGGCAGCAGAAGTATGGAGCCAGGTTCAGATTTCTGTCTGGCAAAAGAGCAGGGCTCAAGGTCAAGATGAAGGAGGCAGAAGAGGGTTCCAATCTGCTCAAGCAGAGCTACACACATGTAGCTAAGTCTGCAACCCATAATGGTTCCAGAAAAGGAGCTGATTTTAGACCCATTTCTCAGAGAACATTTTGAACTGTGTAAAATAATATAGATACATATGCACATGTGTATGTAGATACCACTCCAGACAGACTCATAACCTCTCATCGCTGAAGGACCTAAACCAAGCTTGACCCTCCACCCCAGCCCTCTCTACTGTCGGTCACCCCGATCCTGCCCTACATTCCCTTCCTCCCACTCCTGCATTTGTGCACAAAGAAAAACAGCCCAGCAGGATGGTCAACAGATTTATGCTGAAATAAATGTGCTAATTTAGATATAAAAATGATGGGTGGCCTGTGGGCAGCAGAACACTGAGATGAGCTTCTCTCCTGGATCAAAGCTCCTGCATCCCTACCAAAGGTCACTTGCAACTTTTTAACTTTCAGCCTGTTAGCAAAAGAGCAAAAAATAACCAGTCCTGATGAGGTTGCACAGAAAAAGAAGCCCTCAACACTGTTGGTGGGCACGTAAATTAGTGCAAAGAGGATGTAGACTCCTCACAAAAGAAAAAACAGAACTCCTGCTGGGCGCATATCTGAGGAAATGAGGTCATCATACAAAGAGACACCCACACACAATAACCAAGATATGGAATCAACCCAGGTGCCCATCAACAGATGAATGGATAAAGAAAATATGGCCTAACAATGGAGCATTATTCAGTACGTAGAGAGGAACCAGGTCAGCGGGCCATGGTAGCACATGCCTATAAATTTAGGTCCTTAGGAGCCTGAGGCAGGAGGACCACAAGTTGGAGGCCAGCCTCACCAACTCAATAAGACTCGGTCACAAAATTAAATAATAATAATAATTAAAAGGGCTGGGGCTACAGTGCAGAGGTAGAGCACCCCTGGGTTCAATACCCAGTACTGGAAAAAACAAAAAGAATGAAATCCTCTTATTTGCAGAAAATGGATGGAACTGAAAGACCTCCTGTTAAGCAAAATCAAGGAGACACAGAAAGACGACTGTTGTACATTTCCTCTCCTATGTGGAAACGGGGAGGGGGGGAGCAGGGGAGGCCCTGAAAGTAGAAGAGGAGCTATTAGGATTTAGGAAGGCAGTCAGAGGGAGGAGGTAGGGCACGAGGGGCAGGAAGATGGGCATGACCAAAGCTTGATCTGTGCCCTGGTGGAAGTGTCCTCGTGAAGCCCGTTATATGTGTTAATGATTAAGATAAATAAACGTAACATTCGAATTCATGGACTGGACATTCATGGTCAATAGTAAGTCAACTAATACATTCCCCAGGGATGTGAGGGGTCGGCCCACTGCAGCCCGTGGCCAAAGCTGGCTTCTGCCTGTTGTTGTAGATAGTTACACTGGGACACAGCCACACCCATGCGGTCACCTCAGATCTGCAATAGACCAGACCCACAAAGGTGAAAAAATATGGCCCTTTAAGAAAATGCTTTCCAGGTATTTAAGGCCAGGTTGGTAAAAAATTGACTGGTTCCTACCTACGGTTAAGGGCAGCTGAGATTGCCCAGGGGTCATGCTTGGGGCCTTGTGAGGAGCCTCTTGGCTCTGCTGCCCTCCCCCATCAGTAGTGCCAGCCACCAGGATGGGCCAGGGTCTAACTGAGCACCCATGGCCCCCTTGGAATAATCAGGAGCATTTCCCTCTCTGACCCTCCTCTTTGCAGAATGTGCACATGTTGGCTTCCTGTTCCCAGGGATCCTCACAATCCACCTGACTGGGAGATGGGGAGACTCCCTGAAGTCACAAGGCCTTAGGGGGTCCATGATGTCCTAGGTCCTGGCCGACCTTAAAGGGCCAGGGCCAACCCCTGGGCTGCTTTTCCTTAGCCCTTTCATTCCCTGGGTTTGGTCTCCAAGTTTTGATTTTAAACTAGTAGGCCAGTTTCACGAGGCCAAGTCAGGGCCTCCAGAGGTCCCCATGTGGACCACACCAGAGTTGTCCCAGGAGAAGACATCGCTGAAGAAGGGCCCAAGGAGTCCCAGGAACAGGGGGCACTTGGTGCAGGACCCGCAGGGTCCTCGGCACACAGTGAGCGCCAGCCAGAGGCACAGACTGCGCTGTGTAGGAGAACAGAGAGCTCCAGGAGAAGCCCCAGCACGGTCCTCAGCGACAGCCTGCCCTCTTGCCCCCTAGAAGCCAATGCCGCTTTCCCGGGATGCGCCTTCCTCTCTGTACTCCAGAGTCCTCCGTCTTGAGATGGCCCCGTTCTCCCTGGACTAGGTCTCCACTATCCTAAGTAAATCTGCTCATGCCTCTGAAAAAAGGAAAGAAAATGCTTGCCGACCCTGCCCCGGGGGTGAAGGACCCTTGGCGACCCTGCCCTGGAGTGTGAGGGACCCTTGGCGACCCTGCCATGGGTGTGAGGGACTCTTGGTGACCCTGCCCTGGGGTGTGAGGGACCCTTTGGGAAGCCTGCCCTGGAGTATGAAGAAATCCTTGGTGACCCTGCCCTGGGGTGTGAGGGGATCCTAGGTGACCCCTGCCCTGGGGTGTGAGGGACCCTTGCCGACCCCTGCCCTGGGGTGTGAGGGACCTTTGGCAAGGCCTGCCGTGTGTGTTGCTGTTTTTGAAGCCGAGTCCTGTTGTTTTGCCCAGACTGGTCTCTCCGGGTTCAAGCAGGTCGAATAGGCTCCCCAGGGAAAGGGCTGATGACCCTGTCCTTGGCCGCCTTTCCTTGGTGCTACTAGGGGTCCCACCCAGGGCCTCATACGCTGGGCACTCCGCCCACCTCTGAGCCATTCCAGGCCTCACCGAGAGGACAGACAGAGTTCACTTCATCTGAATGATTTCTTTCTCACAGGAGGCTCACTCCCAGGCCTGGAATTGATGGGAACTGATAAGGCACTTCCATTTCTTTAGGTAATTAAAAAAATCCTGAATATTCTTTTTCATATATTGTTCAACATTTTTGAGTAAAGGCAATAAAATCGAAAAATTAATTTGGAAAAAATAAAAGTAGACTCCATACCTCTGGGGAAGTGGTGAAGTATCTGTGAACACCTGACTTTGGAATATGGAGCCACACCTGAGCCTCTCACAGGGGTAGACCAGCCAAGCAGTCTCCACTGGCTGCCCTGCCCAGCTCTCCAGCTTGGAAAAATTTTTTCCCCAGTACTGGGAATTGAACCCAGAGGCACTTGACCACTGAAAGACATCCTCAGCCCCCCCACTTTTTTTTTTTTTTTTTTTTGAAATCTTGAGACAGGATCTCACTAATTTGCTGATGCTGGCCCCAAACTTGTGATCCTCCTGTTTCAGCCTTCCCAGTAGTTTGGATTATAAAACTTTCAAGACACATGATTTTCAAGAGAAAAATGCCCAACTATAAATAAACTTTCAAGACACATGATTTTCCTTTCTTTGCCCCCTAATGTGATTTTTCTGAGTAAGAGGCTCCTACTTTCACTTCTCTTATTGGTGACAGTGGAATCATTAGCCCTTTACTTGAGGAAGTTATTCAATGTTTTTCTTCCATTTGGCCATGTGTTTGGTGTTTCTAGCACTTTCCTAATAAGACTAGAAAAAGTGGTATATACTGTTTTTCTTTGACTTGGTCTAGAATTAAGTGTGAGATTTCCAAGTGGAAAATGAACAGCAGCTCAAAAAGCTTTGACTTCAGAGTGTTCTGAGACTGATCTATTTTTTTTTAAGAGAGAGTGAGAGAGGGAGAGAGAGAAAGAGAGAGAGAGAGAGAGAATTTTAATATTTATTTTTTAGTTATTGGCGGACACAACATCTTTGTTTGTATGTGGTGCTGAGAATCAAACCCGGGCTGCACGCATGCCAGGCGAGCGCGCTACCACTTGAGCCACATCCCCAGCCCCATGAGACTGATCTAAACTAGATTTATGTTCCGGGTGTTTTCTGATCACACTATTTTAATATTCATTCATTCATTCACTCATTCATTGGGTGCTGGCCCCAGGGCCTGGCACAAGCACAGATCTACCCTAAGCCACCACTGTGCACTAAAGCATTTACATCGGCTGGTCCTCCCTCCGCCCCTTCAGCAGCTGTTGGAAGAGCGCCCCCTGTGGGCCTGTCAGCCAGCCGCTGCAAGCCCCGCAGCCCCCTGGGAATCACCCATCCCAACCTGTCAGACCAGAACCTTCAACTTGACCATTCTTACCAGAGCATTTTTACTGCCCTGAAATGAAATCCTGAGACAAAATGTCCAACCTGCACCCACGATTTCAAAACAAATCAGCACAAACCCTAAAGCACAACGTAAGAGAGGAGAGCGTGAGAACGAGCTGGAGAGCACTTGAACCAGCCGGCTCCCTGGGCTCCGGAGACGCCCTGCCAAGGTCCCTGCGCCCCAACACTAACTGCACCACGCACACGCCAGCTGCAGAGAAGCCGGAGTAGGTCCTGGCATGTGGCAGAGATCAGGAGGTTGGGAGGGCAGGGGGCACAAGGGTGGCTGGGCCGCGTGGCTGGGCCACCAGAGTCAGAGTGTGTAATAGCCCAAAGGAAAAGGCACCCAGTGAGAACCAAACGGTCAGCTCCAGGTTCAGATCATCCACCTGGATCGATGACGAGCAGCACACTTGGAAGTCACAGGAAAGGTTCATGCTGTGCTGTGGCCCCCTGGCCCCACTCACCAAATTTTATGGCTACGTCAATCAGTGGATCTATTGAAAGATCTTCAGTGCCTTTCCAAACTGCTCCCATGTGAAGGGGACACTGCCAGGCACAGTAGCATGCACACTGAGTCCCAGAGACTCAGGAGGCTGAGGTGGGAGGATCACTTGAGCCTAGGAGTCCAAGACCAGCCTGGACACACAGTGAGACGCCACCTCGGTTTTTATAAAAATGATCCTTGTGTCCACCCCCCCCCCCACATTGGCTCCTTGGAGATCAGCCAGCAAGAGATCACAAAGCAGACCCTGGGTCTCACCTGACTCCAAAATAACCCAGTGAGACGCATGGCTGGTGGTGTGATCCTCACTGGGCGTGTGCAGACCGAGGTCTCTCCCTTTCTAACTCAGCTCCACTTGACAGCACCCCTACAGGTAACTGAGCCCTGGCCATGGAAGAGTGGACAGAGAAAGGCTCCACCCACCCACTCTTCTCCCTTCCCTATGCACAGTAGTCCCTGAAGCCTTGAGTTAAGGGTGGAGAACGGCAAGACAGAAAGAGCCCGGGCCTACAGATGAGGGGAACAGACAAGGTCCAGCCCTGGAACAGCCACTGGAGGGTGCAGAGAGAGCCAGGGCTTTGGGATGGAGTCGAATCATTAAGGCCTAATCGTTAAGAAGTAAATCATTAAGACTTAATTAATCAGGAGAGCAAGTGTTTCCTTGACTAATGCATCCAGGAGTAACTTATCCTTGCCAATACCTGGACAAGAAGTGACTCTTAGTTATTCAGTGAGAAGTTGTTTTTCAGGAATCCATGAGAGAGAGAGGGTAGAAAGAGTAGCGTATAAAATACAAACATGCATGTTTATGTGTATGTGTGTGTATATATACTGGGGATTGAACCCAGAGGAGCTTGACCACCGAGCCACACCCCTAGTCTGTTTTATTTTGAGACAGGGTCTTGCTGAGTTGTTTAGAGTCTCACTAAATTTCCCAGGCTGGCCTCAAACTTGTAGTCCTCCTGCCTCAGCCTCCTGAGTTGCTGGAACTGCCGTTGTACACTACTGCACCCAGAAGTAAGCAACAAATGTTTTAAATAGACATATGAAGAAGAAATACAAATGGTCAAGAGGGACATGCAAAGAAGCTAATCTCCTTAATGACTGGGGAAATGCAAATCCAAACCACAACGAGATGCCACTTGACACCCACAAGGATGGGCACAAAACAGAAAGCGGCAAGTGTTGGTGGGAATGCAAGGGTGCTCTACCACTGAACTACACCGCCCCAGTTCTACAGTTCTTTATTTTCTTTTGAAACAGGGTCTTGGTAAGTTCCCAGGGTGGTCTCAAACCCGAGAACTTCCTGCCTCAGCCTCCCGAGTTGCTGGGATTACAAGCACACACCACCACCTCTGGCTCCCCTCCATTTTATTTTATTTTATGTTTTTGTACCAGAGACTGAATTCAGAGGCACTCAACCACTGAGCCACACCCCAGCCCTATTTTGCATTTTATTCAGAGACAGGGTCTCACTGAGTGGCTTAGTGCCTCGCTGTTGCTGAGGCTGGCTTTGAACTTGCAATCCTCCTGTCACAGCCTCCCAAGCCGCTGGGATGACAGACGTATGCCACTGCACCCAGCGGGCTCCCCTTAATTTCCCAAAGTACTACCATCGGTCTCCCTGGTCTTCTGTGTGCACCAGGCCTCAGCAACCGCTCCTGGGCCACGACAATACAGGGGAGGTGTGAGCCGTCAGAAGCCCACACTCAGTGCACGCACCCCCTTTCTTCTTCCCTTCCAGACTTTGAACCCTGTCCCTAGGTCAGTGATGCTGGTCACCAGCAATGGGCAAGAGTGGGTTGGGAAGGTGACAATGTCCCCACCCACTGCCTACTTTAGCCCTCCAGGGACAGGCCATCCCTTCTGGGATATGCAAGCTCTTCCCCTGGTCCCTCACAGGCCTGTCCAGCTGATCCTGCGGGCAATCCCCTCCTTGCAGCCCTCCCAGCCCTCTTCTCCCCTGCAGGTCATCACTCACCAGCTCTCCCTGTACAGCCTCCCCACTCTCAGCCCTGCCACCTCTAACACCCCCAAGCCAGGTCGTCCTACAGTGTGCCCACCAGGCTGGATCTCCCTGGGTGCAGGGGCAGGGCGGGTCCTGGCACACCCCATCAGCTAGTCCTGGGGACTCAGGGCCTAGGTTTGACCTAGCCCCACCCCAGGCAGAGCTGGGGGCCCCTCCAGCGTTCCAGCTCCCAAGTCCTCTCCCTCCCTCATCTTCCTGTGTGACAGTCAGGATGGCCTTGCCTACTTCCAGGTCCAGCTGAACCCTGGTCACCAGGCTGGTCACCTCGGCCACTGCTCAAACAGAAGAGAAGTGAAGCAGTGTCCCCCAGTTAAGTCAGACTCAGCAGCCCTCCTGTAGGACCTGGAGAATTCCGGCCTCTCCGAACCTCTCCAGCTGACACAGTGGGTCACCGCCATGCCCTGGGCACCTCCCAGGGGCAGGAGGGCTTCAAGCTCACACTGCTTGGCACAGGTCAGCGGGGTCAGCGCCTTAGCGCAAAGCGGAGGACGGTGGAGACCTGGGCCTCCAGGGACAAGGGCGGAGACCCCGCCGTCCACCTCTCGCGCCGGCCCCGCCCCGCACCCCGCCTCCCCGGCTCCCGCGGCGACGGAGCCGAGCCGCGTCGCCACCCGCCCGCCCGACGGTGCCGCGGCGACACCATGCAGCCGCGGCTCTGGCTGCTCCTGGCCGCGCAGCTGGCGGGTAAGCGGGACGCAGGCGGGACTGGGCGGGACTCGGCGGGGTCGAGGCGGCTGGCAGGCTCGGTCCCCAGTGGGAAGGAAAGTCCCTCGGAGCCCAGTAACCCCGGGACCCGAGAGCCGCTCTGGAGAAGGGAGGACCCAAGAGGAGGGACCCGAGGAGGGAGAAGAACGGAGGGGTACAGGGAGAAAGAAGAGAGGTCCTCGCAGTCCCCACGGGGATTTGCCCCTGGAAGGAGCCAGGAGTCGCCTGGTCTTTGAGCCCCACACTTGCCCTGAGCTGAGGGTCCTGTGGATACATTTTTATCACTTCCGGGAAGTGCCCTCTCTAGTCCCCTCACTCCGCTGTCCTTTGGTGTGGGGTCCTGTGTGGTGGGATTCCCCAAAGAAGCAGGGTTAGGACTCAAGCGTTGGAGTTGGCAGGAGGCCGGGGTCAGGATGGCACCTCTGGCTAAGTCCCCCCAGACTACCTTTTGGAAGAAGGCCCCCCACGCCTCAAACTGCCCTCTAGCCTGTGGTCCCCAAAGCCCAAAGCTGTCATTCTGCCAGCAGGGGACAAGGCCTGACAGCACCAAGCTCTGACCCCGTGAGCTCAGCCATATCCAAACAGCAAGAACCCAGATCAGGCCAAGCCACAGAACTCCGCTGATCATTGGTGGCTCTGGAACCCTCACAGGCCTCTGAGAAGGGACAACTGTAGGTTACTGGGAGCCACAATGAGACCAGCTTGGGGGCTGGCTCTGTGTCAGGCCCAGTGGGGGCTCTGTCTCAGCCTGGGGTTCAATCTCCAGAGGCCAAGAGGAAAATGGCCCAGAGAGCAAGAGAGCAGGAGCAGGGCGTGCCTCCGCAGGAGGGGAAATGGCCCCCCGCTGCCTAGGGAGGCTCTTCTGGGCTTTCTGGGCCAGGGTTTGGGTGGTGGAACATTTGCTGCCCCACTGTGCACATAACCTAGATCTGGGAGAGGAGGGCGGATTTCAGATGCTGTGAAACCTGCTCCAAGCGCAGGTGCTGGGGCCCCTGCAATCTGGATCCATCTGCCAGGCTGTATGACCTTGAACAGTTCCTTCCCTCCCTGGGCCTGAATGTAAAACAGGTCTCCTTTAATCCTCAGGACCCAGTGAGGGTTAAATGAGGAAACACACACACCCTCCCGGGTGCAGCTCAGGAAATACTGTCGTTATTGATTCTTATTAACTCCCCAATGAGGAACCTCTGCCGGGTGGCCTGGTGTCTGGGAAGAGAGGAGGTCCTGCTGCCACTTGGGCCCCAGGTGCCATCTCATTCTGCATGTCAGCAGAAGCTTGCGTGGCCTGGGAAAAGCATCAGGAAGTTCAGGTCCACCTCATCAGTACTGGAGAAGCCATTGTGGGAACACTAGGCTTGAGCCACGAGTAGGGCAGGAGCACCCTGGTCCAGGCAGCGCCCTGCTGCATGCCCCACGCACACACGCTCACACCCCAGCCTCCTCTGCCCACCCAGTCTGTGTCCTCTGTGCTTTGCCATGGTCTGCTCCTTACCCAGTCAGAATGGGCCTGTTGGGAAACTGTGTGACCTGGCAATGACTGTGAAGGGGACCCATTGGGATCCTTCTTGAGGTCTTACTTGTCGCTCGTAGCAGCTCCTGGGCTGTGGACAGGAGACAGTGTCTCCCTGCGTGGAGGGCTCTGCAGCTTGAGATGGTTCTTTGGTGCCCTTTCCTTTCTTTCTGGCCCTCAGGCCGACAGGACAGCTGTGGCCACCAGCCAGGGAACCTGCCCGGCTCCCAGCGGCTGGATTCAGCCACTTACCCACATAAGGAGAGAGGGAGCCATGTCGAAGGGCACTGAGGGATCTGAGGCTGTTTGGCCAGGACTGGGAGAAGCAACCAGTCTGTCCCCACTGGTCCCCTAGAAACCAAGGCCAGGAGATAGTCTCCTGGGGATGGAGCAAGGCTGTGCTAGCCAGAGAGGTCGTCACAGGCCGTCTTGCCTGGGCCAGGGGTGGCTCTTCAGTCCCCATTCTCAGCAGTAGGAAGTCCAGAGAGAACAACTCTCACCAGGAAGAAGGGGAAGGAAACAAGTTGGGGCTTTTGATTCTGCTGGGCCCTGCTACAAGACAGCCACGGGAAGCCACCTCCCTCACGGCGTCTCAGGCCTAGACTCGGTCCCACAGGTGGCCCACAGCAGAGGCAGGTTCCTGCCAAGCCTCGAGGTCCCCTCTAGCTCCTGGTGGACAAGCCCCACCTGCAGGGAGGCTCACGTGAACACCCGCTCTGCTCCTGGGGTGCGTCCTTCCACGCAGAATGGGGTTCTGCGACCGTGGATCACTGAGCTGGGAGTGATAGGGACAACTGTGGCCACTGGGACAGTGAGCCCCTTCTGCTGTTTGTCCAGAGTGGTGGCTATCCTCAGCTCGTCCAGACCAGCTATGGGCTCTGCCTGGCATTCAGTCTCTCCCGGCTCTCCTGAAGTGGCTTGAGCTACCGAGGCCTAAGCATAGAGTGGCCCCAGCTTTGACTCAGACTTTGGATCCTGTGGTTTGAATCCAAAGCTACTTGCAAGTAATAACTTTGGACAAGTACCTTCATGGCCAAGTTTTCTCCTCTATGCAATGGAGATTAAACTCCTGAAGCCAGGTTGAGGGCCAGACATATCCATGTGCTACCCACAACTGGCCGTGGTCTCTCCTGTACCTGTGGTAAAGCTTGGCACAGGAAATACCTGGCAGCTGATCTCCTGGGTGGTGAGATGTGTGAGCTCTGAGTGCAGAGGCACCCATCACATTCACACCTGGGCCCTGTCTCTGGACAGGTTCTCCATGGCTTTCCCTCAGGCACCGGCTCAGTGTGACTAAGGCCTCACATGGTGGCCAGAACATGTGCTGATGGTCTCTGCCCCCTGGTCTCTCGTAGCTCTCCACGGTGGCTCTGCCTTCCAACAGACCCCTGGGTTCACGGTGGCTCTGACCCACCAAGTGGTGACACTGTCCTGTGAGATCACAACCTCCTCGAGCCAAGTGCGTGTCTTCTGGCTGCGACAGCCCCAGCCCCCCAGTGAGCACAGTTGGTACCAGTTCCTGGCCTCCTGGTATCCACAAAAAGGGACGACATATGGAGAGGCAGTGGCCAAGGAGAAGCTGACTCCGTTCTCAAATGCCACCGGGCACTTTCTCAACCTCACGAGCGTGAGGCCTTCGGACAATGGCGTCTACTTCTGCATGACTGTCGGGACCCCTGAGCTGACCTTCGGGAAGGGAACTCGGCTGAGTGTGGGTAAGAACGGCGCTCTGGGCTGGCCACTCTCGGGAGCCTACTCTGCACAGAGGGCGCGTGCGGCCTGGCCAGGGCAGGCACCCACCGCGTTTCCCACGGGGTGTCACTCAGTGCTGTACCCACCCAGCTGGGGGCATTTTACCACTCCCATCTTACTTGGAGTCAGACGAGCCTGAAGGAGACAGGGGCCATGCTTCTCATGGGGACAGGGCAGTGCTGTCCTTTAGGCCCACCTGGTGAATCCCAGGATCCCAACGGTGCAGACAGGGAAAGAAGCTTCCCATCGCCTGCATACACTCAGCAAAAGTATGTCTGGGTAATGGAGAGGCAGATGCCCCAAATGTTCTTTGTGGGGCCTGTGGTTCAAGCCCGCACTTGAAGTTTAGGGACGAAGGAAATTGGACCCCAGGCCCAGCTGTGCTGTGAATCTGCCACGTGCCTTTGGGCAGGCCACTCCCTCCTGGCCTCAGTTTCCTCCTCTGCTCTGGGGGCTGCTGACAGCCTCGTGTCCCCTCAGGCCTGAGAAGCATCGATGCCCTGAGTTAAGGCAGCGTACAATGGCCGCATACTGTAAGCTACGGGTGTAAATTAAAATTTTAACAGTCAGATTTTAAAGTGTAAAAAGAAACAAGTGGAAGACTTTACGTGACGTTTTACTCAGCCATTGCGCAGTTCACAGCGTGCTCACACTGAGTGCCGGGGTGTACTGATGCTTGTGGCGTGTCCACCCAGACTGGCACTCGCCCAGCCGCACGTGGCCAGGGGCTGCTGTGCTGGCGGAGAGGGAAGTGGACATTCCCTCAGGCCTGCACCCAGCTGTGGCCCCTTCCCCAGCTTAGCCTGTGGCCAGGCCTCCCATGGCTTCCACCTACCAGGGGTACAGAGTAGGACTGGGGGACCCCAGAAATCACACTGTTCAGCATAAGAAGGTGCAGGACAGCTGGGGACAGTGGCTGAGTTAGGAAGACAAAAGCCAGAGTGATACGATGCCTGTCCTCAGCCTGGGGTCAGATTCTGGGCAAGAAGCAAGGCCTCCTTGGGGAACAGTGTTGAAACCCAGCTTGAGGGTTGGGTTGGGGTTGGTTTACAGCCTTGGCTCTGAAAGCCCCTGTCTCCCCACCGTGAGATTCCAGTCTCTGTGGAGTAAGTGCCACTGTTTTCCAGAAACCTCTCAACACCTTCACCCCCACCCCCCACACCTGGCTTCAAAGCCACTGCTCACCTCCCAGGACTGGCCACAGCTCCCGAAGCTCCCCAGAGCCCAGGTGTGCAGAGCTAGCACCCACCTGTGTGGCTGAGGTCCTGTGTGTCAGAAAAGCCTGGGTGGTGGAGAGGCCCGTCACCAGGCCTCGAGGTGTCCCAGGGCTCAGAGGGCCTGCACCTTCCAAGGCCAGAGAGAGAACAGCCAAGGAGAATGAGACTCTGCAAGAAGGAATTAAAACAGAACAAGCCCCTGCCCCAAGCCCCAGCAAGGCCCAGGCCTGTGGTGCCAGCCCCATCCCCTCCGGGCTCCTGCTCCAGCTGAGGGGCTCCCTGCAGGCCAGTGGAGCTCCCAGGTCACAAGCGCCGAGCCTGCTGCTCATCCTCTTACCGTGGTCCCCAGCACCCTCAGGTCACCTAAGGCTCAGGTCAGCCTAAGTGTTCCACCTTTGTCAGAAAACGTTGGTGCCCAGAGCAGAGTGGTGACAAGAGGAGTGTTGTGGTGGAACCAGGCTCTGGGTTCAGATCCTGACTCCCCGGTTGGTCTGCACAAGCTGTTACAGCCTCTGAGCGGAGGCCTCCTCAGCTGCTCGCTAGGCCCAGGCTCGTGGGGGCCGTCCTCTCAGGCTGCCAGGGAGCTCAGGATAGTCTGTTCTAGTTTCCCCAATTCTTCCCAGGAACACCATAGAGCAGGCAAAGCTGCCGCGTCCTCCACCTTCTGGAGGAGGCCCAGGAGGAGAGGCCCAGTGTCCTCTCTGCGTATGGAAGGTGCCAGCCCATGGGGACCATTGCCAGCCACCCCTCCTTGCTCCCCCAGCTCAGCTTGCTTCCCTCTTCTCCATCTTACCACTTTGCCAAAAGATGGCCTCATTGAGGGGGGCGAGGGCTGGTGGCCGCCATGCTCGCTCACGGCTCGCTCAGCTCTGCAGAACCGTGGGTCTCCCTTCCCTATGGGGGTGGCCTCACTGCCCTCTCCCAACCCTGCAGCAGGGGACACTGGCCTGGGGAAGGAGGGCAGTGGTGCTCGGGGGCCCAGCCCAGCACTGGCCTGCGAGGCCTCCTCCAGCCCCCATTGCTGGAGTTCACCTTTGAAGTTGAAGTGGAGACTACAGGTCCCCTTAGTCTTTCAAGGACAGATGAGAAGGAGAGCAATCCCAGACAGGTGCCCTGTATGGCTTAGTCCCGGAGCAGGGTGGCCCCTTCCCATGAGCCTCTCTGCTGGCTCAGGGGTGGCCGGGGCCGGGGCTGGCTGTACCAAGGCCTGGGGACTCCAGCGGCAGCTCACGGCCTCCTGCCAGGCAGCCCTCGCACACTTTGCAGCCACAGCGACCCTGAGAAGGAGGTGGAGTCATGTTATTGTGGCAGGTGGGGACGCTGAGGCTCAGAGAGTGTGCAGGCTTTCCCACGTCTCATGGTGGCCGTCTCACAGTGGCCGACCAGGGTGCTGGCTCTGCTCGGGTCTGGGAGCTGCAGAGCCCCTCTCTGCAGGTCACAAAGCTGGTCCCCATTCCTGGGCCTCAGATACATCTGAGATTCCAGAAAGGGATCAAAATTCTTTTGCTCTGTCACTTGAATCCCTGTGGCAGCCCAGGGGACCATCATAGGGACTTTTGTGCCTATGATGTAGGCAGCTTTGAATTTGTCTCTACATCCACTTGCTGTTTATCTGATTCGGGTGTATCTTGCTTTCCTTCTGTAGTTGATGCTCTTCCCACCACTGCCCAGCCCACCAGTAAGTCCATCCCCAAGAAAAGAACCTGCCAGCGCCCTAAGCTGACGGCCCAGAAGGGTGAGTCTCCATCCCCAGCACCCTCAGAATAAGGCAGGCATTCTCCCCTCCTTCCTTCCCACCTTCCTCTTCTCCTCCCCTCCCTCCTCCCCTCCTTCTTCCTCTAAGCCCTTGCCAAGTGTCCACTCTGTAGCCTGATTCCCCAGCCTGAGCTGGGTCCAGAAGGGACACTGAGCAACAGCAGCTCCCTGTCCAGTGGTCAGACTCACAAATCATCACAGACAGACCCCAGAGAGAATCTACCACCAAAACATTTGCACACGATGGTTCATTTTGGCTGAAAGCAGAAACAACCCAGATGTCCACCAGCTAATGAATGTGATAAAGTATGGCCTCTGTTACAGCAGCACATCGGCCACGTAAAGAACCAAGAGCCGATAGGTGCCCTGGCTGGATCTTGGAACTGCTACGCAGTGGAAGAGGCCAGTCCCAGAAGGCCTCGTGCTACACGGTGCCCTGCTATGAATTGTGCAGGTGGCACTCCATAGGAACAGAGGGAGAGCGAGCGGCCACCCTGGGAGGGCTAGAGAGTGACCTGGGGAGTGGCCCAAGGATGCAGCTCAGCAGGAGAGAGACAGAGAGGTGGAGAAGCGATTCCTGAGGGTGCAGGGTTTCTTTCTGGGGGTAGGGACAAAAGTGACAATATGGTAATGGTCACATTATTCTACCAAGATGGAAAGAGCCACCATGTTGTGCATTGGGAACAGGGGGCTTTATGATACGCAGATTGTGCCTCAGAAAGACTGTTCAACAAAACCCAACCCAGGCCGGGTGCTGTGGCACCCTCCTATAATCCCAGCAGCTCGGGAGGCTAAGGATGAGGGTCACAAGTTCAAGGCCAGCCTGGGCAACTTAGCAAGACCCTGTCTCAAAATAGAAAATGAAAAGGACTGGGGATGTGGCTAAGGATTGTAGCTCAGAGGTTCAATCCCCAGCGCCAACAGAAAACAAAAACACACAGGCACAAAACCAGCCCCCGGCTCCCTCCCTCCCGTGTCCTACCCATGGAGTCAAGGCTGAGCATGGCTGTGTCTCTCCAGGTCTGCCCTGTGGCATTGTCACCCTCAGCCACACTTTAAGTTTTAAAACTCTCCCCATTTATTTTTTGTTTTTTTAGTTGTAGATGGACACAATAGTTTTATTTTATTTATTTGTTTGTTTTCACGTGGTGCTGAGGATCAAACCCAGGGCCTCGCATGTGCTAGGCAAGCATTGCACCACTGAGCCACACCCCAGCCCCTCTCCCCATTTTGATGCTTAACTGAGGACCTAACACATGGGATGGGCTCACTGTCTATTGGTCAGTGAGTGGACAGAACGGCCCATCTATGCTGTAAGCACCAGACCCCATAGCTGAAGTGGCACATGCACACAACATGTCCACACACACACTTTTCTTGATCATCAGTCCAAACATGTTTCTGGAAAACTACTGACCTCAGACCCTAAAAGTAACTGGTGACAAACAGAAAGTACCATCTGCCACTTCCCAGAGACAAGCCACAGCATCCCCACCCCCACAGGACTGACTTCTGTGGTGGGTGGCTTTTGTTACCATACAGAGTGCCTGACAGGGGCTGAGGAGGGGCACCCACAGGACTTAGGCTCAGCTCAGGGAAATCAGAGCCCCTGCACAGACGGGCAAAGCTTCTGGAATAGAAAGGGGGGCAGAGTGGCCTGGGTCCATGATGCACCAGGCCCTGACAACTTGGCCTGAGGCCCTGAGGCAGACTACCACAGAACAGGACACAGGGAGCAGGACACAGGGAGCAGGACACAGGGAGCAACCCGGTGGGGCCCTGGCTCAGCCAGCCCACGACCCCAGCTGCACAGCAGCTCCAGCGTGTAGCGACCACTCCACGGGAAGGCTGCCAGGCGGTCATCCTCAGGTGCCCTGAGGCCACCTCCAGGACTTCTGAAAACCGTCAGGGGTGTAGTCTGCCAACCATAACATCCATGTTAAGCATGCGGACTCAGGGACTCTTGGAGCATGGGACTCAGGATAGTGCACCACCATTGAGCCTTAGGAGGCCTCAGGACCCAGTGAGACCCTGCACGTGTCCAGAGCTGGTGTCCTCCCATTGCAGCCACCGGCAACCACAAGTCCCTCTCTACCTCCCCAGTCTGCACCCCTGGCAGTTCGTTTAAACATAACTGCACAATCTGGGTGCTTCCATTGGTCTCACACTTGGCTGCTTCCACCCAGAGCCACATTTCTGAGGCTCATCAAATTGAGGGGAGCTGGAGAAGGTGAGTGGAAGTCGGACAGGAACCCCGAGAGAGCTGGGCCTCTCTTCCAACCCGTTGCCTGTGCAGGAGCCTCCATGTCCCCGTCGTTGGCCTTGGCCTGTGCCCTCCCAGCGATGGCAGGTTCCCTTCCAGAAGCTCGGGCAGCACAGGTGGGCCAGGCAGGGCTTGAGAACTCGGAGGACCGGTATCTGCACCTGGTCCTGCCTCGTAGAAGCTGGGTAACCTCAGGTTTGTGATTGAACCTATTTGAATCTTGGTTTTATGAGCCTCAAAATGTTTCTTCCCCACAAGATGAAGGCTTGCAGCTAGTCTGCCCTTGGCACGCTGCATTCAGTACAAACTCCCTCCTCCCTGACATCCAAGATGATTCCTAATTTTGTTAACCTCAAGCCCAAAATATGCAGCCTTGCCCCGTCACCCTTGGGCCTCAGTTCTGGACCTCAGCTACTAGAGGGACCAACCACAGGTCCCGACAGGTATTGGAGAAGGGTTTGGGGCATCACTTTAAGAATGGAAGCTTTGCTCCTGGGCGGGGTGTATAGCTCAGTGGTACAGTGCTCTTTGGCATGCCTGAAGTCCTGAGTTCCATCCCCAGCACAGAAAAAAAAAAAAAACAAACAAACCCAACCTCTGCTACTTAAATAATATGCAAAATGGGCAAAGGAACAGAGTGCCAGCTCACAGAAGAAAATTCATACATGAGGTGGACATGGTAGTGCACACCACAATGCACACCACCTCCCAAGGGCTCAGGAGTCTGAGGCAGGAGGATTGGGAGTTCAGAGTCAGCCTCAGCAACTTGGCGAGGCCTAAGCAACTTAGCAAGATCCTGTCTCAAAGTAAAAAATAGAAAGGGCTGGGATGTGGCTCAGTGTCAAAGTGCCCCTGGGTTCAATCCCCAGCACCCCTAAAAAAATTAAGGTGGAGGGAGTCTAAGATTTAGTAATTTCCATCTTCAGTATCTGCTCAGGAAGACATCCGTATTAGGAAACATACCAGGATGTTGCTTATAAAACACAGGAAACGGTCCAGTTGCACACTGATGGCTAAATAATCCATGCCTATCCATACAGTCACGTATCAATTGCTGGGGAAAAGAACATGCTGTGTGATCAGATGAAGAGGGCGAAGCCCTTGCAGAATAATCTGTACAATGGAATCCACTGCATTAAAAAAAAAAAACTTAAATATCTATGGAAATCATGTATGCATAAGTGTGAAAAGAAAGACCACCAAATTATCAAAGGTGATAATCAAACTTATCAAAGGAGCCAGGGTGCCAAGGGGCACCCTAACCACACATTTAAACCTGTACAAAGAAAGTGCAGTCGGCTATTTCTTATGAAATTCAAACAAAGGTTTTTAAAATATGCAGTGAAAACATCGTTTCCATATATGACAATTATCTACCTCCTTGGAACACAGAGACCTCCTGAGTTTAATTAATTTAAAAAATATTTGGATGTGAAACATGAAATTTTTATACAAAATTACCTCAGAGGTTTGAAGTGCACACAAACAGGACTCGAAGGAGACCCACAGTGGGCCAGGGGTGGGCCTGAGCTGGGCCTGGGCTGGGCCCTGGTGTGGCCCTGGGCTGGGCTTCTAGGATGGGCCCTGGGGTGGCCCTGGGCTGGGCCTGGGCTGGGCCTGGGCTGGGTCCCCGGCTCCCTCCCTCCCTTGTCCTACCCATGGAGTCAGGGCTGAGCATGGCTGTGTCTCTCCAGGTCTGCCCTGTGGCATTGTCACCCTCAGCCTGCTGGTGGCTGGCGTCCTGGTCCTGCTGGTGTCCCTGGGCGTGGCCGTCCACCTATACTGTGAGTGGCCCTTCCTCTACTGGCCGGGGGCCTACTGGGGTCTGCAGTGGCTCTAGGATGGTCTCTTCTCTGGGGGAGCAGGGCCTGCTGGGGACTTGCCCTGGGGACCCTGTGGCACTCCGAGGTGACCCTTCTCCTGTTTGTTCCCCCACCCCGTGGCCCTGGTACTGGGGAGGGAACCCAGGCCTCAGGCTTGCTGGGCAGCACCCGGCCAGAGGCCTTCTTGGCCTCAGCCATGCTGCATCAGAGGCGGCCGTCTGTGGAGTGAGGCCGACCTGGCTCTGAGTCCAGTGCTGCCACCCTCACCCATGACTGGCCTTGGGCCTGGCCTCTCCCTCGCAGAGTGCTTGGTGGGCAACATGTGCTCAGTAAGCAGGGACTCCTGTGAGCTGTGGGGACTCCCGTGAGCTGTGGGGGCTCGGGCCCAGGGCCCAGGAGAGACTGCTGGTGGGGTTTGAGTAATGCTCCTGAGTCCTCCCTCTCGGGGAGGCTGCTCCCCTGGTCCCTCTGGGCTCCGGCTCCATCCAGCATAGGCTCCTACTAAGGGTGGGGGGAGGCGGGACCCAGACTGCCCTCCTCCAGCTGTGCTGCCCTGGGCACATGGCCGCCCCTCTCTGAGCTTCAGTAAGACAGGCAGGGTGGCACATTAGAGGCAAGGCCTGGACCACAGCCCTTAACTTGTACAGGTCACTGAGCCCTAAGGAGGTGTGATGTGTTGTGGATCCTCTTCTGCCCACTGCTGCTCCCTGCAGTGGGTCTGTGTGCCCTGCTCTCAGAACCCCCTGAAGCTCAGGGACTGCAGACTTTCCTGATTAAGGACCTTATCAGTAAAAATTTTAAAAACTGGTCTCATTAACTGCAATTGCCCAGTTTATTTATCAATATATCCCAGGTGTTTCTAAGTGGGCTTCGGAGGTCAAAGTAACGAGGGGGAGACCAAACACGAGGGGCTTGCTCCGGCTTCCTTCCCACCCCCCAGGAAGTCTGGAGCCACCTCTCCCATCTGACCTGCATGTCCTCTGACACCTGCCTGGCCCTGGGCAGGCCACTCAGTGGCCCCCTCACCTGTGTCTCAGCTCCTGTGGGTAACGGGTCAGTTGTAGCGTCCACCTGACAGGTTCTCAGTGAGCCTGAGGGGCCACGGGTGTTAGGGGCTGGAGGCAGAGCATGGTACAGAGGTGGCCTGAGGTGTTGGCCAGCCCTGTACTCCTGTGGTCCTCTGGGTCAGTGCTAGTGGTCCATAACCTCCACTGACCGGCTCTTTACTCTCCCTTCCAGGTCTGCAGAGGAGAACCCGGCTTCGCTTCATAAAACAGTGAGTGTGTGGGGCTCCTTACAGGGCCCCGAAGGCCCATGTGGCCCTGGATGCTGGGCCCTGCCCCGTTTACAGTCTCCCACTGCAGCTGGGAGCAGAGTCAGCTGTCACCTGCAGAGAGCCACAAACAGAGGGGGGAGAGAGGGGTGACCTAGAGGAACACAGACACCACTCGGGGTGTTTCAGGTGGGGGAGTGCTTAGCTCTCAGCTCTGTGGGTTACACCCATCAAACCTACAGGCAGAGCACCCTAGGGGGCTGGGGAGCCCAGGCTCTGTCCCAGCTCCATTCACCTGGGCCTGCGTGAGGGGAGGGCCATCACCCCACTCTGCAGATCAGGGGAGGCGTGCCTCCCCTCCACAGTTGCTTCCCTGCCCAGAGCTGGCCTCCCCTCTGCTGCCTGTAACCCCACCTGGTACCAGGACAGGCTGTGTGTCCAAGGGCCCTGGAGGCCGCCGAGTCCCTGAGCCAGCCACATCTTTCGGGCAATTTGCAATGAGTCTCATGCGATTTCACCCAGGGGTCGGATTCAGAAACCCGTCAACCTCAGGGATGATAACTTGAGGGCATCTGCCAAAGGCCAGCCCTCTGGCAAGAAGTCCGCCCAAAATGCCCCACATGATTTGTGTTTGTTTTTGTTTGTTCTGGGTTTCTTATTTTTGTTCCTGCTGCGGATGGAGCCCAGGGCCTGGCAGGTGCCGGGCAAGCACCCTACTGCTGAGTGACACCAGCCCTTTTTACTTTATCTCTCTAAGCTGCCCAGGCTGGCCTTGAACTTGTGACCCTCCTGTCTCAGCCTCCAGAGTTGCTGGGATTACAGGTGTGTGTCCCTACACCCAGCTCCCATGGCGGCCTCTTAAGAAGAACAGAGCCCCGTTCTGGGCACACCCTGTGATCTGTCCCCAGACTCTCTTGCTTTAACTTGTTCCCCAGAGACCTGAAATCAGTTCTGGATGAGCCGGAGGCAGGACCTCATGCTTTGGCAAACCAGGGTTCCTAGCACCAGCGGAGGGAGGGAGGGTTAGTGGTCACAGGGCCCCTGCGCCCACCTCGCCCTCCTCAGTTGAAACAGCTCTGCTCTCATCTGCTGCCTGGGTTTACATGTTCTTGTAAGACGTCATCTGAACAAAAGGGTTTGTGGCTAAAAAAAGCTTGCAGACTGCCTCTGGTCTTGCTGTCGTGATCCAGGTATGGTGAGGAGTCCCTGGGCCTCACAGAGTAGCTGTTCCAACCTCCAGCTGCGGCTTGGACGCATGTCCTGCAGCCCCACAGCCCCGACCTGTGGGAAGAGCCACGGTCAGGCAGTGTGTCCGGCCCTCGCTGTGCATTTGTAGAGGCCCCGGAGGAAGTGAGGCCTCAGAGCTGGGGTGCCCTGGGCCGGGTACTCTGAGTTCTGATCCTTGGGACTTTGAGCTTTCAAGTTTTGTTGAATTACCAAGCAGCGCCCTAAGAACATCCTCACACTAACCATGGCCCTGGCTACTGCAATCGGCCCATGTCTGTCATCTGCTGAACATGAGCGTCTCACCCCTTCCTGTTTCAGGTTTTACAAGTGAGCAGACTGCACCAACACGAGGAGACAGATATCGGTCAGCAATAGTCCGCACAAGTGGGAGAGGGACATTCTTGCTTCGATGACCACCCTCTCGAGCCACCCGCTTTTAACTACAGCAAGTTCTTTCTTCAGGCCTCGCATGTGGGAGCAGCTTGTGAGGCCCCAGGCCCCGGGTCCCCACCGAGCTGGCCGGGCGCTCAGCAATACCACCAAGGCACCTCTTCTGGCTCCTGCCTCCCACCCCTGGGCTTTGGTGGGGCCCAGTAAGCCACCATGGCTGCCGCTTGCTTTTCCTGGCAGAGTGGTGACATTGGCTCCTGGGGCTCATGGAATGGAGTTGGGATGGCCTCCTGTGCGTTCCCAGGCCAAGGCCGATGTCCTCCCTGCCCTCATGGTGGGAGGCCAGCTATGTCGAAGGCTCCCGGCAGCCCTGTTGGTCTCTGAGGCCTTCCCCTCTACAAGGGAGTTTCTCAGGCTCACGTCTCCTCTCCCATGGCTTGTTTATTTCTTCTCTCACTCTCTGCCCTTTTTATGAAAATATCTCGGTTGTAAAAATAAAGTCCTGGGTTAAAGATGCAGTGACTCCTGTTATGACAAGAGCCACTTACAGGAGAACGCTGACGCTCAGTTGAGGAGAAACAACAGGGACGTGATTTGTACGTCCTCATTTTACATCTGAGATGCATGTTTGTAGCCACCAGTGGGTGTACAGACTGGGGACAGGGAGCACCGGGACACCCAGAGGCCAGCGCCTCCTGGCTGAGTGACTTCACTGCTCTTGCACTTGAGGGCTGAGCCCCAGGGACTGCCAGCCTCGGGACACCTGGGAAGGGAGAGACAGCAGGTTGCCCACCTTTCATTGGTCCCTCAGCCTTGGTGGCCAAGGAAGGACAGGCAACACCGAGCTGGGTGCAGAGGAGGACCTGGGCATTTTGGAAAGGTCCCTGTGTGTCCTCTAGTCCTGCCCTGGGCTCTAGGGCCCAGGGACTGGTGAGCAGGCCTCCTCCGCCCAACCCGGAGAACCCAGCCCACCTGCTTCTCTGTGCCTGCTCAGAGAAGGGTGTGGGCCACCAGCTGTGGTCAGAGGCCTCTGGCAGCCACAGAATGTTAACATATCGCAGAAAACAGGAAAGAAAAGATGGCTGGGGGGAGGGGGGCAGCACATCCCCTCCAGCATCTGAGACGCAGGTGGCTGGGGGCAGGGCTGCGAATGGGCCGGGGGCAAGGAGGGCGCAAACGCAGTGACCTCCAGAGGAGCCGAATCTTCCTGCCCATCAGCTCTGGGAACAGGGACGGGCCACCTTCCATGGCTGAGGGGAGAGGTAAGAGGCTCGGGCTGGCTGGACCCGCGTCCCTCGTCAGGTAGGCCCTGGCCAGGCCTCCTGTGTGAGCGATGAGAGACTGAGGCCCAGACTGAGCACACTCCGGCCGCAAGCAGCGGAAGGAAGAACAGGCCAGAGGCCCTGGCCCCAGGGCTACCTGCTGCTGTCTGTGCTTTGCTGCTGCAATGGCTGCGCTGGGACCGGCCTGCCTCCCATCTGTCTTCCGGGCCACAGGCACCCACCTGCAGGCTCAGCTCTGGCCGCCCAGGAGCCACAGCAGCCTGGCACATCGGTGGGGGCTGCGGTGAGGAGTCTGCACCCAGCACCTGGCTTGGGTTCTGAGGAAGACACTGAGCTGCAGCCATCATCTTGGGGACACTGTGGCAAGATACATGCACAAGCAACCGACCGCCATCCTCTGCCTGGCACACATTGCCCAGGACACTTCAGAAGTGACATGTACAAAGAACACGCATGAGATTGTTCATGTGCTCCTGGTTTTCAGGCCCCAGCTGGGAACAAGCTGGATGCCCATCAAAGGGACCAGATAGCAGTATGACAACAAGGCCTCACAGGGTTCAGACAGCTGCCAGGAATGGCTAGACCCCAAGTGACAGCCACTTCACCTGCCTGTATCCCAAGGGCAGGGAACAGGCCCAGGCAAAGCACCAACCAGACGCCAGGGCCAGCCTCCTGCTGCCCTGGGAGGGAGCAGGAGGCCTGGGGGCTCTGCTTCTGCATCTGGGGGTCAGGCGCAGGAGGGCATCCAGTGTGGCGACTTGCTGAGCTGCAGGTGAGCCTTCCACGGTGTGGATGTAGAGGAAGAGTCACAAGAAATTTAAAAATCCAAACAGAGGAGCCTGGGCTGGGGCTCAGCGTGTGAGGCCCTGGGTTCCATGCTCAGCACCAAATAAAAAGAAAGAAAGAAATATCCAACTACAACTAAAACATTTTTTTAAAAAAATCCAAATAGAGAACATTGCAGATCATCAAAGCACGTGTTTAAAAGTTTCTCATTCTTCCAGACTTCTGTCTGCACATAGCTTTTTCAAACCAAAAATTGAAATCTTATAAATGCAGAATATGGTAGAGAAAATGCTTAATACATAATATATAGAACACAGAAGATTTGTTGTTTTACAAATTTGATTTGTGTTCTCTAAGAATATATCAAGGCTTCTGGGTTCGTGTGTGTGTGTGTGTGTGTGTGTGTGTGTGTGTGTGTGTGAAATCTCGAGGGGTTTATGCAGCCATTCCTGGCTGTGGCTTTGGAGGATTTCCAATACTGTTGTGCTCAGGGGTGTTGTGTGAATCTTTGGGACAATCCAATTATTATTTTTGTAATGGGGGAGGGGACAAAAGTTTGGAATAAAGAAACAACTTCTTTTCAAAAGGACTCTGATTCTTGTTATTGTATAAAAACGATCGATTCAACTTAATAATCCAAATTTGTCCGTAAGTTAGGGTTTTGAACACTGACACCAAGGAAGTCACTGTGTCTGAATCCAGTCAGCAGCCAAGCGCGGCTCTGGGCTGGCTGAGGGACTGGGCTTCCCCTGGAAACAGCCTCCACAGCGTCTCCCTCTCTGTGCTGTGATGGCCTTGACTGACCCCGGTGGGTAGAAGGGTCTCGAAGCAGCGGTGCCCCACTGCTCTTGTTAGGAAGCCCCAGGGCCGGTTCTCAGGAGGAGAATCTCCAAAGCCACCCTCCTTTCATCCTGACTCATCCCGCACCTGGGTCTCTGCCTGTAGGAAGTGGGCTACTTGTTTTCAGAAAGAGATCCCCAGCTGCGTGGGCTGCTGGGCTGGCCCGAATCTACCACCCAGTCAGAGGGAAAGAGAAACTGCCCTGTCTCCACAGGCCTTCCCAGGCGGTGGGGACAGTTTCCTCTGTCACTTTTTTGGGAAACCTCCTCAGTGCGTCACCACACTTGGGGACCACGAACCCCTGGTTCCTGGACCTCTGTGGCTCCGTGACTCAGGGCTGGACCCACACAGAGGGAACCACGTTCCCACACACTCTGGGTTCACAGAAACATGCCCACACCTGCGGCTCCCAGTGAGCCCGTCACACATGAGTGCCCACCTTCCAGCTTAGCCGTGCTGGACATGGAGCCCAGGGCCTCCTGTGAGCCAGGGGGTGCCCTACCACCACGCTGCACCCCAGCCCTCCATACATTCTCAACTGTGACCACCTGCCAATCACATAAGATGGAATCCCCCACCCCTCTCCGCAGGTACCTTGGTGCCAGTTCAAATGTGTTTCCTTGGGGAGCTTCTGTGTGCCCAGCCTAGGCTGGGTCCAGGGATGCAGCGCGGGCAGTTAGAACCGGCAGGGCCACAGGGCTCAGGGGTGCTTGCCAGAGGCACAGGAGTGTCAGTGCCTCCTTCCCAGAGCATCCCTGACCCCTTCCTATCCCCATACAAGTGGCCAATGTTCCCAAGGTTGAGCCAGAATCTAAATGAGGAGAGGAGCAGAGGGCAGTTGGGAGGTCCTCGGGCCTTGGCCAGCCCAGCGCGCCCTCCCCTGCCCCCTCCCTTGCCACCTCCCCTTCGATTCCCATCAGTGCCCCTGTCCCCTAAGGCACAAGGACCCTGGGAACGTTGCTCTGCCGTGAAGGCCCCAAGCCCTGGTGAACAGAAGCTCAACACGCAGATGTTCACTGAGCACACGTGTTCAGGCCCTAGAGATTCAGCACTGTCCCCAACCCCACGGTGACATTGCAGGGGACACAGACACTGTGGCACTCACACAATTCCAAGTGTGGCCTCCCTGCCACACTGGTCCCATCTCTGCACCAGCTCTGGGCAGACAATAAACAAGGGGACAGAGATGCTCCCTGCGAGGCAGAGGCATGAACTGCCTTCCCACAAAGAGCTGCTAGGCAACAGGTGTCCCAGCCCCTCCCACAGCAGGCTGGGAGGTCCCTGCAGGTGGGTGGGGCAAGGGGGGTGCTGGCTGGCAGGGTGGGGTGGAGGCCCACCTCCCCAGCACGTCTGCCCAACCTGTGGGCCTTGAGCTGGCTGCTGGACTTACCTGCTGGCCAGGCCAAAGGAAGGCCACTCCAGTCCTCGGCCCCTGCCACAGGCCTCCGCCAAGCTCTGGGGACATGGGGGGGGGGGGTCTGGCAAAGGGAAGCAGCCAGCACAAGACTGCACCTGGCTTCAGAGAAGTCCCTGGCCAGGCTGGGGCAGAGGTGGGGCTGTGCTGACCCTCCTTCCATCCGGGCACCAGGTACAGGATGACTTCCACAGGCCACAGGCCTCAGTAGAAGGCCTTTTATGGACACCCCTCAAAGGCCAGCTCCTCAGAAACTCAGATCCCATGTCTGGCCACCAGACCTGTGCTGCAGGAGGAGGAGGCTCAGGCCGAAGCCACCCTCACCTCCTGTGACCTCCTGCGGGGGAGTAACCAGCATGCCTAGCACATGGGTGCTGTCGGGGCAGTAGCGCTGTTGGGTTTTATCAAGGTCTGAGCAAGCCTGTCTGTGTACCTGTGTAGGGGACACTGGCCTTCCAGGCCATCCCCATTACGGTGAGCCGGGGCCTTGCAGTGGCCAACTGTCCCATGTTTGAACCCAGCCCAATGCTGCCAAGAAAGCTCCAACCCCTCCGCCTGCTCTGCATTTAGTGTCCCACCTAAATCAAGACCCTGCACGAGTCCGTGTCTCGCTGACCCTGCGCAGGTGCCCCTTCTCCTGCCACGACCTCTGCCCCCACAAACTCCTCTTCAGTGTGCAAGGTGACCTGGGCCTAATCAAGTGTACCTTCTCCAGGAAAGCGGAGATCTGTCATCTGCACGCCCTTGTCACCTGCAGGTGGAATGTGAGGAGAGAAGACACTTGCTGACTGCAGAACAGACTGTGGCCTCCACTCGGGCATCCCCGGGGGACTGACCATGCCCGTCAGAGTCTGAGCTAGTCACAGGCTACCTGCGCCCTGGAAACGTGGCCACGTGGAGCAGAGTCACCCGCAGGGTGCACCTGCAGCCGTGATTCTTTCAGTACCGTCTTGGGTGGCAAAATGAAAACTGGAAACAAATACAGGTTTATCAGCAGGAATCACTGAATAAACCCTGTGCTGTCCACACCAACGATTCATCCGGGCCTCACGAGAATGGCATCAAAACACTGATTTGGGGGCTGGGGCTGTTGCTCAGTGGAAGGGCGCTCACCTTTCATGTGGGAGATGCTGGGTTCCATCCTCAGCACCACATCAAAAAGTACACAAATAAAATAAAGGCATGCTGTCCATCCACAACTACAAAAAAAAAAAAGACTAATTTTGGGATGGGGTTGTAGCCGCGTGGTAGAGCACTTGCCTTGCCTGCGTGAGGCACTGGGTTTGATTCTCAGCCACAGAAAAATAAATAAATAAATAAAAAGATGTTGTGTCCATTCACAGCCAAATATATATATATATATGTATGTATATATACACACACATACACACACACACACACTCACACGACGGATCTGGTCAGGCATGGTAGTACCACCTGTATCCCAGCAGCTTGGGAGACTAAGGTAGGAGGATTGCAGATTCAAAGCCAGCCTCAGTATCTTAGTGAGTCCTTACACAACTCAGCAAGACTCTGTGTCTAAACAGAATACAAAATAGGGCTGGGGGTGCTGGGGCTGGGGCTCAGCAGTAGAGCGCTCGTCTAGCACGTGCAGAACCCTGGGTTCTATCCTCAGCACCACATATAAATAAATAAATAAAATAAAGGTACTGTGTCCAACTACAACTAAAAAAAATTTTTTTTTTATTGGTTGTTCACAACATTACAAAGCTCTTGACATATCATATTTCATACATTAGATTGAAGTGGGTTATGAACCCCCAATTTTACCCCAAATGCAGATTGCAGAATCACATCGGTTACACATCCACAATTTTACATAATGCCCTATTAATAATTGTTGTATTCGGCTACCTTTCCTATCCCCTACTATCCCCCCTCCCCTCCCCTCCCATCTTCTCTCTCTACCCCATCTACTGTAATTCATTTCTCTCCTTGTTTATTTTCCCATTCCCCTCACAACCTCTTATATGTAATTTTGTATAGCAATGAGGGTCTCCCTTCATTTCCATGCAATTTCCCTTTTCTCTCCCTTTCCCTCCCATCTCATGTCTCTGTTTAATGTTACTCTTTTCTTCCTACTCTTCCTCCCTGCTCTGTTCATAGTTGCTTTCATTATATCAAAGAAGACATTTGGTATTTGTTTTTTAGGGATTGGCTAGCTTCACTAAGCATAATCTGCTCTAGTGCCATCCATTTCCCTGCAAATTCTATGATTTTGTCATTTTTTATTGCTGCATAGTACTCCATTGTGTATAGATGCCACATTTTTTTTTATCCATTCATGTATTGAAGGGCATCTGGGTTGGTTCCACAGTCTAGCTTAAAAAAATTATTACAAAAAAAAAACATAAGGCTGGGGATGTTGTGGGTCAGTAGTTGAGCGCTCAGCGGCTGCTGCCTGCTGGGATGTTCTGCAGGCCAGCACACACGACAGTCTTCCACTATGATACCTTCAGCTCGGGATGAGGGCACTGTCCAGAGCCATCATAGGTCAGGGAGCTTCTGTACTTCGGGGAGGAAAGGCAGGACCCAGGAAGGAACTAAATAGGGCCCTACTTGTAAAGCAAATAGCCACCTGCAGAAAGCGGGACCACAGCAAGCCGGAGCAGGCTGTGTGTCCCTGCAGCACTGGGCAGGAGTGGAAAGGGCCAAATCCCCAGGAACAGGAACCAGTTTCATGTACATAGCAAGAAATTGAGACAAAGGTATTCTTCATTTTATTTTTATTAATTAACAACTTAAAATGTAATCTTTTAATACATAGACAAGCTAAGCATCAATGTTTCTATTTATTCTGGCACTAATTCCAAAAACCATCTGGAGCAGTGGATAAGGCTGGACATGCACAGAGGATGAAGTAAGTCAAACGAGGGTGGGGGAGAAATGGCAGTGCTATGGGTGCACCGTGACAGCTCCCAGCACCTCTCACGCAGGTGTGCAAGGGGCACCCCGAGACCCCCGCGGGCAGTGCCCTGCATCCTACTTGACATGACCCCTCTTACCGTCTATGTTTCACTTTTACAATCACTTAAGGCAGTTTATTTTTTCCTCTCTATCTGCCTGGAATTATGAGTCCACCCCAGATTCGTTGCATGGCTCTGGCTATGGGCTCTGGCCTGCCCATCAGGATGAGAGAGCCAAGGAAATCCTACTAGCAAAACACACCACACCAAAATTATTTCCCACTTTTATTTTTTTCATTTCAGACCTCTAATTTGTCATCATGGTAGCCAAACATATTACGAATTTTGCATCAAAAAGGATGTTTTTCAAGCATGGGCTCACCATGGGCTCACCAGTCTATGCCAAGCTGGACCCTAAGATCATGTCATTGAACTGTCTTTGTCGGCCCCAGCCCTCTGTCTTTAATGTGCTACCAGGGCAACCTGGAGTTCTGGAGACCCAGAGAGTGGCCACCCCTCAGCCTCCACCTGGGGAGCTGGTTTTCCCACGGGCTTCCCTACCAGTTGGCCTCGTTCTGGGTTCTGGATTCCTGTTTCTGCACTGTGAGGTGTTGCCTTCCCCACCTGCAGTCCCTACAGAGGGAAAAACAGCTGAAGTGTTGGAACAGAGTCACCCATCTTTTCAGACTCAGGAAGAAAAGCTTTTCTTTCTCAAAGGCAAAAAACCTCTCCCTTTCCATGAAATCAACAGCTCTTAGATATTCACTGGGCAATTTTAAGTGAGTAATTTCAATCATTAAAATAAATTGATGCATAGACCCCACTAGTATCCATGAATTACGTGATGCATGCGGCATTTACCTATGTGGGGGAAAAATCAATCTTACAATAAATAAAGGGTGCCAAAGCAATTGGTTAGCCATTGGGAAAAAATAAGTTTAACTCTTTGCATCTGCATCCAAAGTAATTCCAGATGGTTTAAATAAATGAATTTTTTATGTTAATAAAGAAAGAAAGAAGCCAGAGGCTCTGTAATTTAATTAATAATAAAGTCTAATAATGAATTGCAAACTTGTTTCCAATATAGAGTGGACTTGCTGAACAACAAACAAAAGAGGGTATTTTAAAATACACTGTGCAGCATGGCCCCAGGACGCTTGCAGCCTGTGAGTGCTGAAAACAGACCTTTCCTCCGGGACTGCAACTCTGTCACCAGCTGAAGAGCAGTCTGGCGATATGCATCAGGAGTCTCACACTTGAGAATAGTGACTTGACCCAGCAATTCTGCCTCCAGAAATTTATCCTGAAAAAGGTTATTATTATGTGTCCTGGTTTGGATCTGAAAATTCCCCCAAGACTGATGTGTCCAAGGTTGGGTTCCCAGTGAAGCACTGTTCAGAGGTGAGGCCTTTGAGAGATGGCTGGATCCTAAGGGCTGACGGTCACCTGTTCCTGGATGCAGAGTGTAATGTGCCACTGGGAGGAGGTGGAAGTTCTGGAGGGTGTGTTCCAGCTGGAGGAAGTGAGCCGTGGGGAGGGACCTTTAGGGGTGCATCTTGTCCCCAGCCCTTCACTCACTTTCCCACAAGCTCCCTCTCCTTCCTGCCAGCAAAGAGGTAAGCAGCTTCCCTCCCACACTCCTTTCCACCATGATTCTCTGCCTAAACACAAACCCAGAAAAAAAGTGACCACAGACCGAACTCTTCGAAATTGTAACCCAATATAAAAATTTCCTCCTTGTTTATCACAAAGATTGTTTATTCACCAGGATTATTAGTAACAAAACATATGGGAAGCATGCTGAAATTGTAAGTATTCCCACCAAGTCTGTCAAGATCCCAATGCATTCTTCACTGAAATATAAGACGCAATTCTGAAATTCATTTGGAGCCACGCACACACACACACACACACACACACACACACACACACGCAAAATATGAATAATTAAAGCCACACTGAGAAAGAAAGAGTTGAAGGTATTGTACTTCCTGATTTAAAATACATTGCAAAGCTGTAAGAATTTAAACCACACAGTATGGTTTAGATACAGAGACCAATGGAACAGAATAGAGAGATCCTGGAAATAAACTCATGGTTAACTAACATTCAACAAAGGCACTAATAGAACCCAATGGAGGAAGAATATTCTCTTCAATAAATATTGCTGGGAAAATTGTATTTCCACATGCAGACAAATGAAATTGGACCCCTATCTTACAGCATGCACACACACACACACACACACACACACACACACACACTCTCAACTCAAAATGAATAAAAGATCTAAATATAACACCCAAAACCATAAAAGCAATTTATTTTTTTCCTCTCTGTCTGCCTGGAATTATGATTCTACCTCAGATACATGTGCTTTCTTGGCTGTGGGTTCATGCCTTCCCATCAGGATGAGAGATTTAGGGGATATGTTTCTTGACATTGGCCTTGGAAATGATGTTTTAGATATGATACCAAAAATTTAGGCTATAATAGCAAAATAGAAATGAATGGGACTACATGAAACTGAAATGCTTCTTCACATCCAAGATAACAATCAGCTAAATGAAAAAGCAACCTATGGAGGAAAATACTTGCAAAACATGCGTCTGATAAAGGGTGAATACTACAAATTTATAAAGAATTCAACTCAACAAGAAAAAAAAAAAAAAAGCAAGTGACCTGAGCAAAGTGCTGAACAGTCATTTCTCGAAAGAAGATATAAAAATAGCCTACAGGTATATGAAAGGTGCTCAGCATCACTTATCATCAGGGAAATGCAAATCAAAACCACTATGAGACACCACTTCACACCCATAAAGAAGACTATTATCAAAAAGATAAAAGATGATTGTCGGTGAGGATGTACAGAAAAGGGAGCCTAACACACTCTGTGGAAATGCAGCTTAGTACAGACATTGTGGAAAACAGTATGGAGGTTCCTAAATAAACTGAAAATATAACCATCATATGACCCAGCAATCCCTCCTCTGAGTGTACACATGAAATCTCCACCTCATAGAGAACTGCACTCACCTAATTAGAATACAATATATTCCATGTTCGTATAAATATATCAAAATAGATTTCCACACATTCACAAAGTAGAATTTCATACTATCCACAGTATCCAAGATATGGGACCAACTTAAATGTCCATCAATCCATCAGTAGACATTTATTTAATGTATAAAGAAAATGTGGTGTGAGTGTGTATTATTCAGCCATAAAAAAGATCTTTCCATTTGCTACAACATGGATGGATAACTCAGAGGACCTTATGCTAAGTGAAATAAGCCAGATATAGAAAGAAAAATATTGCATGGGCTCATTTACATGTGGGTAAAATATAAAAGAGCTCCAATACACAAGAGATAGAGAATGAAGAGCTGTCACAGTTGGAGAAGAGCAGGTCAAAAGATGCAAAATAGTAAATGTGTAGGAGGAAGTTTAGAGATCTAATGTACAGCATGATGAAGTTGTAAATTTTTTAAAAGAATTAGATTTTAGCAGCCC
This sequence comes from Spermophilus citellus, assembly GCF_964194105.1. NCBI lineage: Eukaryota > Metazoa > Chordata > Mammalia > Rodentia > Sciuridae > Spermophilus > Spermophilus citellus. The sequence continues at coordinate 26,186,779 of NC_138193.1, read as the reverse complement.
TTGTTACCAAAATAAAGGGTGTGTATGTGGGGGAGGGGGGTAACTGTGAGATGACAAATATGTTAATTTGCCTCACAATAATTGCCCTAACATGTTGTAAACCTCAAACATACACAACAAAATTTAGTGTTTCTTTTGTCATTATTTGTTTTTTTTAATTTTTTTTATTGGTTGTTCACAACATTACAAAGCTCTTGACATATCATATTTCATACATTAGATTGAAGTGGGTTATGAACCCCCAATTTTACCCCAAATGCAGATTGCAGAATCACGTTGGTTACACATCCACAATTTTACATAATGCCCTATTAAGGTAATTGTTGTATTCTGCTACCTTTCCTATCCCCCACTATCCCCCCTCCCCTCCCATCTTCTCTCTCTACCCCATCTACTGTAATTCATTTCTCTCCTTGTTTATTTTCCCATTAAAATTTAGTTTTTAAAACCCCTAGGTATCCACCAGTGAACTAAATGAGAATATATCTATATACCATGAAGTCCATTAAAGTTATGCCATACAAGAATGTTTAATAAATGGGAAATATTCACAATGTATTCTTAAATTCACAAAGCAGATATAAAACACTAGAAGCTATATAAACCTAATATTGGGAGGGGCAGACTATGAGAAAAATATGTGTATAAGAAACATGCATTTAAAAAAATAAGCTGAAAGTGTACATGGCAAACTCCTCACTCTGATTATCACAGGGGATGGGGAGGGGTGCAGATTGCAAGTGATTTGCACCTTTTTATGCATGTACAATCATACATTTATAGCCAGATAAAACAACAAAGAAATCTTAAATTTTTAGTGTTGTTGTAATTTTTAATCTTTTTATTAGCAAATTCTAGTTATACACAGTAGTTGGGTTCATCCCAACAAACTCATACATGTGTGGAATTCAATTTCAGTACATGATCCCCCGTGTTCCTTCCCGTCCTCCCTCCCCTCTCCCACTCACCTTCCTCCCCTCTCCCACTCACCTTCCTCTACTAGACTTCCTTTTGCTGGTTTATTAATTTATATTTGATTGGTTCGTTATAGTATCCTATTCTTTCTCCTCCCTTTCTTTTATTTATTTTATTTTTTTAAGAGAGAGTGAGAGAGGAGAGAGAGAGAGAATTTTTAATATTTATTTTTTTAGTTCTCGGCGGACACAACATCTTCGTTGGTATGTGGTGCTGAGGATCGAACCCGGGCCGCACGCATGCCAGGCGAGCGCGCTACTGCTTGAGCTACATCCCCAGCCCCCCCTTTCTTTTATTTTATTCTAACTTCTGCATATGAGAGAAAATATTTGACCTTTGAGCTTCTGAGTTCGGCTTATTTCACAGAGCATGATGTTCTCCATTTCCATCCATTCACTGGTTTATGCCTTTTTATGGCTGAGTAGAACTTCGTTTTTACATAATATATATAAAATGACAATTTTAATCCATTCACCTAGGTTGATTTCATAATTTAGCTATGGTGAATCATGCCACTATAAACATTGAAGTGGCTGTATCCACTTTTAGATCTTTTGGGTGCAATCTCAATTTTGAAAAAAACACGCAGAACGTGAATATGCTCGCGAATGTGTGCGCATGCGTGAGTGTGTCTACAGACTGTATAGACAAGGAAAGATTATTGTCTTTAAAAATTATGGAAGGCTACCATGGCAACCAGAACAAGGCCTATTTACAAGTGAGGGAATCCGGAAGTGGATACCCAGAGAAATAGGGAATCCGGAAGTGGGTGCCCCAGAAGGTCAGGGAATCCGGAAGTGGATGCCCAGAGGTCAGGGAATCAGAAATAGATGTGGTAGAAGGTGAAGAGATCCGGAAGTGGGCGGTGCCCAGGCGCTGGACGTGTCTTTGGAAGTGGCGCTGTGTGAGTACTATCCCTTTCTCTTCTCCTGCGCTTTCTGATCCTCGATTCCTTTTGAGACACGATTAGGCGATGAGATGACATCGTCGTAAGGCCGCATCTATTTCAAATGCGCGGAACAGCCCTTGGCCAACCCTCGGCCCGCAGAGCTCAGCCCGCCGCTGCGAGGATTTCCGTTAGACTGCGCCAGGGCCGTCGGCAAGGGCCTCTCTTGCCCCTGGAAAATGGCATGCCCACGCGCGGACACTTCTACTTCCGGGCTCACCACAAGGAACCAGATGGCCTTCACGCTGGTATTGACACTTGCCCTCCCTTTCCAGCACCGCCGGTATTTATTGAGCGCTTGCTGTGTGCTTGATACTGCATTCCCATAATTGATCCCTGCACACATAGCAACTCTTGCCACTTTACTGTCAGGATCTGACGCTTAAGCTGAAGTCAGCAGGCTGGGAAGCAACACAGGATTTGACCCAAATCCCAGTGACGCCTGGTGAGATGTCCTCCCCTACACCGCCCATGAGGACCAGAGCCGAGCAGGTCCCGCAGATCGTCGTGGTCTTCCCACTCTGTAAAGCCCAAGTTTGTCACCTGCAGACTCTCTGCAGTGCAGTCATGGCTGAAGCCGCAGCAAAGTCAACTAAAATGCCAAACCCTGTGCAGCTGGCACAAACGGGACACTAGTTCTGAGTTCCCAATCTTCATGTTGGAGGAAGAATTCAGTGTGTCCCCAACTCAGTTCCAAAGTAACACATGAACACACTGTATCACATCTGCCAGGTACATCACCCTACGTTGGAATATCTCCTGTGGCGTGAAACCCTCTCTGAACAACCCATTAACTTTTCACTAGTTCTACCAGAAGGTTCTTTTCCTCAAAGGAAGTCCCTATAAATTTCCAAGATTTGCTCAAGACAAGTCCACTCAATGGCTTCCATTAGGCTGCATGGTTTTTTTTTTTTTAATATTTACTTTTTAGTTGTAGTTGAACACAATATCTTTATTTTATTTATTTCTTTTTAATGTGGTCCTGAGGATCGAACCCAGGGCTTCACACGTGTGAGGCCAGTGCTCTACCGCTGAGCCACAACCCCAGCCCTAGCTGCGGTTTTGACCAATCACCAAGATGACTTTTTACTGCTACAAAATCCACAGTAACGTCTGTGTGTGACCATTTCTGTGGCCAGTTCCTATTTGGGCTGCTGTGATTCCACCTCTTCCCATCCCAGTAGAGAATCCTACCATGAGCTATCTTTATAAGAAATGATCTTGTACTGACTGTACAGTCTTCTTCCTAAGGAAGTGGGTATTTTTAATTATCATACTCCGCACCCGACAGTGACACAGGAAGACATCTTCACAGAGAGGATTCAGATAGTGGGTTTGGTTTTTTCCACATAGCAGGACTCAGGTGATTCAGCAAGCTCTGCTGTTGCCCTTGCTGGATCATCCTTCCCAAAGTTCTGCTGGTGGCCTCCTTGTGCAGGGTCACTTTCAGCATCATTGTTATGCATTAGTGCTTCCTGTTTACAAAATTGCACGTGTCACTAATTCTCAAAATGCAGAACACCAGTGTTTTAGAGCTGTTCTCTGTTTGCTCATTGGGAGGAGCGCATTGCTTTTACAGCTTCATCACCAGCCACAAAACTGGGGGGACGTCAGTGGCTGGTGATGGAGGGGTAGGTGTGGCCTGCTCTTTCCTTCTGTGGCTCAAATGGACTCCTGACCAGAAGCAGCGCTAGGAACATAAGATGGGCCCTCCCCTGCTGGCACAGAACTCCCCCACCAGACCACACTTCTTCCTCTGTTTGCAAGTGTACATTGATATCAGATAAATGATACTTTCTAAAAAACCACCTGAAAACGGGCAGCTTGATCTGCTTGATCCAGATTCATCAGAGCCCAGGAGCCATCTTAGAAGTTTTGCTCCAGAGCCACGATCGGGGGTCTACATGTTCAGGTAGGAGCCCTGTTCACCAGCAGTGGAGCTTTGTGTCCCCTCCTCAGGGAAGGGTCGTTAGCTGTTCCTCATGGTGTGTCTTGGGGGTGGCTGAAGACACATGCCATGTTACTCAGCCTGCTGTAGCCAGAAGGGAGTGGACAGGAGGAGAATGTCGGGTGGGAAATGGTCCTTTCCAGGAAGTTCCGGCACCTCTTTATGGCCTGTAGACCATTCGTCCTGGAAGAGATGGCACAAGGGCCCCAGAACTTTTGCTTCACTGCTATGCTGCTTAGTAGAACAAACTCAGTTTCTGAGGAGTGTACAAAGATGGCCATCAGCCAACAAGAAGCAGAGCTGCTCTGGCCTAGGCTCCCAGGGCCCAGGTCTCTCCCAGAGCTGGGATATCCACCCAGTGTGCTCCTTCCCAGCTGGCACGTGCTTGGCATGCCTGCCAGGGCAGCCGTTGTCTGGCTCCGGCATGATCACAGCGACCGCAGGCCTGCCGCAAGCCTCTGCCTTTGCATGCCTGCGTTTGCTGACAGTTATAGATTCAAATGTATCAGATTAAAAGGATCAAAAGAATCCCCTGAGCCCTGGGAGAAGAACCCCTGAGCCCTGGGAGAAGAATCCCTGAGCCCAAGGAAGTCACAGGGAATGACCCAAGGGGGGTTGGGGACTCTCAAGGAGGGTGGTTGCCTTCAGGAGCGGGGGCTGGGTGGCAATAGGCAGAGCAATTGCCACTGGGGTCCCACTTGCACCTGCACCTTTATTGTGGGGAAGTTATGTAGGGCGCCTCTCCACCCTGCAGCACCCCTGCACCCACCCCACCAGTGCTGCTTGGGACAGAATGAACAAGTTCACGTTCGATCACAGATCACAGCCACCATCCCTGTCCTGTTCCTGGCCTCCTCTGGGTGCCCAGAGGTGCCTCGGGAGCTCTGGAGGCAGCGCAGGCCTGTGACTGCCCAAGATCAACCCTCAGGAAATACCGCTCTCAGGGTGTTTCACATTATTCAGTCTCATTAATTGCTCATTTTAGAAACAGGGAAACAACCCAATCGGTTGGCTGTGCGGGAGGTTCTAATGCACAGATCCATTTACTCAGCAGAGTTATTCAGAACTCAAAAGCTGTGGTCGGGGCTGGGGCTCAGAGGAAGAGCACTCGCCTAGCATACTGAGGCACTGGGTTCAATCCTCAGCACCACATAAAATTAAAAGAAAGGTATTGTGTCCACCTACAACTAAAAAATAAATGTTCTTTTTAAAAAAACTTGTGGTCACGAAGATTTCCTGAGAGATACAGAGAACATTTATGCGATTACAGAAAGGAAAGCAGGATGTAACATTTTGGTTACGGGAAATGAGGTCAAGGAGAGGCCTCAGGACAGAGGCTCCAGAAAGCACATCTCTGGAGAGATTAGAATCACCTTTCCACCTTCAGGGTGGCCCCTGCTCCCCTGTCCCCCTTCCTCTCAGGCCCCCTCCCTTCCCTGGCCCAGGGGACCAGGAACATCCCCCAGCCAGGGACCTGCGAGAGGATGGGGCATGGGACCCTTTTCCTCTTCATCTGCTCATTCAACCGCCAATCACTCCTCATACAGGGGGACGAAGCAGGTGGCCTCTCCTCCCAGAGTCTCTACTCCTAGGAACTGAAGATAATGATCTGCTGCCGCCCAGCTGCGCAGAGACATGGGACAGAGTAGGTGGGGCTGCAGATGGAGCCATGCCCAGGGGTGTGCGTCCCTCCCTGCCTCCATCTTGTCTGGGAAGTGGGCTTCCAAAGTCCTGATCCTGATGTCCCACAGGTGAGCGTGGCAGAGTTAGCACCCCGTTTGACATTTGGTGGGCCTCCCTCAGCCTCAACCATGTGCACGCCTGGGCCTTCTTCTCTTTTTTCAGGCCACAGATGGCAGCCCTCCAGCTCCCACTGTATCTAGAATGCACCCCAGCCAGCTGTCCCTGGGCCCCAGGCTGCCCACAGTCCTTGCACACACTCTGTGAAAAAGCCCCTCCCTTCTCAGTGTCTGGACCCTCCAGGGCTCCTCCTCAGCATCTCCAGAATCACCCTCACTCCTGCTCCATCCACAAGGCCCGCGGTGGTCTGTCTCCGCACCCAGAACTCGTCTCTTCCATTCTTCCCACCACATTATCACTTCTGAGACCACATGTGCTTTGTGAGCAGTGCTGAGCCCCCGCCTGGCAGCGTGCCCACACCTGTTGTGGGTGCACAGTGAGATGCCATCATCAAGCAAATGAGCGTCACGTTCCCAGGGAAAACAAGCCCAGGCCTTGGTCCTTATCCTCAGAATGCCCTTCAAAATGGTCGTGCAAAGGGACCAGTAGGAGGTGCCAGAAAGGTCGAATTCAACAGAAAACAGAAGAGTTTCTCAGGGGTGGGGGCAGACGGAGAGTCGGTCTTCTCTGGAGTTTCTGTTCAGGAAGCTGAGAAAGCTGTCTGGATTTGGTGGGGTGGGGGGTCCAGTGTGGCTGCACCTGTGGCCCCTGAGCCGCCGCTGTGTCTGTTTTGCCAAAATTTCACAAAGCTTTATAAAAAGAGAAAGAGAAAACAAGGTCAGCATTAAGAAGCAACATGTGACCGTGTGGCCCAGACAATGAAGGGCAAGAGGTGACACACACGGCTTGATCCCTGCCCTATAAAGAGAGGTCCAGCTCTGGCGCCAGGTCTGGTGGAGACATCCAGCTCTGGAGCCATGCCTGGTGGTGAAGACCAGCTCTGGGGCCACCTCTAGTGGAGAAGTCCAACTCTGGGGCCAGGCCTGATGGAGACGTCCAGCTCTGGGGCCACCTCTGGTGGAGAAGTCCAGCTCTGAGGCCAGGCCTGGTGGAGACATCCAGCTCTGGGGCCAGGCCTGGTGGTGAAGACCAGCTCTGGGGCCACCTCTGGTGGAGAAGTCCAGCTCTGGGGCCAGCCCTGGTGGAGATTTCTAGCTCTGGGGCCATACCTGGTGGAGATGTCCTGCTCTGGGGCCACGCCTGGTGGTGAAGTCCAGCTCTGAGGCCACCTCTGGTGGAGATGTCTAGCTCTGGGGCCAGGCCTGGTAGAGACATTCAGCTCTAGGACCATGCCTGGTGGAGACATCCAGCTCTGGGGCCAAGCCTAGAGGAGTACAGCAAAGCAACACCTCTCTCAGGAGAGAACACAAGTTATCGTTAAATTCCACTTGTAAAAAGCATGTCATTGCAGTAAGGTATACTGCAGTAGGTACACTGCAATAAGATACACTGCAATTAGGTGCACTACAGTAGGTACACTGCAGTAAGGAACACTGTAGTAAGGTACACTGCAGTAAGGCACACTGCAATAAGGTGCACTACAGCAGGTACACTGCAGTAAGGCACACTGCAATAAGGTGCACTACAGCAGGTACACTGCAGTAAGGCACACTGCAATAAGGTGCACTAGAGCAGGTACACTGCAGTAAGGCACACTGCAATAAGGTGCACTAGAGCAGGTACACTGCAGTAAGGCACACTGCAATAAGGTGCACTACAGCAGGTACACTGCAGTAAGGCACACTGCAATAAGGTGCACTACAGCAGGTACACTGCAGTAAGGCACACTGCAATAAGGTGCACTAGAGCAGGTACACTGCAGTAAGGTACACTGCAATAAGGTGCACTACAGTAGGTACACTGCAGTAAGGTACACTGCAGTAAGATACATTGCAGTAAGGCGTACTGCAGTAAGGCACACTGCAGTAGGTACATTGCTGTAGGTGCACTGCAGTAGGTACATTGCAGTAAGGTACACTGCAGTAAGGTACACTGCAGTAGGTACTCTGCAGTAAGGTACATTGCAAAAATTCAGAAACTGGGAGGGTGGGGAGGCAAGGAAAAGACACCTTGATGTATTTATTTCTTTCCAATGTTTTAAAATATTTTTATGTGGCTGTAATCATGCTCAAGCTGTCTTTAAAAAGCACACCACAAGCATTTTCCCTGTTCCTATGTAATTTTCATAATTATAATACTTCATAATTTTAAGCTTAAAATTGTATTGACTGGATTCCCATCACTTACTTAAATATTCCTTTTTAAAAAATCTCAATTTCTCTCAACACTTAACATCTCTGTTCATACCCTATTGTGCCAAATCTAAGATTACACCCTCTATAGAAAGTTTCTAAATGAGAATTAATTGTGTGTAAGAGTATGAACACTTGTAAAGCTTTTTCTCTTTTTAAAAATAACTTTTAGGGTTTTTTTTATTTTTGTGACTGGTTTATTTTACTTATTATAACATCCTTAAGGTTATCCATTTTGTAGTATGTGTCAGGATTTCTTTCCTTTTAAGGCTGAATAATATTCCATTTCACACACACACACATTATGTTATGAAATAGGAATTTTCAAAATGACTCTGAAACTCCTATTTCTAATCTTATTGGAATAGCAAAGACCAAACTCATCCTTCCCCTGTGTTTTAGTCGCTTGTCATTGCTTTGCCAAAAGACCTGAGCAGAACAGCTAAGGAAGAGTTTACTGTGGCTCGTGGCTTCAGAAGAGCTTTTAGTTTTAATTGACATAGTTATTGTACAAATTTATGAGTGTGATCTGCCATACGTGTGTACAATGTGTTCACATGTAATCGTCACATCCATCACCTCAAACATGGACCATTTCTTTGTGATGGACATTCCACATCCTGTCTGCTGCTGTTTTGAAAGGAGCGATTTCTGCCAGCCACAGTGACCCTATGGAGCTGCAGGACATCCAAGGTCATCCCTCCTCCCACTGCACCCTGAACGTGTTAGTCACCACTCTCCCTTCCCTTCTCCCCCTCAGCTTCCCAGCCTCTGCTAACCATTCTTCAGACATATGCCCTTCGTTAAAAATATATATATGTATTTATTTATGATGCTGGGATCTAGCCGGCTCTGACACGCTGAGTGGGAGTTCTCCTGCCAGCTGCACCCTCTGGTTTCCTCTCCAGACAAGATCTCCCCACATCCCGGCTGGACTTCCACTTCCGACTTCTGCCTCAGTCTCCCAAGGAGCTGGGCTTGCAGGGGTGCACCACCATGCCTGGTCCATTTGCCTTTTGTCAAACTGAATTATTTGGGGGTTTTACTTGGTTTTATGGTTTTGCGGTTTGATATGTTTCCTATTTTGAGTTCAATTTTATTCTATATTCTGGATATCTGGATATTCTGGAGTAGTTTGTCACTATTTCCTACCGTTCTGTAGGCTCTCCTTTGCTCGGTTGTTTATTTGTACACTCTGCTTCTGTGAGATGGACTTTTCTATGTCTAGCTTCCGTGGACGTGAGAGCGCCTGCAGCACTGGTCTTCCTGTGTCTTCCTGCTTAACACAGCGCCTTCTGCTTCTTTCCCTGTGCCACAGATGACAGGGCTTGGTCGTGGCTGAGTGATCTGTGCCTCTGCCACACTTCCTCCATCCAGTCAGGTGTTGGGGGCACCTGGGTGGAGTCCCTCTCTTGGTCACTGTGGTGTGCTGGGTCAACCCAGGCACTGCAGGGGTCTCTTCCATATACTGATTCCAGGTCCTTTGGGGACATTCTCAGCAGTGGGATTGCGATCGGTGGTTGAGGAGCTTCCATTCCCTGTCAAAGCTGTGCAGACTGCATCCCGCCCACCAGAGGGGAGAGCTCCCTTTTCGCCGAGTTTGCATTTCCCTGGTGACGAGTGATGTTGAGCGACTTTCACGTATTTAAGACCATTTGTGTGTCGTCTTTGGCGATTCGCAGCATTTGCCCATTTTTAACGGGACTGTGTGGGGGTTTGGCTGCAGAGCTGTTCACTGCCCCTGCTCTGTCCCAGTCCCTGGAAGACAGGCAGTCTGCAGCGCTCCCGTTCGTGTCCTGTGCTGAAGGACAGCACTTAGCTTGCGGCGAGCTTGCCCATTTTCGCTTGGTTCTGTACTTTGAGGGTCGCATCCGAAACATCTCTGCTCAGGCCCAGATCCTTAAACGCTGCCTGGTATTCCCTGATGGCTGCAGGGCTTCGGGTCTTTCGGTTGATTTTTGTGAGACAGTCTTTAATATCTGGTGTCAAACTGCTCTCGGAGGTGGTCTCCCATCCACCGCGGAGTCACCCACCCCAGGCAGGGTCACTGGGAAGTGCTTCCCCAGGGTTGAGTACCTCTGCATTGGAAGACGGGGCCACCTCCCCGGCCCTCGCCCTTGGTCCACGCTCTCCTTACTCATAGGGCTGGGGTGGCGGGGTGTTCACGCTGCGGACCCGGCAGGAGCCCAGAGCCCTAGGGAGCGCCCACCTGGCCCCGCGCCCAGGGCCCTGCAGGAGGCCTGCTCAGGCCCAGGTCCTTAAGCGCTGCCCGGCCTTCCCTGGTGGCTGGGGAGGGTGGGGAGGCATGGGCGGCCGGCCCCAGCAGGTGCCAATCAAACCCTGGAAGCAGTGCCCGCGGCGGCTCCCGATTCCAAGAAGAGGAGGGCGCGGGGAAGCCGCCGCGGGCAACAGGGGCGGCGAGGGGAGGGCGAGGGGAGGGCGCGGCTCCCGGGTAGAGTTCTGCGGGGCTTTCCCGCTCAGCGGGATCTTGCTATAAGTGAAACTGTGATTCTCAGAGGTTCTGAGGGCGTTTGCCCTGTGGGGGGAGATGTTCCACTGGGGGTCCACACTGGCTCCGAAACCGCCTCCACGGCTTTCAGCCTTACAGGGCCCTGGTGCCCCCACCCTCAGCTCTGGACGGTTCTAAGGCTGCCCCAGGGCCCCGCCTGTCCCTGCGGGCCTGGCAGAGGAGCCCCGTGGGGCGACAGCACGTTGCACTGCATGCATAGAGCCTGCGTTCCCTCCCTCCTGGCTTTCCTAATGCAGTGACCCCGTTAGCAGGTGGGGAGCAGGATCAGAGAGGCTCAGGGCATGCTGAGCATTAATAAATTGGAGAGCTGGGATTCAGTCCCAGGCGGCCTGATTCCAAACCCCTCACCTGCTCCCTGACAGGTTCAGAGAGGGCCCAGCCAGTCCTGGAGACCTTCAGGAGCAGCAAGCCTGGTGAGTTTGGAGAAAAACCCGAGAAGGCCCGTGTAGCCTTATTAAAAAAAAAAAAAAAAAGCAAGCAAAAACTTGGAGCTACTGGGTTATTTGGGGGTGGGGCAAAAAAGTCTAGTTGGCCCTTTCAGGAACATCCATAACTCACAGCAGGTAAGGCCAGATAGGTGAGCAAGAGGGAGAAGAAGGAGGCTAGCAGGAAGTGGTCAGAGCACTGGATGGCCTGGCCGGTAGGGCCGCGCCTGGCAGACCTGGCTGCCTGTGTGACCTGGGCCAGTGAGCAGACCCTTCTGAGCCGCAAATGCCAAACAGGGGTAAGGAGAACACCTAGCCCTACCTGGGCGCTCATGACACAGCACTGCGGAGTGCCGGCAGCCCAGCAGCAGGGGATGCTGCTCGGACCACTGTCACTACAGGACAATGTCACTAGCCGTCTTGAACTAGCCTGGATCTGCCTCCACTCGAGGCTGGGAGACGTACTGACCTTGGGGTTCCAGGGACTTCTCCAAGGCTCAGACCATGGATTCTGCGTGTAGGTATCCACTCCACTGACCCACACAGGACATTTTTTTTTATACCATGAAATATGTCAAACATAAAGAAAAGTACTGAACACAATATGTTTGTCCAAGGTAGCAAATTTAACATTTTACTTAATTTGCTTCTTTCTTTTATTTCAAAATGCTGGTGTCCAGACCTTTCCTTCACCAAGGGCTCCAGCCTCCTGTCTGCCCACTGGTCGGAGTTTGTTGGTTCTGCCATCAGGCTCCCCTCTCTTCCCACTTGTGATCTTTTGGTTATGTAAGTATGTGTCTAGAAATAACGACACAACAATGATATAGAGCTTTGCTTTGCATGTGTCTTTATTTTTTATAAATAATATCAACTGTGCATGTGCTTTTGAAATTTGTTGGTTTCATTCCACATCATGTTGCTGGGTACACTTGATGACTGTACAGCTCATTCATGGTGGCGCGTTTCACTTATCACCAGGGAGTTTTTCCATTCCTCGGTTATTGGATACTAGGTCGTCTCCGATTTTTGTTACCATGAGTTTCCAATTTCTGCTGTTCATATTTTCATGAACATTCTCCTACATAGAAGTGTCTCTGAGTACTAAATTAGAAGTGCTAGGGCCAGGCATCTCCATTTCTCCTAGAGATGGCCAGGCTGTCCAGATGGTGCCACCAATTCGTGCTCCCACCAACTATGCATTCAAGTTCTTCTTTGGCCATATCCTCACTCTGTTTGGTGTCAGGGACTTATTCGTTTTTACTAAGCTGACTATGAAGAAGTATCAGTTGTTTTAATTTGCATTTCACTAATTAAAGTTTAGAGTCTTTTGTTTGGATATTGGCTAGCTTATGTTCCTTGCTTATTGTTAATTGTCTTTATCTTGTTAATTTGTAAGTTGTATATAGGTGGATAATGATTCTTTATTGTTTTTGTGCAAATATTTTTTCAAACTTGAGACTTGTCTTTTAAATTTGTACTGATTTTTGTCCTACACACATGTGTATGTGTGGCACTAGCAATGGAACCCAGGAGTTTGTGTCTGCTGGGCAAGCACTCTACTACTGAGCTGTACCCCTAGGCCTGTACTGTGGAGTTCATTTTTTTAATATAATAATATATTATCACACTTCTGTGGTTTGTGCTTTTATGTCTTGATCAAAGAAATTTAGCCTCACCCCATGTCTTTAAAACATCATTTTTCCCCAAAACACATTTTACAACTTTGCTTTCTGCATTTAGTTACCAAGGATTATTTGAGATAAGAGTTGATTGAACCCTGGAGGTGCTTAACCACTAAACCACATCCCCAGCCCTTTTTTGTATTTTATTTAGAGACAGGGTCTCACTGAGTTGCTTAGGGCCTTGCTAAGTTGCTGAGGCTGGGTTTGAACTCACAATCCTCCTGCCTCAGCCTCCCGAGTCATTGGGATTACAGGTGTGTGTCACGACGCCCAGCTAGAGCTGAATTTTGACAATGGTCACAGAGCCCGTGATTAACTCCCCCACTGACCTGCCTGGCCACCTCCCAAGAAAACCTGGAAATCACTTTGAATTCATGGGACCTGTAGACTGGAGAGGGAAATAACAGCTCTCCATCACACCATGCTCAGCAGGGACAGGCCTTGGGGACAAACTCCCTGACACGCAGCGGAGCCTGCTTCTCTTCCATTGAAGGCTGACAGAGGCCACCCCACACCCCCACTCTGCTGGGGGAAATTTGCAAAGCTTGGGGGTGTTCCTGAGGTCTCATGCAGCCACGTGCCCACACATTCTTGATTCCAAGTGCCAGGGGATTTAGTTGCACACTACTGAAATTACCAAGTAATCTTGGTAATAGAGGCCCAAGGTCATGGGGGAGGCCCAAGGGCATGGGGAAGGCCCGCCTCCCTCAGGTGGGATGCCCTTGCTTACCTGGGGCATAACTGCAACCAGAGCTTCTGCATGCGTGGGCTCCTCATCTCCAGGAGAAACAGAAAGAGTGGGCTTCAAGGTCATGAATCGAATGGGTTTGGATCTCATTGTTACCTAAGGCCACTGAGGGCTCCAGCCCTGGCTCCTTTCAGTTGACACAACGTCTAATTGGCCAATAGAGTCGCAGAAAAGCCAGTCATTCCTGGAAAATAACCAGCAGGCTGCCTGGAGCCCTCATGGGGCAATGCCCCTGGGTCCTTAAACACTGCCTGGAAATTGCAGCCTGTTCCAACCCCGTGAAAGCCCCCAGGCCCATGAGGACGCATGGGGACACTCTCAATGCCCCTGTGTCCTTAAGCCCTGCCTGTAAATTGCAGCCTGTTCCAATCTCGTGAAAGCCCCCAGGCCCATGGGCCTCTGGAAATCCTGAGCAAGCAGCCCAGGGACACACCAGCCACCCTCACCAGCATGCCTCCCCACAGGCCACCAACACACTCCATCACTCGGCTACCTCTGCCCCCCAAGTTCTGGGGGCTCCAGCTTTACCCTGGCCAGCCATGGCCCCTGTCCTGTGAGCCTCAGTGTCCACCTTCTGGCCAAGACTGTCCACCTGGAATCACTGTGCCCAGAGTCTGGGAGTCTGGAGGGACACAGCTGAGACTGGCTGCTGCTGGAGACATCGTGGCCCTACACTGGTGTTGGTCCCTGTGGGCCTACAGCAGATGAGCCCATGACAAGGTTCCAGAAGGTTCCTAAGCCATGCAGATGTTCTCTCCTGAGGGAACGCAATTTTAAGCCTTTCATTTTAAAAATGCTTGTTTAAAAAACAAGCATTCACACATTCGTGAATATATGAATACACTTCTTGTCTTAAAGAAATGTAACTAATACTTCTTCGCTTTCCCAAATCCACCATCAGCACACCAGTTTCCACGGTGCCAGAGGTTCTCCTTTGTGTTACACAAGCACACACACGGTCTTGATGTGAAAGAATCGTAACGTGCATGTTGGCCTGTGAACCACTTAGCAATATCTCTTAGGGTTTGTTCTATTTCTGGACATACACATGTACTGGCCCTTTTACCTGCTGCGTGGCACTCCTCCAGGCCAGTGGGCCACGATTTAAACTTGTACTGCCCCAGTGTTGGACACCGGGTTCTCACCCAGGTATGAGGAAGCATTTATCTTGTTTTGTTTTGTTTCTGTGATACTGGGATTGGATCCCAACCTTGCACATGCTAGGCAAGCACTCTGCCCCAGCCCTTTTTAAAATTATTTTTATCTTGAAGCATGGTCTCACTAAGTTGCCCAAGCTGGCCTTGAACCTGTGGTCCTTCTGCCTCAGTCTCCCAAGCAGCTGGGACGACAGGTATGGCCACTGCCCCCAGCAGGAAGTGTGTTTGCTGCACATACAGCTAGACAAGATGCCGGCTGACCGCTCAGGACATCCCTGGGAAAACACTGATAAGTAATTCTCTCAGTGGATGAGGCAAGAGGGAAAGACACAGAGAGGCTAACCCCGAGAGATTATTTACAAACACAGTAGATATTTACCAGTGTATAAAAAATCACTTTGTGAATGGTTTAAATATACACCTCAAGACAAGAGATTGTCAGAGGATAAAAAAACAAGACCTAACCATACAAGAAACCCACTTTAAGTATAAAGACTCAGACAGGCTGTAAAAGGAGGCAGAAAGACCCTGGTGGCCACACTGAGAAGAGTGGACACAAGGCCCCTCACCAGGCATCCCTAACAGCAGGGTCTCTCGCTGGAGGCAAGAAAGACAGAGATGCAGGGAGAATGAGATCCACACCTACTGTAAGGTCTGTCAACACCCTTCTCCCGTCACCGACCAATCCTGCAGACAGAAAATGAGTACTGGTCTGACTGACCTGGACGGACCAGGGCTCAGTGGGTCTCATGGACAGACTCCTCCACACAGCAGGAGTGGGGACAGGTTCTTCACAAGCTCACGGAGAACATCCCCCTAAGGAGACCACACTCTGCACCCTGAGATCAGCTGACAGAGTTAAATGAACAGAAATCATGCAAAGGGCTCAGGCCACACGAGAATTAACAACAGAAATCACACACCTGCAAAAGTCTCCACAGGATCAAAGATCAAACAACATCCTTCTCAATAACACACACGGGAGAAAAAGGAACCTCAGAAGAACTTGCAAATAGTTTGATCTCAATGAAAATGGAAAAGCAACTTTTCAAAATTTATGGGATGCAGCAAAGTAATATGTAGAGGGAAATCCACAGCATTAAATGCTTTTGGTTTTTTTTTTTTTTTTTTTTTTAAAAAGAAGATCTGGGGGTGTAGCTCAGTGGAAGAGCACGTGCCTAGTGGGCCAGTGCCAACACACACAAAAAAGATACAAAGAGAAGACCTAAAATCAACCATCTAAACTTCTCCTTTGAGAAACAGGAGAAAGAAGAGCAATTTAAACCTAAAGCAGGCAGGAAAAAAAATACTGAAAATTAGAACAGAATCTTTGAAATTGAAAACAGGAAATATAGAGAAAATCAAAGAAAAAAAAGTTGGCTCTGAAAATAAAGCTAAAAGATAAGTAAACCTCCAGTCAGGCTCACCAGGAAGAGAGGACACGGATTCCCTGTGTCAGAAACAAGAGAGAGGTAGTCCCTTTTGACCCCATGGACAGCAGGGACTCTGAAGGGGCCCTTTATATGGCCTGACCACTCCTGGATGCATACAGGGCCAAAGGCCAAAGGTCCCAGCCCCAAGCCCCCTCCTTGCTCACCAGCCCTCTCTGAGAGACCTCAAAGTAGGAATGTCTCTATCAAGAACCCACGTCATCTCACTGGACACCAGTTTTCCTATATTTCAGCCAAAATGCACTTTTAAAAAAATGTGTTTTTTTTTAAAGTCCCCAAGCTGTAGAGTTTGGGGCTGCATAGGACCTGCAGGTAGTGTATCTTGCTGAAGGGACCCCTGTCCTGGGAGAGCAGCAGAGGGGCTGGCTGGGTGAACGTCAGGCTTGGAGGGGTGAGTTTTCTTCCTCAGTGAGGTGTTTTGTGGTAGAAAAACAGAAACACAATTTCTACAACATAAGAGCTGGCCAAAATTAAGTTCACTGGTTTAAAACATAGAAAACACAATCACACACAAAAAGAAAACATGAGCACAGAAGGACAAGAACTAACAATCCACATCTGAAAATGAAAATTCAACTAGTTGTCAGACCTACAGGGGAAAAATGAGGTCAGCTGCAAAAATAAATTCTTACATTTAAAGAGTATCTCGTGAGCAGTGTTCCTCGGAGCCCGCCAGCCACCAGCTACGCAGCAGCCGCTGTCACTATAGGCCCTTTACAAAGCCACCGACTTGAAGTGTGAGCAGTTCTGGAAGTACTTGGAGAAGTCAGGGGTGCTGGACATGCTGACCAAGGTGTTCGTAGCCTTAGATGAAGAACCAGAGAAACCTAATAGTGCTTTGGATTTTTTAAAGCATCACTTAAGAGCTGCTACCCCAGAAAATCCAGAAATAGAGTTGCCTGGCTTAGAATGGGCAGAAATGAAAGAAAAATATGAAGCTAATGTAGAAGAAAATAAAAAACTGAAATTAAAGCTTGTTCAGTATGAACCACCTCAGGAGAAGAAGAGTGCTGAATAGGATAGATTAGCTTGGAGGTATTCCTTGGTTTAGTCTGGATATAAGCATAGATAGAATCATTCTCAATAATGAAGATGACCGTGTTTATATTCTCTTTAGGCAGCTGGAGAGATCTGTGTGACAAGATGCTTTTGCATGGGTTCCCACGAATCATCTTCTCTTATTTACATAATGCAGAACAAATAACTCTTCTTTGCCTCCACTTCACCTTAGATAACTGGGTGTGTGCCAGTTTAACTCTGACACCACGTTTTCCCTCTATGCAATCATGCCCTATCTGATAATGTTGCCTTGATTGCTGTGTGCTTTATTGGGTCCTAGTTGCACATTAGCCTGTTTTTCAATTTGCTTAATAGTGCAGTTACCCTGATTATAATTTATATAATTTTAAACAGGATCACACTATTACCTGCCTTACTTAATTGCTTAGTTGAGCATAGAAGTAATATAAAATTCTGGTTCATGCACAAACTGGAGTAAGAGGAATGAGCCATATATCATGGGCAATGTTGGGTATAATTATATTGTGGTTTTTCCCTTCAAAGTATTTTTCTAATTTTCAATTCATTTTATCTTCATTATAGAACCTTGGGCACATCAGTTAACTGCTTTTAGATTCACTTTCCTCATCTGTTAATTGAGAAGAATGTCTGTGCTGTCTACCTCACAGGGTTGTTGGGAGGGTCAAATGAGAATGTATGTGAAAGATTTGTAAATGGTAAACCAAAAAAAAAAAAGTATCTCATTTCTTGCCTTTCTCAAATATAACACTGACAAATATGTATATACATATATGTATATATAGAGAGTATACGTGTACGTGTGTCTAATTCCTGTTGCTGAGTGGAGTTTAGTTAAACATGCATTCTCATGTACACATTTGTCAAATCCTTAAAAGGACAACTTGACTTGAAAGCTCACTTCCTTTTGAAAATCTCGACCAAGAGAAATAATTCAGAATGCATAAAAAGATGTATATGCTGGTATGGTTCCTTATTTATCATCTCAACAGCATTTTTACATTCATAATATCACTTTTAAAATACAGAAAGCACAAACTTAGAAATTAGAAGAAACAGAAAATCCAATTGACAGATGAAGTATACAAAAAGTAAAGATATAATAGTTATGGTTAATAAATTTATGGAATTTTGTGCAAAACTATGCCTAAGGTTATTTACAAATGGGCTTGGTGGTGCTCACCTGTAATTCCAGAGACTGAGGCAGGAGGATTGCAAGTTTGAGGCCAGCCTGGGCAACTCAGCAGGACCCTCTCTCAAAATAAAAAATAAAAAGGTTGGGGATGTGGTTCAGTGATAGAGCACCCCTGGGGTCAATACCCTGTAACTAACACACACACACACACACACTCACACTCACACACACACAAATCAACCATCAATCAAAACTCAAATCCAAAAGGCAGAAATACAATCACATTCTCAAACTGCAGAGTAAAAAAATTTTAAACAAAGAGAAGGGTAAATACCTGTCCACTTGAAAAAAACTGTAAACACCTTTTACAAACTTGTAGCATAACTAAGAAATAAAAATCAAAATTACATGCTACTTCAAAATGAAAATGCAGACCCCACCTAAATGCCCAACTAGCTGGACAAAACAGAGTGCAAAGTCATGCAGCTAGCAGGTATGATTCAGGAAGGGCATGTCATAGAGAAATTGTCTGAAATATGATTTAATCATTTTTCAAAGCAAGCTGGGGCCAGGCATGACCCACACCCGTAATCCCAGTGGCTAGGGAGGCTGAGCCAGGAGGATCACAAGTTCAAATCCAGCCTCAGTAACTTAGCAAGGCTCCAAGCAACTTAGCAAGACCCTGTCTCAAAATAAAAATGTGCTGGGATGTGACACAGTGCTTAAGTGCCCCTGGGTTCAATCCCCATACAAAAAAAGGAAAAAGAAGCAAGTAAGCAGGCTAGAAATTTAGTGACAATTATGGGAAATAATGAAGCAGTACAGAACAAAACCAAACAGGAGGGCCTGGGGCTGTGGCTCAGTGGTAGAGCGCTCACGTAGCATGTGCGAGGAGGCCGAGTTCCATCCTCAGCACCACATAAAAATAAATAAAATAAAGGTATGTGTCCAACTACAACTGGAAAAAAAATTTTTTAAAAAACAAACAGAATTCTTAAAATATACAGTAAAAACATTAAAATTCCATGTTGACACTAGGAGTGATTTTTTAAATTCTCTACAATATTTTTATTCTCTAAAATACTTTTAAGCTAAAAAAGAAAGGGAAAACTTTTCTTTAGGCTAAATGTTAATTGATAAGCCCGAGGCAGAGAGGGCCCTGGTTCGCTGCTGTATGTGGTCGCTCAGGACTCCTGCCGACCACAGGGAGAGGAGGATTCTTGTAGCTCCAGTCTAAGGACGCGCGCGCCTCGGCGGTGGAGGGCAGGGCCTGCGCTGACGGCGACCCCTGGTTCCCGCACCTCCAGGGCCGGCGGGGGCGCGCGCCTCCAGGTGAGCCGGAACCCTCACCTGCCAGCCTGGAGCCCCGGGCCACCCCCCACCCCGCGTCCAGCTCCGCCTGCGCACGGCTGGCGGCAGCTCAGATCTTCCTCTGCTGCCATCCGAGGGGGACCCCCTGGACCTAGCGCTCCACCTGCCCCGGGCACCCTGCGCTGGGGGCCCGCAGATCTCGCCAAGTCAGCCCAGGTGGGGCCCTGGGCGCCGGAACCCCGGGATCTCCACTCCAGGGCCTTTCCTCTCTCTTTCTCTCTCTCCCTTTCTCTCTCTCTCTCTCTCTCTCTCTCTCTCTCTCTCTCTCTCTCTCTCAGAGGAGAGGAGAGTTGGAAAAACTCCTCTCCTGACCCCAAGAAGAGAGGTCTCGGATTTGAGGACTCCTATTCACCGTTCAGGTCACACCCTGTGACCTCTTGGCCCGGGCCAAGGCCACTCCACCGCCGCCGACCAGAAATTCCGTCCCTTGTAACATGCAAAGTCCACCTGCCACCCCGGCCACGCCACTACTGAATCTGGGTCGCCAAAGATAAGTCGGGTTCTGAGGGCCTGTAACAGAACAGGTGACCTGTAACAGAACAGGAGCATAAGAAGGGATGGCGGGCGAGGCCGAAGGATCTAGGGGAAGGTGCCGCCGGCCGCCCCCGGCGGGTAGAAACGTGCACCTGGGTCCCTACGCGAGATCCTGAGCGACTGAATCCGAGTCATCCCCTCCTCCCCCGCTCCAGAACCTGCCAACTAGAGCGACGTCGCCTCCTGCAGGGCCGGGATGAGCCAGCGCGTGGGTGGCGAGCGCCCCTGCCCTCGCCCGGGATGCCCGGAGCAGGAGGCTCACCAGCCCAGGCCAGGTTCCCCGTTTGGTGAAGAAGGCGAGGCTGGTCTTCCGAGTTTACTTCCAACTCCTAGATCTTTCCTCTCCTTCCCCCACCCCGCCGGGGACCCCAGGGTCCCTCCCTCGGCCAGTCCCCACACCCTGAACCCTATTCCTACCTCCCACGGCCCTGATGTCCGCGCCCGCGGCAGCTGCGCTTTCCCGGAGCAGGAGCCGGAGCCGCGCTGGCGACTCCGCGCCGAGCTTGCTGTGCGCCAAGGAGGGATTCGTCGGGGACTGCCCGGAGGTGGGGTGATGCTCCGCACCCCAAGGCTGGCCCCGAGGCTCAGGCGGACGGGCCGGAGAGGGACAGCCGCGTCCCTCGCCAGCCGCGGGACCGGCCCACCTCTGCCGCGGGGCTGCTGCGCCCCACAGGCCATGCGGTCCTCCAGGCGGCTGGCCGCTCGCCCTCCTGGGCTCCTCTCCGCTGCCGCTGCCGCCGCTACCCTGCTGGTCCAGGTGCGGCCCTGGCCGCCAGTGTGTCCCCCCCCCCCCCGCATCTCACCCCCTGCTCCGGGTGGGCCCTGGCTCGCCTCCGCGCAGCTGCACCTCGAATCCAGCGGAGACCCCCTCAGCGCCAGGACCTGCAGAACCGGCCAGCCGCCGGCGGACACGCAGGACCGCGGCACCCACAACCCAGAGCCCCCAAGCTCCTCGCCACAGCACGCGGCACACCGTCCTCCAGCCCGTCGGAAGAGACTGGCCGTAGGGCACCGGGAGACGCCAGTCAGGGCCCAGCCGCCACCACCCGCAGCAACCTTGCAAAGGTTGATTTTAGCGTCGGAGGTGCCAGAGGGCAGCTCCCTCCTCTCCTGCTAAACTGGGAAAGTGCAAACCATCCTGAGAAGGCAGAAGAGGAAGGGAGGAGGCCAGAGGGACCCAGCCACCGGAAGGGCGCGGGAAAGCTCTGCTCCCGCTTGCCCTTAAGGCTCCCCTCGCCAGGTCTGCACGCGACCCCTCCCCACCCGCACACCCCTCTTTCCGGAGGAGGAAAGTTCCATCAACGTCCGGGGTCCCAGCTGCAGAACGGAGCCTTGGCCGGGCCCTCGGACTCGGGTGGGCAGCTGAGGAAACCCAGTCCTCCCCCAGCAGTTTCCATCGCTGGCTTCCACAGCTCGCCCCACAGGTGGCCAGAGCTGCTCGGGTCCCCAGTGGGCCTGTCACCAGCAGGGATGGTTTGTAAGACGTGGGAGTGAAAAGGTTTCTGGTTGAGTTGAGGTTCCCCCAGGGACCCTGGACCAGCACTCAGATAAACTAACCTACTTCTGTAAGAAGAAAACTTTCCACCGACTCCTTCAAGTTTCCATTGTGAGTAGACTGTTTAAAGACAACGGACTGTTTCCACCAGCAAAGCAGAGTAATGAGTGAATGAGAAGAGGAAGGAAGGAGAGGAGGAGAGAGGGAGGGAGGGAGGGAAGGAAATGAAGGAAAGGGAGGAACTTTTGGCTCAGTGTTTTTGTGAGCTTCAACTGACAGGTCTCAGGACATCCTCCAAAGAGTTGAGACCCATTTGGTTGGGGAAATTGGTGGTTAGCAATTGTTGGAAAGGAACAGGCTCTCTAAGCATCCACAAAATTCATGTTTTAAGTGAAGTATGTTCTGGAAGGCAGGGCAGGGTGGACGTTGCTTAAATCCTGTTGCCCCCAACGGGTGGTGGGAAGGATACAACAGGCATCTGGCAGAGCAGCACAGCCCAGGAGCCAGCAAGTCTGCAGAAAGACAGCCTCAATCATGACAAGGGACATGCTGGCTCACACAGGACATGCCCGTGCTTATCTGCCAGGTTAGCAGAGCTGAATAGACCGACCAAGCCAGTACCACAAAGCCTGAGGGGAATGCACATGGGCCTGCAGCTGGTGTGGGCATGTCCCCACCAGCACTGTGGAAATGTCCAGAGCTTTGGAGCTGAAGAGAAGCTCTTTGAAATGAGTCCTGCTTTCCAAGGTGACAGACTTCTCAGAACACCCCTTCTTCAGGTTGATAGCCAAGGGCAAGTCTTGTCCTTGACTCTAATCAACACATGACCTGCACAACCAAACCCTAAAAACCAGCAAGGGGCAATGAGGAATTAAGAAAGACACACAAACACAGAGACAAATCTGGGACCCAGTGGGATACCCACCTCAGATGAAGGAGCAGTGGCCAGAACTAGCTCAGCACTTTTGTTATATATAGGATCTCACAATCAAGAAGTTAGAGCACATTGTTGTTTGTTCACTAAAAAGTTACAGAACTAGAAACATTTTTTGTAGCTATTCTACTGTTGCAGTGCTGGAAACATCCTGTTATTACCCTGCTGAACCCCAAACGCACATTGTCCAGAGTTTCTGCAGAGCAGGCAGGCTTGAAGTTTGCAGCACTTGCAAGATACCATGGTTATCTTGTTATGCTCAGAATTATCTATCTCCTGCAGCTGGCCTCTGGGATCAAGGTCAAGACAGTTGTTGTTCTGTACCTTTTCACAGAAGTTCCTCAGCAGGGCATTACCATAGCTCCTGGGCAATCTCATGCTGCACCTTTACACAGGAAGTTCCCAGAGCAAAGCACAGCCGCAGCTCTGAGAGTCAAAGACCATGATCTAAGTCACTGCTCTCCACACTTCTTCACTTTTATTTATTTTTCAATTCATTTCATTTTGGGGGGGGGGGTACTGGGGATTGAGTCCAGGGCCTTGTACATGCTAGGCAAGGGCTCTACCACTGAGCTACAGCCCCAGCCTCTTTTACTCATTTTTAGCTTGACATTAAAGATGTTTCATCATTGTAAAAAAGGATAATTTCCAATGTAGATATTTATTTTTAAATTCAAAACTTTATATCATCCTTTTTAATTATGTCAAATGCCATGTAAATACTATATCAATTCTATTTCAACCATCACCCATTTTTAAAATATAAAAACAAGTTCTTCTTTAACAAATTTTTATTACTCTTGTTTCCTCCTTGAACTGATGAGTTAGTTCTATCTTGCCTCCTCCATACATTTGAGATCTTCTGATGACACTTCTCTGCACAAAAAGTATGTAAATTTCAATTTCCTGTTACCATAATTTCTAAGTGTTAAAAACACATTTAGTGTCTTCATTACAACCATTTGTAGTGCATGATTATTCAAAATAAAAATAAATTATAAATCTTGAAAATCATCAGGCATAAAAGGTAACCTCTCATGATATCATATTAAGATTATGCAAGATGTGATCATTGAGGGATACAAGGTAGAGGTACAAGATCTCTCTGTATTCTTTTTTTTTTTTTTAATTTAAAAAATTTTTAGTATTGGGGATTTTACTCAGGGGCACTTTACATCCCAGCCTTTTTTTTTTTTTTTTTTTTTTTTTTTGAAACAGAGTCTTGCTAGGTTGCTGAGGCTGGCTTGAACCTGGAATCCTCCTGAGACACTGGGATTACAGGCCTGCACCATGGTACCCCTTTTATTGTTTTTTATAACTGTGTATCAGTTACAATTACCTCCGATTAAGAAAGTTTTGTTTTAAAAATAGTTTTCCAGGAGGGGACCTCAGCTCTTAATGAAATAGGGCCCAGTTAGTTCATGAAGCCATAGGAAAATATCACTTATTCTAGAATGAGACAGAATCTAGAATCACACATTTTCCCTTTTTGTCATGTGATGTAAGCACTGAGAAATCTGGTTTCCATAAAGAAATATGTGTTTTATTACAACAGAGTCACCAATCTGTTAGCTGTTCCGTTCCTTGAAATGGCAATACCAATGCTCTGCCAATTGCTGTACTGTTTTGCTGGGCTGCTATAACAAAGTACCCCAAGTCAGGTGGCTTAAACAACAGAAATGCATTGCCCCCAGTTCTGGATGACAGAAGGTTGGGATCAGGGGGTGAGGGGTGAGCTTGCCCTGGGATTGTGAGAAGGCTCTGGTGCTGGTGAGCCACTGGCCTCTGGCACTCCTGGCTGTAGAGATCTGGCCCAGTCCTGTGCTGTTTCCAGAGGGCTTCTCCCAGTGTGTCTGCATCCAGATTCCTCCTCTCCACAAGGACACCAGTTAGGTTGGGTTAGGGCCCGTCCTAGTGACCTCCTGTGGACTTGATAACCTGTCCTCTACTGGAGGTTAAGATGGGGATTTAGGATAAAGAGAGACAAATACCAAATCTGAAAGGAACTGCCCACAGCTGTTGAGATGCAGACAGCACAGTTGTAATCCTGAGCAGCAAGCTGGGCCCAAGCTCTTGTAAAATGAGGGAAACACCAAGCTCCAAGTTGGGCAGCTCCACCTGGCTCCCCGGAAGCCTGGGCCCCAGCCCAGGGCAGGGCTGCTCACTCTGAGAAGGCCCACATCCCCCTTGGTGTGCACCACCTCCTGGAAAAGCCTCTGCCAGGCCTCGTCTGTCTCCTGCTGAACTTCTCTTCCACCACGTATGTCAAGAGCCTTGCTGGTCTGAGCCGAGTCCCTCTCCTCTGAGAATCCCTGGGACCCTCTCCAGAGACCCTCTCTCCTGTGGCAAGGTCACATCCTGAGGTGCTGGGGGCAGCACTCAGTGAACTCAGGGTCACAGTTCCATGTCAATTCCAGCCCCAACAGGGCTTCGTTTAGCTTTGTGGAAAACGAAAACTTGGCCACTGCTGGCCTGAATGTGGCTTATTACCACCTCCAGAGCCACTTCCTGTCCTGTTTCCTGGATGCTGACTGGACGGGGCTTCCCCAGAGCCTACCACATAGGGTCAGTGATACTGTCCTTTCACCTAAATGCCTAAAGTGTTGAGCTCAGCAGCTGTTGGGGGAACTAGGAATATTTTAAATTGAATTTCAAATCAAATTTCAACACACACAACATTTGGATAAAATGCTCTTATTGTATCATAGGTTTAAACTTTATTTTCATGAAAATCTTGAAGCTCAAGATTTAGCTCATTTGACTCATGGGATACAAAAATACTGCTTGACTTCACTAGAAAAGCCAGTCCTCCATGTCCAACAGATCAGCAAGTCAGATTGACTTTCTGCTGAAAAAGAAGCTTGGCTCCTCTTACAGTCCAATGGACGTGTAGTTGTACAGCCCACAAAGATGCTTCACCTCTGAAATGTAGGTCTGAGGTGGAGAGCAGGTGGAGAGGGGTGGAGAGTGGTGGAGAGGGATGGAGAGGGGTGGAGAGGGTGGAGGGGGTGGAGAGGGTGGAGAGTGGGAGGGGAGTGGGTGGAGAATGGGTGGAGAGTGGGTGGAGAGGGTGGAGAGTGGGTGGAGAGGGTGAGGAGGATGAAGAGGATGGAGAGGGTGGAGAGAAGGTAGAGAGGGTGGAGAGGGTGGAGAGCAGTGGAGGGGGTGGAGAGTGGGTGGAGAGGGTGGAGAGTGTAGAGAGTGTAGAGAGTGGGTGGAGAGTGGGTGGAGAGAGTGGCAAGGGTGGAGAGTGGGTGGAGAGGGTGGAGAGGGTGGAGAGTGGGTGAAGAGGGTGGAGAGCTGTAGAGAGCAGATGGAGATCTGTGGACAGTGGTGGGGCTATGAGGCCCAGAGCCTGCCCCAGGCACTCTGCCTCAGGATCTCTGAGACTCTGCCAAAGAGAAGGGCACTCTCTGCCGGTTCTTGAGTGCTGGACAGTGAGTTGCAATTTCCCAGGTGTATCACTTTGATTGGTGCGCCAGTGGGGTTTAACCTTGGGGTGTGTGATACCACAGCAAAGCCCAGGAGGGTCCACCTTTCTGTTTTAAAATGGAAGAAGAGCCATGAAAGGCCAGGCCAGGAGGGATGACCAGCAGAAAGCCTGACCCGGCTCCTGTTCTTGGGCAGATCCATCTTGGAAAAAAAACACCACAGCAGCTGAAAAGCCCAAGGCCCATCCCTTAAGATTAGGCCTGTCCTCCAGGATGGCCACGCTCCTCCATGGCACAAGCACCTGGATCTGAGAGCCACTGAACCTTAAACCATGCACAAGAAAATACTATGACACAGCATTTAAAATAAAATCTGTATGAGGGGCAGGGGCAGGGGCTCAGTGGTAGAGCACTCGCCTGACATGCGTGAGGCACTGGGTTCCATCCTCAGCACCACATAAATGTAAAATAAAGATATTGTATCCACCTAAAACTAAAAAATAAATATTTAAAAAGATAAGTAAAATATATCTGTATGATCAAGTTCATGAGGTCAGATTCAAGGACATCCAATGGGATGACATTCCTGTATATTGAAACGCAGAATAAGGTCATATATTCAATGCACACATACATATGTATGTAATACAAGTATTCATACAGAGAGGGTGGGGTTGGGGGGTGTAGAAGGGTGGTAGAGACCTGTGAGACCCTGGGCTGATCCCCAGTTAGAAAAAAATAAAATTAAATATACTTATATATGCATATGTATATATGATTTTTATAAATCTTGCATATGAATATGAAAGTAGATTTTAAAGCAGAATGTTCCCAGAGATAGAGAGGGACATCTCATAGGGACAGAGGGCAGTTCCTCCAGAAGATAGTCCATCTAATAACAAAACTTCAAAATAATAAGGCAACGGAAGAAGACAGAATTACTGTGAGAGAAAAACCCAGTCATAGTTGGAAAGTGAACATCCTATTCTCATAATTGATAGATTAAGGCCCAAATTTGGCTTCTGTGGAGGAGAAGGGGTGGGCCTGGGAGGGTACAACTGTGCGCATCTGCAGGGTTCCTCTGAAGGAATATCACAAACACTAGCACTTTGAAGCTCTGCGGAGTGGGCACGGGGCTGTCTTATATTCTCTACCGTGTTCAAAGGCTTTAAAAACTTTTTAAAAATGTGTGCAAGGCACGGTGACACAAGCCTGTAATCCCAGCGGCTCAGAGGCTGAGGCAAGAGGATCTCAAGCTCAAAATCAGCCTCAGCAACTTAGTGAGACCCTGTCTCAAAACAAAAAAAAAGGGGGGGGGGGCTGGGAGGTGGCTCAGTGGTCAAACATCCCTGGGTTCAATCTCTGGTACCAAAAAAAGACAACTTTAAAAAGAGTGAACGGTAAGACATTTCAGTAAGTGAAGGGTAAGAGACAGGAAAACCCGACCCCTCCCCACCCTCCCTCCCCTGTCCCCACCCTCCCTGCCCTCTCCCCACCATCAGCCCACAACATGTGGGAATGGGTGTCCTGTGCTGGCCAGGGCAAATCCAGGCCCACAGCATCTCCTCCACTCTGAAGGCCCTGCCTGGTTCCTGTGCCCGCGTCTTCTTCCCACTCCTTAAATGTGAGCTTCCCCGGAAGGTTCCAGATCCTCTTCCCTCCTCTCTTCCTGCCCCCCCTCCTTCTTTACATGTTCTTCCACAACTTAAATTACACCCCCCAAGACTCCTCCCCTGTCCTGCTGGCTCCGCCCCTCGGGTCAGGCCCTTCAGTGGTGTTTGGGACACTTGTGCCCATGTTCTGGAGATCCGGGATCTGCACCAGTGTCTCCAACTTATGTGCCCACAGCGAGCCTGTGGCAGCCCGAGGGAGGGGAGGACGCTGTCTGTCAGCGTCAGTCCAGCACAGGAGGAACCCAGACGATGGTGACCCCAGCACAGCCCAGCTTACTCTCTGGCCACCCACGCCACCCGCTAATGGTTCCCCAAGCATATTTCAAACATCTGCCTGGCTCCCCGGGATGCCTTCCTCTCAGTGCCTCCCAGTTCACTCTGTAGGTATGGAGACAGAGGGACATGGTTTATTGTCCCTGCTTGGCACTCTGATGGTTTATTCCACCTGGGCACATAGGTCTTCAATTGTGAAACTTTTTTTTAATATTTTTTTATTTGTATCTGGACCCAATATCTTTATTTGTTTATTTTTATGTGGTGCTGAGGATGGAACCCCGTGCCTCACACATGCCAGGCAGGTGCTCTATCACGGAGCTACAACCCCAGTGCCTATGAAACTTTTTTAGCCATGGTCTCTTCCAATATTCTTTCTCCACATTCCCTTTATTCTCCTTTTCTAGGATCATAGTAAACATTTCACTGTCCCAATCACATTTCAGCAGCTTTGCAAACTGTGGGGGTGTCTCTCTGCGTTGCATCCTGTGAGCTCCTCAAGGCTAGCTTCTAGTTCACTAATTGTCCCTTCAACTAGGTCCAATTTAGAGACTGTCCTAGCTTAGGTCTAGGGTTTTCATTTCCCACCTCTAGTATTTATCCTCTTCAACTGTTCTGAATCTGAGTTTTCAGCATGTTCTTGCTCTCTTTATTTTAAGCTGTTTTCAGATTGTTCCATAATTTGTATTTCTTTGGAAGCAAATGTACATCCTAATTGTTGAGCCCAGGAAGGAGCCCAGGAAGCCAGCCCCAGCCAGCCCCAGTCCCAGCCCCGGTCTCATACACACTTTGAATGTGGAGTGTGTGTGCAGGGTCTTAAGTAAAATATTTTAAAGTTTCTTCTTCTCTTTGTACTCCCTCCTCTTGATTTTTGTTTTGTTTTATTGATGAGGGGGTTTCCAGAACCCTCCACCAAAGCAAGCCCCATATGGTGACTGTGACTGCGAGCCTTTTGATCAGAAGAAATGCAGACCCAAGCTCCCATTTCAGAGAAAGCCTGTCTGCAGCTTCCCTACAAGGGAAGCACTTGGGACGCTGGTAGCTGAGAAGTCACACTTTGTTTTAGTCAGCGTTTTTGTCCCCGTGACCAAGAGCCCTGACAAGAGTAATTTAGAAGGGGAAAGTTTACTTTGGGTCATGGTTTCAGAGGTTCAATCCATGGTCACCCAACTGCATGGCTCTGGGCGAGATAATACAGGATGTCATGGCACAAGGGCACAGTGGAGGAAAGCACCTCAGGACCAGGCCACCAGGAGTACAGACTGAGGGACAATATAAAGCCCAAGGGCATGCTTCCAGTGACCCACCTCCTCCAGCCACCCCCCACCTGCCTACAGTTTCCACCCAGTTGACCCATGTCAGTGGATCAATCCACTGAGTGGTCACACCTCTCATCATCTGGTCACTTCACTTATGAGCCTTCCTGCTCCGTCTCACACATGAGCTCCTGCCTAAACCACAAGGCCCTCGGTGCCTCTGCATCCCAGGAAGGGACTCTGGAAAGCCAAACCCAAGAATGTTGGCTCAAAAATGGAGCCCAGGAAGCCAGCCCTGAGTCCAGCCCCGGTCCCAGCCCTCCACCCACCAAGAAGTCGCCTTGCTTTTGAGGGAGCCACCTTGTCCCCTCCCTCCTGCTTTTACTCTGAACCTTGCGGGACTGTGTTAAGCATGGTATTGGCCCAAGACTGACCAGAAATCAAAAGCCTCCTTCTAACCCGCCTCTTTCCTAAGTGTCACTTGTCCTTGAGCCTAGCCACACCTACACAGCCTTTCCTGACCACTCTGCCTCCTTTGGTCTGTGGTACCCTGCCTTCGCCTTTGCTGTGCTCCTGCATGCCAAGCATTCCTTGAAGGCCTAGTGTAGGCAAGGCGCCCGGTGTGAACAAGGTGAAGCAGGCCTCCTCCTCAAGGCCAGGGCTGGTGGGTGGCTAGAGCCAAACCACTGTGTCCCACCCAGAACGCCCCAGGTGCAGGTGACACAGTGGACGATGGAGTCCATACTACTGTGGAGTGGGAGGACACCAGGCTGGCCACAGGAAGGAGCGGCCTGAGCAGAGTCCTGGAGGGCACAATGCGCAGCAGAGAAGGCTCTGGGTGGAGGGAGAGTGCCTTGAATGGCCTGATAGGATAGGAGCAGGTCCCTCTGAGGAGTGCAGGGAGGCACAGCCTGTGAGCCCAGATGCTCCGGAGACTGAGGCAGGAGGATCACATGTTTGAGGCCAGCCTGGGAAACTTAGAGAGACCTGTGTCAAAAAAACATTTTTGTCTTTGCAATGCTAATATAAGGGAGATCTTGGCTGATGTGAAATAATATTACCCATTTTAAAGCTCATGAGCTAAAGTGATTCTGTATTTCATAACAGTTCTCCAAAGCATCTTGAATATATGCAATGATTTTAAAAAGTTGTGAGCTTTTTTATTCATAATAATAAAACTGTATATGAATAGTAAAAATAATCCCTGGGGAAAGCCATTGGTACAGTGGAAAGTACTGGATGATACTGATTCTGGCAAAAACACAAAAATATATTATTCCATCTCCATGTAGTGAAAAATATACTTGTACAATATTTTGTACTTGTATTTCATATTATTAAAACAGTGAGTGAGGCCCTGGGTTCAATCCCCATTACTGGAAATAAATAGATAAAAGCTTAGAAGAAGAGAAATGGAGCAGTGCTGAATCTGGGGGAGGAGAAGAGGAGAGCAGAGCGGTGGGGCCCGCACCCAGGGCCTCCCAGGCAGCACCCAGGCTCACCAGATGCGCTCCTGCAGACCCAGAGCTCCGGGGGCCGACCCAGGGGCAAGTGTGAGGTTTTCATGAGAAGGGACCACAGCAGAAGCCACGTCGGCCAGTTGGGAGACCACTGCCAAGATCCAGGGGAGATGCAGGTCCTGGGTGGAGGAAACCAGAAGTGAGTTTGAATCCATAGCAGCAGGGACTGGTGAAGAGCAAGGCCCTGACGCCTTTAGGGCTTCAAGTGACTGCTCCTGCTGTAAACAGGGTGACTTCGGTGTCTCCATGGCCCCCAATCAGCAGGAGGAGACAGGGCGCTTCACCACTAGCTCCGGTCGCCCCTGCAGCCCCTCCCAGGAGTCGTGATGCTTTTCCAGGGCTCCTCTGTCCAGCTGTGCATCTGGATGTGTTTCAATCCAGGTGAACTAAAATTGTTTCATTTCCACATTTTAAAAGCAAATACCTCGAAAATAACAAAAGGCGTGCCTCCTGGTTATTAGCTACTTTCTCTCTCTGCGT
The DNA here is from genome assembly GCF_964194105.1 of Spermophilus citellus. Lineage (NCBI taxonomy): Eukaryota > Metazoa > Chordata > Mammalia > Rodentia > Sciuridae > Spermophilus > Spermophilus citellus. The sequence goes on along the minus strand of NC_138193.1, from coordinate 26,155,785 downwards.
GTTTTAAGAAACAAGGGGCTCTGTGGCAGAGCGCGGTCATTCCCATTTCTTCTCGCCACCCCTTTGGGTACCACAGGGAGCACTGCAGGAGCTCACCTGGCCGGGATGGCAGGCCCCAGCAAGCCCTCTGCACACCTGGCCCACTCAAAGCAAGCATCTCCAACCCGTGCAAGCACCTGCTCTCTGTCTGCTGTGAGCGGATGTTGCTGTGGTTACATCTGGAATCCACCCCCCTCTGTGAAAAATATCATTGGGGTCAGAAGCCTCCTTGGTGGGGTTGAACACTGCCTTGGCACCCCCCAGCCCACGGTGCTCTGCACTAAGGGGCTGCCACCCCCACAGCTGCCACTCCTCCGCTCAGGGCTGGAGGGCCCCAAGCCAGCTACAGATGACTTCCGGGACACCAAAATTCAATGACTGTTTGGAGCTGTGCACCCAAAAATCCAACCAGCACCCGGTAGGGAGGTGGTTCCCAAGATCCAAACATCTGGAGGTTGACTGGAGTCTCCCCTAGTTGGGAAAGGCTCTCCCTATCCAAGCACCCTTTTTCCACCTTTATGACTGCATCCTGTAGCCACAAGGGCCAAATGACACTCCTGCAATGACAGCATCGACCAGGCACAGGGGGACCTTCCAGCTAAAGCAAAGCTTGCCCTGTTAATCGGGGCCTGTCCTCTCATCCATGTGCGCCACAGGGACAGCACTGTGTCTGCACAGCCAGGGAGACACACACACACACACACACACACACACACACACACACACACCTGCACAAGTCCTTGCAAAGGTTTTGCTTCCCTTTGAAAATGCTGCATCTCCTGGTGTAAGTCCTTGATGACATGGGTATACTACATCTACCCCAGCCTTGCCAGTGCTGAGGGCCATTGCCAAGTAGGAAATTTCCTTGCCAGCGTACCCCATGTTAATTTCGCTGTTGACATTGCATGTTAGGTGACCCTGCCCAAGGACGAGGGTGGATCCAGGATTAGGGTGTATCCTGCAGTTTGAGGATAGGTTGAGATCGTTTCGGCCCCAAGACCTCTAATCATTCGCTTTACCGGATAAAACTGCGTGTCCGACTGCCAGCGACGGCCGGGTATGGGCCCGACGCTCCAGCGCCATCCATTTTCAGGGCTAGTTGATTCAACATCGAACTTCCCTAAAATCCAAGGTCTTAAACTGGGAACGCCTTGTCTTAAACCGGGAACGCCCTAAACCCAAGGATTGGGATACTTCCTCAAACTGCAGGATACACCCTAATCCTGGATCCACCCTCGTCCTTGGGCAGGGTCACCTAACATGCAATGTCAACAGCGAAATTAACATGGGGTACGCTGGCAAGGAAATTTCCTACTTGGCAATGGCCCTCAGCATGCCAGAATAGTGACTTCAAACCACCTAACTGCCCATTAAAAGGAGAACCAAACCTGGGCACCGTGGCACATGCTTGTAATCCCAGTGGCTCAGAAGCCTGAGGCAGGAGGATCAAAAGTTCAAAGCCAGCCTCAGCAAAAGTGAGGCTCTAAGCACCTCAGTGAGACTCTGTCTCTAAATAAAATACAAAATAGGGCTGGGGATGTGGCTCAGCGGTCGAAGGCCCCTGAGTTCAATCAGGTACCCCACCCTACCCCCCTCTAAAAAAGGAGAACCAAATTAGGAACACCTACATAAAATGCACCCACTTAAAAGAAAGGGCTGGCCAGGTGCAGTGGTGCAGGTCTGTCAACCCATCAACTTGAGAGGCTGAAGCAGGAGGATCAGAAGTTCAAGTTCAGCTTGGATAATTTAGCAAGACCCTGTCTTAAAATTAAAAAAAGAAAGGATGGAGGATGTAACTCAGTGGTGGAGCACGCCTGGGTTCAATCCCCATTACCAAAAAATAAGAAATCAAGAATGGGGTAGACCCATAACTGCTGGCACAAAAAGCTTTCCTTCTAGTGTAATAAGAAAAGGAAGTTGCTGGGCTGAGCCTGTAGCTCAGCAGTAGAGCATTGCCTTGCTGTGGAAGGCACTGGGTTGAATACTCAGCACATCATGAAAATAAAGAAAGGTACTTTGTCCATCTACAACACACACACACACACACACACACACACACACACACACACACACATATATAAAAGAAAAGTAAGTTGCAAATTTAACATGCGATATAAACATCTGTCTGTGCACAGATAACATCTAAAGGATACACTCAAATGTAACAGTGGTTTTCTCTGGAGACTTTGTAGTCATTTTTGTGTTGTCTGAAGTTTTTTTTTATATTTATTTTTTAGTTATAGTTGGACACAATACCTTTATTTCACTTATTTATTTATTTTTATGTGGTGGTGAGGATTCAACCCAGGGTCTTGCATGTGCGAGGTGAGTGCTCTACTGCTGAGCCACAAAGTTTCTTAAGAATATATTACTCTTGTAACTTAAAACACACTTTAAAAGCATTTCCAAATAGAACATGCTCCATGTTAGAGTAAGCACTTTGGATACTTTGAGGAGGGGAGACACTGAAATCAAAGTAATTAAAATAAAATTTTTTAAAAGCCCAGCCAGGGGCTGGGGCTGTAGCTAAGTGGTACAGCACTTGGGTAGCATGTGGCCCTGGTTTCCATCCCAGCACTGCAAAAAATAAATAAGTAATAACAATAACTTAAAAAATTAAAAGCCTATTGGCCCGTGTTTGCTTCAATCTGGCCCCAGCAGGGGAGCAAACAGCTCAGGGCAGCTGTGACATGACAATGGGGAACAGAGGGCACATCGAGATACTAGGCACAGGTCCTCAGGCAAGGCAGGCAAGTGGAATGGCCTGCCAGTGGCTGGCCTCTGGAATCCAACAGCAGCTGGAGGGGCAGCACAGTGGGGGGCTCCCTGAGAAGACCCCCAAGCCCTGCAGAAACTGGGAGAGAAGAGCAGGCCAGGGAGGAGTAGGGAAGAATGCCTCCTCCCCACATTCACCCAGGCCACACAAAGTCCCTGCCAGCACCCAGAGTCAAGTCCCATCAGACAGCCTGGGAGCTGGTCCCAGGGCCAAGAGAAGAGCTTCCCAGGCAGAAGCAGCAGCCAGGGCCATGCCCAGAGGAGCAGAGCCTAGGGGACCCTGATCCTGTGAGGCTGCAGAGCAGGAGCATGGGAAGGCAGGCCAGGTGGGGAGGGCAGGGCTGGGAGGAGCCAGCACCCAGCAGTGCAGGTCATAGGATGCCACCAGAGTGACAGTGTCAGATCCCACTTAGGGAATGACCTTCATAGCAGGGGGGCTAGAGGACCCCTCCACACACAGGGTCTGGAGTGGAGACTACTGCCTGGTAAGTCCTCCTCGCTGGAGAAACAGTCCAGAGGCCTGGTCACCAAAGGACACCAGTGCTCCTAATGCTTCCCTGCTAGGTGCCTCAAGGCAGTTCCCCCAGAACGTCCCCTGCCCCATTTCTCACGAGGCAGGCATTCCCCTCCTCAGCCCCAAGGAGACACAAGCCTCTAATGAGGGTGCAGTGGACACTCCTCCGCCGACCGCTCCGCCTGTTTCCTGAAAGTTTTAATTTCCCCTTATCGTCTGTCACTCGCACAAGAGGCTGTTCCAAGGGCCGTTTTCAAACTTTGTCCTCACCCTTAAACCCAGTTTTCAGCTGTCCTATGATGCTCCCTGAGGCTATTTTTCTGGCCCTATCACAGCTCCCAGCCCCCTCGCCAGGCGGGAAGGTGACAACCGCGAAAAGGAGGCCGATCTCCTCGGTGGGGGCTTCGGGTGACATCACATCCTCCAGTGCGAAGTCAGGCTCTGAGGCCGGTCCAAGGGCAAACTTCCCCGTCCTCGCCCCGCGGTTCCTGAGCGCCGCAGCCCACCGCGCAGGGATCGCGCCATGGCCTCGCAGGGGACCTCGTGGCTGCTGCCGCTGGCGCTGCTGCTCGGTGAGCGCGGGCCCAGGGCGGGCAGCGGTGCGAGGCCGACAGGGCCGGGGCCGTGGGGCCGGGAGGCCGGCAGGGTGCGGCAGGGTGAGGGCAGGGGCGCGGGCCACCTGCTCAGCCCCGCTGCTGCCCCCCGCTGCTTCCACTGCAGGCGCCGCCGTCGCCCTTGGGTCCATCCAGTTCCGAATGCAGCCGCCGAGGGTGGACGCGGAAATCGGCCGGCGGCTGGACCTGCGCTGCGAGGTGATGACGGCCAGCGGGGCCCAGAGCTGCTCGTGGCTCTACCAGCCGCCGGGCGTGGACGCCAGGCCCACCTTCCTCCTGTACATCTCCACCCACCGGACCAAGCTGGCGGAGAAACTGGACCCGCAACTGTTCACGGGCACGAAATCCAGAGACAGCTACACCCTCACCCTGAACAGTTTCCGCAAGGAGCACCAAGGATACTACTTCTGCTCGGTGGTGGTCAATTCGGAGATATCCTTCAGTCCCTTGGTGCCCGTCTTCCTGCCAGGTCTGGGCGTGGGGCGTGGCGCCTCTTGGCATGGGGCTTGGGGTCACCTCTGAGCACTCCTGGGGGCTACTTTGTTGCGGTTCCCATTACACAGGCGGGGAAACTGAGGCTAAGGTGTGCTAGGTGGGGACCAGAGGTGACTTTTTTTTTTTTTAATGTATGGAGGATCCAACTCAGGGCACTCAACCACTGAGCCACACCCCAGCCCTATTTTGCATTTTATGTAGAGACAGGGTCTCACTGAGTTGCTTAGGACCTCACTGTTGCTGAGGCTGGCTTTGAACTCACGATCCTCCTGCCTCAGCCTCCCAGCGGCGGGGATCATAGGCGTGGGCCGCTGCGCCGGCTGGAGGCGGCTTTGGTGCCACCGACCATCGCTTGTGTGGCCCTGGGCAAGTGTCTTAAACCCCTGCACCTGTGCTTGCTGGCAGCAGAACCCGGTTGTTAGCCGGACTCACAGGTTGCTAGCGAGCCTGGCGGTGCTGCTGGAGCGCACGCTCCCGCATCGCGGTCTTGGTCCCGCTCACAGAGCCGCCAATGTCAGGCCACCGCATTGGCCGCCACTGGTCAGCGCGCGTCCAGGGGACCCTCCTCCCTTGCCCCAGGGGAAACCGAGAGGAGGCCCTCCCATGGGGAGAAGGGAAACCGCCGGCGCGGTGCATGCACAGCCCAGTCGGCCCCAACCACCCCGTTGCTCCTCCCGCAGCGGAGCCCTCCCCGACGCCCGCGCCGCGACTACCTACCACGACGCCCCCCACCAGGCTGCTGCCTGGGTCCGTGCGCCCCGAGACTTGCCGGCCCGCGACGGGTGGTGCAGGTGAGGTCAGCGGGTGCTGGGGCCTGGGTGGGCCAGAGGTGTAAAGGACCGCAGAAGGAGGCATGGCCTGGGACGACCCTGATCCCCTGGGCGGTCCAAATGTGGGGAAACCGCGTCCTGGAGGGGAGAAGAGTTCAGGGTGGCGGGCGGGCGAGGAAGGATGGGAGGCCCGGGCCTCTTCCTAAACGTGGGCGTCTCGGGTGTTGTCAGCGGACACCAGGTGGCTGGACTTCGCCTGTGACATCTACATCTGGGCGCCCTTGGCTGGGACCTGCGCGGTCCTTCTGTTATCACTGGTCATCACCGTCATCTGTCACCACCGTAAGTCCCCGGAATCACCACGCCGGGGTTCGGCCCCACACCCACCGAAACCGGGGTGGAGTTCGAATTTCTGGAACTCCCAGTGGCTGCCAGGACCGGGCAGGGACATTCCTTCCCTGAGGTAGGACGCAGGGAGGTGTCCCCGCCCCTTCCCGCCCTCCAGGAGGTTGTTGGGAAGCATTCCCCGCCCAGTTGACCCCGGCCGGCACTGAATGCAAACTGCAGGCGGCAGGGGACCCCCACACTCCAGCCCTGTGCCCTGGAGGGCTGGGAGAGAAACCTGGAACCCTTGGCGCCTCCCTACCACCCCATCCCCTAGGGTCACTCGCTCAGGTCTGAAGAGGCTTCAGTGTGCTGAGCGCTCAGGAGAGTAGAAAGACAGGCTCCTGAGCCACCAACCTCAAATAGCAAGGAGGGCGTCTGGATCCGCTGGACACTCACTTTCCCTTATTTTTCCTTATCTAGGGAAACGAAGGCGTGTTTGCAAATGCCCCAGGTGAGTCTCTTAACCCTGGTCCTGGCTTCCAGATGACAGATGGTGAAATGCTGTCCCAGAGAGAGGTCCTGGCAGTGGTGTCCTGGGGCAGGGAGTCAGCTCGTCTGTCTCAGGGAGAGCAGAGCTGCTCCAGTAAATCTCTGTTTAATTGAGAGCCAAAAACCCACCCGAGGGCTTCCACTAATTCTTCCTGGCCCCTCAAATAACTGAGCTCCTCTTTTTCTACATGATTCTGTCTGGATTTTATTGTTAAGATGGCCCCCTGCCCCTTAGCTGGTCTAGTTTTTTGAGGGAAAGTTAATCGTTTATCTTCCAAACAAAACAAATAACCTTGGTTCCTAATTTCCCTGTGTCAAAGCAGGGCCTTGATTTGCTGCCAGGGACTGGAGGAAAGGGGGTCAGAGGCCAGGGATTAACTCTCTTGCAGGTCAAGTGACAGCCCCATCCAGTTCCACTCCCATCATTTTTAAATGATCAGAAAAAAAGTTTTTAAGAAGCCCAGTGTCTGCACTCCTTCGCTCCTTCGCCTGAGGGCAGGGCAGCCCAGGTGCTCTCCCCACAGCGCGCTCCAGCTCAAGCAGGCCTGATGGGAGCCATGCTCCGAACCCCCCCATCTTCACAGCAGCCACGGATGGCTGATACCAGGGTCTCAACTCAGATCACAGCCCTGAGGTTAGGAAACCCACTCTAAGCAGCGAGGCAGGAGTACACTCCGATGACCACAGCTGACCATTCAGCTGAGGACTGAGAGGGCCAGCCTCTGCACACTCCAATTCCACATCTCAGCCAACCTTTTACTGAAAAAAAAAAATTGTGAAACGTGTCTCTGCCAAACAGAGAGGGGTTCTTCTGGCCATCACTTCCTAGCCTTGCAGTGTGATATTTAACTGGCATTTACGCTGAGGAATCTAGAGGTGATCCAGGCAGTGGGGTGTGTAAGGCTCTATGCAAATACTATGCCTTTTTCTATGAGGGACCCGAGGGCTTTGGTATCCAAGTGGGGGTGGGGTGGGGTCCTAGAACCAACCCTAGTGGATATGAGAGGCAACTGTGTGTTTTTTTTTAAATGTGAAGTTTCAAGATGATCTTTCACTATAACCTTCGTTTTACAGATGAGGAAATTGAAGCTTGGGACATTTGAGGGCTGGCGGGGGTTGGAGGGCACTGAATGTTAATGCTAACCAACTGCAGCGTATACCAGTTCCTTTCAGTAGGCAAAACTATTCCCCATTTTACACCTTGGGTTTGCATTTTATTCTCCTTGGTATTTCTTTGCAGAAATCCAAATTCAGCACCTTACACATTAATGGAAATGTAATTAACTTCCAATGTGTATATTATATATACCAAGGTCAGAGCTCTAAAAACTAAGGATTTTTATTACTTGGAGTGCAGTTGGGAGTTTCTCCAAGAGAATCCCTCAATCTCTTTTCTGAAAACTCTTATTTTTGAAAGGAATCAAAAAATACAATCCTGCCTAACCCTAACCCTAACCCAAAAGATCAAACACATCTGAGGAATTCACACAGCCACATTCCCATCTCAGTGATGGCCCAGGGCAGCTGGGCTTCGACAGGCATGGCACCGAGAGTCACCGGCCAGTACTGAGAGAACATGTAGTGTGATGTCAAGTTTAGGTTGTCGCAGGCACTCTGGCTCAGGCCACTCTATGTGGCCAACACTCCTTGCCCCTGTGAGCCTTGGATGAGGGGCAGGTCAGTGGGTGGCAATGGCTGGCATGGGGGAGGAGCCTCCTCCTACCTTCCTGGGGACCTTGACAAAGGCTCCACGCAGCTGGACTCTGGTTGTGTGGCCTTGGCAGTTTCTCCCACCTCTCCCACCCAGTGCCACCCCAGCATGGTTGTGGGGGTCAAACCAGATGGAGCCAGAGCAGCACTTGGTACATGGCCAAGGGCTGGGGGGCTGGTCACGGCCAGATGCTGGACTGAAGGGCTCTTGCTACAGTGACAGCCACCACCTCTCTTTCAGACCCGTCATCAGAGCAGGAGGCAAGCCGGGCCTTTCAGAGAGATCCGTCTGACATGGCACTGGGCCACACAACAGCCACTATAGACTCCAACCTGAGACTGCGCCCGCTAGACCACACGGCCTCCTCTTCTGGGCCCCTGGTGTTCCTTCCTGTGTGTGTTCTCATTTTGGTAGTGGGCAGGGTGGGAAGGGTCCTGGGTCCTGTATGTATTCACTTGGCTTCACACAAAGCTTTGTCTCCGGAACGTCACAAGAGCCAGTTGTGTTATGTTCCTGTGGGGGGCCAAGAGCCCAGGGCAGCAGAGCTGGGCCACTGGTACTCACCGTCTCAGCCTCTCCCCACCACTTCTCAGAGGCTGAGCCCAGCTGGGAGCAACCCAGTCAGAGTGGCACAGGGGCCAAGGCTGGGGCCTGAGCTGGAGGGAGCCCTACTGCCACAAGGGCTGTCCCCCACACCATGTGGTGCCTGTCCCAGACCTCAGGGATCGAGCATTTCTCAGGCCCTGTGAGGTGCATGCGGCTAGGCCCTGAGCCTCAGGGAGGCCAGAGCATCTGCCTGTAGCAGCTCCCAAGGCAGCTGGACTCCACTTTGCACCGCTGTGTAGACAGCACAGGTGCCCACAGCAAAGCTGAAGGACAAGCAGTCCTGGAAATGGATCCGTCTCAGAAGAAAATTCCAATGTGGAAGCAAAATGGCCGTCCCAGCCTTTCCTCAACCGAGGGTGAGGCTTGGAGTTGAGCAGAATCTCTAGTTTGAGGTACCACAGTGGAACATGTTCCTGGAATCCCTGATGACTTCTCATACTTTGAAAGGTCCCTGGAGAGCTCCAGCACATTCCCTGGCCTCCCCGAAGCCAGCAGAGGGGAGGATGAGACAGAAGGCGGTGAGGAGGCTCAGAGCCCAATTGCTGCCCTCAAGTTGCGTATCAAGCTCAACCCTACAGGTGGGAGACTGACCCGGTCTATCCACTGCTCACACTGATGCATTTTCTTCCCTTGGTTAATAAACATTCATGGTGGCCTTGAGCAGCTAACCAGCTCCCCTCTTTCGGCCGCGCCACACTTACTTTCCTGATTCTCCACTCTGATAGGGGCTCTGCTGGGATTCTGCACACCTAGAGGTGTTACCAGGTCAGACCCACCTCCGCCTGGGCTTCCATGACATACATGGACAGGGATTAGCTGATTCCATCCCTAACAAAGGGGGGATTAGCCACCTCTTGCTTCACCCCATTCCTTCCTCTTATTCTTCCTTGATAACACACAAGAGCTATCACCAAATCTCCATTTTGTGTTGAGTTAACATGCGTGTGAAGTGAGCACACAGGTCTTCAGGGTGCCGCTCAGGGCATCCCGGCAGGAGCCCACCTGCCCTCTGCTCCGGCCTGCCTTCCACGACCTTGGAGACACTGGGATTACAGGCGTGCGCCACCACAACCACACCTGGCTTTTTTTTTTTTTTTTTTTTTAATACCTTCTATTAAAAGGATTTCACTGCTGGGCTGGAGTGCAGCTCCGTGGTGGGGCACCTACCTAGCATGCCTGAGGCCCCAGGTTCTTTCCCTGGTACTCCAAATAAACAAAGAGGCCTACTTCAAGTAAAATGGTAAATAACCATTTAGAACTTAAAAATACCCCACACCTGACCAGAGAGAAAACAGGAGGCCTCTCTGCAGGCCACGCTGCCTAAGGCACACCTAGGCAGGCTGTGGATCTAGGCTCAGGGCCCGAGGTGGCCAGATCATCCACCCTGTGTCCTGCAGGCAGAGCACCCACTGGTCCCAGGCTGCCAGCCTCAGGCCCAGCATCCTACTTGCCAGTTGCAGGCTTGAAGCAGATCATACAAATCCACGGGACAGATGCCTACGACATGGTTTTCTTTCTTTTTTTGGACCCTGAAATGACTTGTTTCTTGGGCCAGGATCTAGCCTTGACACAGCTCATTTGACAAATACTCATTTTTTAAACAATATCATTTTTGTGGAAGGGAAAGATCAGCGAGGAAACTGTCCTTTGTCTCTCTGGCTTTAACACTGCGTTAAAGAGCCTGCCCGGCCTTGGAAACCCTCAGCCTCGCTGTGGTGGTGATGGGGCAGCCATCTGCCCACCCACCAGCAGCCCCAGGGCCTGGGGGTAAACCCCCCTGCACGGGGTGGTCTGAGGACCACAGAGGCAGCCCAGTAGCAGTGACTCGGGAGAGGCCAGGGGCAGCACCCGCAGGTTCTCTGGCAAGTGACTTCATTTCTTGATAACTCTGGGAAAATGGGAATCCTAACAGTCCTGGCCTCAGGAAGAGGAAGACGGTAGTTCACCCAAACCCACTGCCTGGAGCAGCGCTGGACGCAGTGAGCAGACTATAGACCTGTGCTGGAACCCAGGAGTGGCCGGCTCCTCCTGTCTGTCATGCCCACTGCGTGCTGTCCACTCAGCCACCTGGCTCTCCTGTTTCCACGTCCCTCCCAAGGGCAACGGTGCCCTTCCCAGTGGGGACCTCAGCAGCCCTCCTGAGAGCAGCCCGGGGAGAGGGACCCGCTGGCCTCTTCCCCACCACCTGGGCCGCTGGCTCCCAGCACGAGTGGGTGGGACCCACGCGATCCCCATAGGAGGAATATTTTTAAAGTCTCAGACATGACTTCATCTGTCCCTAAAAAGATGAGCAAAAGGAGCACAAACCAACTCTTGGCCTCTGCCACCTAAGCTGTCAGGGAGGACAGAAATGGCTCCTCTTTCCTTCACGGGCTGCTGCCCTCCGACCAGCCTGGGCAGGGCCAGCACAGCACCCAGGACACAGAGCATCCAGCTGCGGAACCCAGGATGCGCCCAGGCACCTCCTGCCCTCACACTGATGGTGGCAGAGCCAGGGAGGCAGTGACAGTGACCTTTCCTGACTGAGCGGCGCTGTTCTTGTCTCACACCCTCCTGCCTCGTCCACAAAACCATCCACAAAACCACTTTTAAATGTGCATTTCTTTAATTTTTAAAAATATACACAGGAGAAGCCATGTGTTTTACATAGGAATACACACATCACAAAGCATTTCTTATAATTTTCCAAAACTCTTATTATATCAGTCTAAAATTTATAAATTAAATATATCAGAATTTTTTTTAAGTTAAATGAAATCCCTGAAACTACTAGATATACTCAACTTTTTCCAAAATCAAATGAACAGAGAATGAGTATGGTGTGTGTTAAGTTGGGTTTATTGCCTATAATCTATAAGATGCAACTTTATCGTGCCTTTGCAAACAGGATACATCTCTTAGAAAACAGATCAGAATCGTCCATACGTAGAGCTCTATATGATAGATTACAGTGCAACACTATTCTCATTACATAATTATAGAAATACTATAGAACCCAAGAGCACAGGGTAAGCAAAGAAATATGATCCTGAGCCATCTGAACAAACGATTTGATGAATCCTTTTAGTGTAAATTTAGAAAGCACAAAGGAGGGGACCCCACGCACACACGCGGTCATGAGCAAAGCATACCCAGCGCCTACCCGCCAGCGCCAGCATCTGGATGGAGCCCACAGCCGCTCGCTCCCACCCACCTCCAGCCCCTCCTGGCCCTAGTACATTCACTCCCACCGGGTCCCAAAGAGAAGATCAGGCCCCAGTGGCCCCAGTAGCTGTGCTGGAGGAGGCTGGCTGCTGCTCAGGAAGCCCATGCACATCCTCACCCAGTTCGGAGGAGCCCGGGCTGCCAGCCAGCTCTGGCCGCCCTGCCTCTTTGGAAGTAAAGGAAGCATGTGCCCACTACAGTTCACAACTGCAGCTTAAAAACACCTTAAAAACCAAATTTTATTTTTCTTATTACATCTTAAAGTAAAACCAACAGTGGAAAATTCACCCTAAAACTAACTGCCTCATCTGCTATTAAAATACATCTGTCACTCTATTTTTGGTATCTACTCAACTACAGTCCCACGGAATCCATGAAGTGTGAGCTGGGAACTCGCGCTCCACCTGGCCAGGCTGCCAGCACCATGCCCCCAGCCCTGTGTGACGCCACAACAGGCAGCGCACACGCAATCGAGTGACAAAAGGTATTTGGTTTGTCTTCACCTTGCCCATCCTAGCGATGAAGCTGCCCAAACCAGGTCTCCACACCTTCCCTGAAGATGACCTAGTCTGCTGACGAAGCTGACTGGCCAGAGGCCATACTTGTGCTCTCCTGAGCAGCCCGTCCAGTGCAGATGACCAGGAGCTCTTGGCCTCTGCAGTTTCTACCACCCCCAGGTGAGACGGTGGAGGTGGAGATGACTCAGAGTGAGACCACCGAGCTGGATCTGCGCCACCTGTGGGACGAGCCGGAGAGAGGACCCCTCCTACATGACCTGGAGTGCTGCTAGGGTCTGTCCAGTCTGCTGCTGAGACAAGACCTGCTCACAGCCTTCCTATTTTCAGTTAAGTGCTCACACATTCACAAATACACACCTATGAATATGAGGTGGCTCTTCAGCATTTTAAAATAAAGAGGCACCAATACCCGTTAATTTATGTATTAGAAGTTTCATATGATCACCCAGGAAACAGAAATGACATCTGTGATGATCACACACAGGGGAAAGGATGGAGACCAACCTGAGCCCTGTGCAGAGTCTCCTGGACAGAGGCTCCGGCTGGCAATCTGACTCTCTGGTGGGCTTCTGCCAGTTGAGCACAGTCCAAGGACTGCTCCCCGCTGGCCAGTGGAAAAGGCTCTGAGAAAACCTTGGGAACCATTCTGGAACTGCTCTCCGCCTCCACCACCAGTGTGGCTGTGAACACCCCGCCTTTCGGCCAGTGGAGGCAGGAGACGGGTGGCATCCTCTGCCCGGGGAGGTGTTGGGACGGCGCTGCTGGAGCAGGACAGGTGCTGTACCGCAGCCTCTTTGGTTAAGGTCTGGCCTCTTCCGAGTCCCTCTCCTGCACACGAAGTCACCAAGGAGGTTTGAGTCTACACTTAAATAAGGTCAGGAGACAGTTTTTGTGTGAACTGTCAGATGGAGAGAGCTGCAGACCGGGCCTTGCCCCGCCCAAGGCGGTGGACTCAGGCCTAGCCTCGGGAAGCCGTCAAGTCAAATGCTCATTAACACACGTCCTTTTCAGTTTCACGGGCTGCACAGGAAGCTGTCACAAGGACTCCCTGCACTACGAGGGGACAAGGCAGAGCTCTGGCCTTTGCCCTTACAAGTGGCCCAAGCAAACTGTGTAAAGAGGCTCACTGCCCAGAACTTGCCACCAGCCTCTAGGACACATGTCACCCAAACCCCACGTGAAGCCCAAGTGCTGTGTAGGAGTCGAAGGTGGAAAGAGGAGAATAAGTTGCAAATAAAGTAAATTTCTGGCCTAGAGAGAAAACCATCATAAAAGAAGACACCTCAGAATGTGACTCATAGGAGAGTCTCCTGGCCAAGCAGTGACACCGGCAGCACCCGCTCTCTCCACCTCCTTGCCCCAGAGAGAGGCTGCTGGCTGCTGCTGCAGAGCGGCTGTGAAGAGCCTTCCCAAGTGACACGAGACCGCTGCAGGCCACGCGGCCGGGCACCAGTGACTCCTGGCTGACCTACCCAGCCGTGGTGGCCATCGACGCAAACTGGGCCCCAGGGCGGCCACACAGGCTCTCCTGCAGTCTCCTCCACAGACAGACCCCAGTGCTCCCAGTCCAAATCTGCTGTCTCCCTCCCTCATCAGTCCATGCGCAGCTGATGACACAAAGCACCACGTCCTGCTCTGCTTCTGTGGTCATCTTTCTGTATTTTCTCGTAAGTACTCCTGCGTTGGTGTCCAGCTTCGTGGGATGAAGCCAAGTTGGCCAACTCCTGGTGAACTCCACACGACACTCTTCTCATGAGGGAATTCTTCTCCATGCAGTTCCTCTACAGAGAAGGACCTTGCACGTGGCTCTCCCTGACAGTGCTGTACATGAAGACACCTCACAAGAGAAGTGGTCACCATCTACATCCACCTGAACCACAGAGTCACAGTCAACAAGATGCTGCCCCTGCAGGGGAGAGGCCCGACAGAATGGTAATCCACCTGCTGGAGGGGACCACAGGGAGGGGCAGGCAGCTGCTGCATCAGCACTGGAACAGGCTGCTTCCCTTCCAGGGATGGTGTGCAGAGCTGTCCTGCACACGCCCACACAGCACCACACTAGCTGGCTGTCGGGAACAGCAGGTGACAGGCGGCCAGTCCTGAGGGCAGACTCCAAAGGACAGGGCCACCCAGACCAAGAGCACACTTCTAACTTCAGAATTTCATTTTATTGAACACATTTTTAAAACAAGCACCTCTTAGCAATTAAAGTTTAAAAAAAATAATAATATTCCTCCCACTCTGTTCTAGCAGAAGACTTCTCACACTAGCCTGCTGAATTCATGCCGGTATTTTACACAGGCACCCGCTGGGGCCAAAAGGAGCCCCGTGGCAGTGTGCCACCTCCTCAGCCAGAGCTGGAGAGGAGGGAAACATGGGAGGGCAAGCGTGGACTCTTGTCACAGCCGCTCTCCTTCAGCAAAAAAAAAAAAAAGGCAAAGATAGGTTTACAACCACAATTCAATCTGCCAACCTTTCTCTGAAGAATTCCAACTAATCATGTATTTATAACAGGAAAGAAAGCTTTTTCACAAACATTCTCAAGGCTGACAATTATCAAGAAAATGACAAAGTAAAAGAAGGAGGACATTAAACGCGTGGTGGAGAGGGTGGTTTCTGTTTCTGCTTAGAAGTAAAAAATCACCATATAATGAAGTACAAAACCTGCACTGAATGCAACTGCTGGTGTAGGTGCTGATCAAAAACGCAGACCAGAGGCAAGAAGCCAGGGGTGGCCCTCGATGGCTGGCCGCAGGCTCCCTCGAGTGCAGCGCTGGGCAGTTTCCAGAGCACTCGCTGCATGACACGGGAGTCCTTGGTCAGCCGACTCAACGGACACTCTCTTCTGAATGACCCACAATTCAGTTTCACTTACAAATTGCAAACTAAATTCATTTCTTCAGAAAAATATCTGTTTGGCATCTCCTGGACTTTGTTCCATTGGGCAATATGGACATTTTAATCTGAAAACAAGACAGAAAAGACGGAGTCAAGGAGCAGGAACAGTATGAGCACTTCATTCCACCTCCTGCAGAAAATGCCGGGCGATCACGGACGCCCTGCAGGTGTGCTACCAGCCTAGGAGACCCAGCCACCCACGCCACCCACTCTGGCTTGCAGGGTGACCTCACTCTCCCTTCCTATAAGTGCTGAGCTTTGAAGGGTCACAACGTCAACCAGACCTTAACCCCCAAGGTCTTCTTCAGTGGCAAAGGGTGAAAATTGTTTTAAACAAGGTAGTCCTCTAAAGTTGCTTCTGGGGTTTCAGAGTGGTTCAGTTTCTCTTCTCCAAAGGTCTTTAGGCTCCTGTCATGACTTCCACATGTGTGGACCGCAAGCCCAGAGCCACGCTCACCAGAAGCTGTCTGCAGGCCTCGCAGTGGCCCAGGGACTCAGACAGTCTGTGCCAAGACCAACTAGCTGGCAGGCTTCTGGCTGCCACAGACGCCACCCTGGGGGTTGCTGGGCAGTCTGGGAGGCGCACGAGCAGCTCTCCAGCCAGGGCCTCCCATGAAAGAAGGACCTCACCATCAAGGGTCTAATTGACACAAAGAAAGAAAATACAGCTGCCCGGGCAGTCAAGAGGCCCCTGAGACTGGCTTCTGGCTCTGTTTTTTAATTGGATCCACATTTCCAATTGTGAGGACTTACACATCACACATGGAGAAGGGAACTCACTGTGACACTCTATAAAAAGTCACCAGGAGGAACCTGGCCAGACACCTGTTTCCACAGGGTGGAGTACATAGGTCTAACCAAAAGAGGGCTCTATCAATAGGACATAAAAAATCTCTAAGACAACGGGCTAGGGAGAGGGGCATAGCGCTCAACCACAGCAGCAGACCAGCATGAAAAGGGGCTGGGGAGATGCACCACCCACCCAAAAATCTCAGGATTGAGGATTGTGCCTAGAAATCTACTCGCCAAATCCACAAATGCACCAAACAGACTGACAAAAGATAAAACCTACCCATTCTACCAAACAGTGAAAAAATCTATTCCTAAATCTAGCTCCACTCATGTACCCTAGTCCTTCTCATCATCCCAAGTTCCAAGAGACTTCCACAGTCACATCCAACGCTGGACACTTACTTGCTACCATTAAACATCTTGTTCAGGGCGTCTCTTGATATAATGTGACCACAGACCAACTTCATGGGTGGATTGCTATCTGTTGTTTGCTGACGAAGGATGGGACAGGCAAATATAGAGTGATACCAGCACTTTTTACCAAGGTCCACTTCAATCTGCTCAAAGAGAAAGAAACCAGAGCGAGTTACGGTTCAGAAAGCCATCTACGCATCAACATATCACTGAGCAGCAGGCACTCCCAGGCACTCCGTCAGACCCCTGTTCTTGGGGGAACCTCCTCCAGTAGGGGACTCAGGCAGGCGGTCTGAGGAGTCAGTCTAGACTGTCTACAGCACTCCACCTCTGAGCACATCCCCATCCTAAACACTCTTGAAAACCCATCAGGAGAAGAAGCACAGCCCCCAGAAGCCCGGCACACTTAGCCAGATGATAAAATGCAAAGTGGTGACTTTTAAGGACAATCTACACACAGCTTACTTCTCACTTCAGACCAAGTTTCCCACATTTTGTAATGGTCCAGAGAAACTGCCTGAAACAGGACGTTAAGGAAGATTCAAATGAACATTCTGTGACCGCACATTAACCCATGACATCTGTGCTTTTCTCTCTGTTGAAATTAAACAAATCATAAAAACTGAAATCAGCTAGGTGTGGTGGCAGTCATGTGTAACCCCAGCGACTTGGGAGGCTGAGGCAGAATGATTCCAAGTTCAAGTCTTGCCTCAGCAACTTAGTGAGAGCCCGACTCAAAAACTAAAAAGGGTTGGGGATGCGGCTCCGTGGTAGAGCATCCCTGGGTTCCATGCCAGGTACTGGAAAAAGAAACAAAAACAGCTGCGGAGCATTGAACAAAGCAACAGGCCCCTGATGGAGGCTGCAGAGCCCTGCAAGGCTGCCCGGAGAAGGCTGCCCACGGAACGGGACCCACAGGCCCCCCTCCAGTGCCTGTCCAGCCCTGGGCAGCCTCTGGTCCCAGTCCAGGCTGCTCTGCTGTGTGGGCACTGGCCTAGCTGGGAGGCTGCAGCATGAGCAGGCTCAGCCCTGCCCTCTCGCTCTCTGAGCACAGGGACTGGAAGGCGTCTGTGCTTCTAATCACAAGCCTTTAAGCAGCTGGGCAATCAACAGGCCCGTGGGCTAGCTGGAGAGCAGGCCCCGCAGAAAGGCACGATGCACATTTTAGGTCCCTGCAGGGTCTGGACACCACCGGGAAGGAAGGACAAGTTCAGGCCACCCTTGGTGCCGACTGTCGAGGAAGCAGCCGCGACACCCTAGGCCTATGCTGAAGCTGCACCACAGCTGCCCATCCCCTCCTCTGCATACGCTGGGTCTGGGGCTGAGGTGGCTGGACAGAGGCATGGCCTGGTGCGCATGCTGCTGGTCATTCTGTCGTGGTCCTCATCTCCATTTTTCATTTACACTTTATTTTCCACAGTGCTGGGGAGCAAACCTAGGGCCTCGCACACGCTCATCGAGGGCTCTGCCACTGACCTACAGCCCCATAGACATTTTTAAAAAAACCAACAACTGTCAGATGGCCACAGCAGTATTTCCCAGTTGAAAGGCAAAATGGACATTTAACACCCCTGGAACCTGCAGCCCCTCCAGGAGGGCAGTCAGCGCCCACAAGCGGCACTCACCGGGAGCTCGTCCTTCTGGTTCCACACGCCGGTGCACTGCCTCTGCTCGATCACCGCCTTGATGTTGATCAGCGCTGGCAGCGCCACGCAGCCCGCCGAGAAGCTTGGGGTGGGGAGGAACGTCAGCTGCAGGTGCTGGGCTGGTCCTGGGAGACCTAGGCCCTGGCCACTGGACAGCACACAGAGCCTCCACCTGCCAGGGCCAAGCCCAGCCTCTCCCACTATAAGTACCTGCCTTTCTCCCACCTCCCGACTCACTGTGTGTCTCCCACAGCCACTGAGAACCAGCCCTGTCCAAGAACAGACCCCACCTCATCAACATAGGGGAAATGAAGCCTTACATTTACTATTTTAAAATTCTCATTTTCTGAAAGGGCCCCAGTTTTCTCAATGCCTAGAGAAACAAAGCTTCCGTCCACGAGAAGAGGAAGCAGCACTGGCACCCATGCTGAGGGAGGGTCAAGAAAGGTGGGAAGCGTCCAGTCAGAGAGGGCCAGTCGGGACAGGAACCGAGGGCCTCGCCCTCCAATCGCATATCTCGGCCTCTGCTTCAAGGGGGAGGGACGTCCACTTGGCCCCCCTGGCCTCTCCTGCTCTCTCCCTCCCACTCGCCCAGGACACTATCATTCACTTCCCTGGAAAAGCTTCCTAGAGGAAGCTCAGCCAATTGGGAGCCTTTACAGCACACTCTTGGTCACAGCAAGTTGTCACGCTTGCCAAGACCCGACTGAAGAGGCTCTGCTGAACAGTCACTAGTGGCACTTTTTCTTCCGAGGCTCCTCCTAGACCTGGAGCCCCTTCTGGGTGGAAGCACCACTTCTCAGACCTCAGAGTCCCTTCTCAGGGCTGTCCCTAGTCATCCCAGGCTCCTCTCATGAAGAAGCCTGTCAACTTAAGACACTCCTGCGGCCACCGCAGCCCAGGCTCCTGGGGCGCAGGCATTGACACACCTTCCTCGCATGCCAACCCAGTCAACTTCCTGTGCACACCCCACTTTAGCACCTGCTCAGGGGACCCCAACGGACAGCAGCACCACAGGCACCAGGGCCAGAGACACTACCCGTCTCCTGTGCCAGCATGGAGCCCAGGGAATGGAAGGCAGTGGCATGGTGCCCAGCCTGCACCCAGGGGCTGGCACATACCAGGGGCTCAAACCCTGTTGAATTAAGTGAACAGACAGCTGAAGTGTTATTAAAACAGGTCCTTCAACTTTGGTTTCAGGATGCTTTTACAGGCTTAAATATGAAGGATCTCAAAGAGGTCTGGCTTTTGTGGATAACATCTATGATTTAATGTATTAGAATTTAAAACAAATGAAAGGAACTTATTCACTTAACAACTTCACCCTACCTCATGATGAGTAACGCCCTCACGACAACACCTGCTCCTCCAGCCGGAGGGTGTGCTGAGCAGACAGCTCCGCTCTCCCACTCCCGCTCTGCAGCCTGCCCCCAGAAGGAGGCCGCCTGCTGCAGGAAGTCCCAATATACAGCACCTGACTGCCTTTCCAGATACCTGGCTACTCTTCAGCACAATACGAAAGCTCAGCAGGCTTCTCAGGGTGGCTGCAAAGTGGAATCTGGAAGCTGACCCCTGAGGGTTCTGTACTCTGCTGCCCTGAAATCTACTGGTCCTTCACACTCTGAATGACGCGTCTACCTGTGCGTGATTTTCCTAACATCATGCTAATTACGACCTTCCCAATGCCTAGCTCCATTACATAATGTCCCCAAACTCTTGTTAACACCGCCTGCACCCCAACAGCCTCTGTGCTGGGGAGCTGGGGAGCTCATGCCAAGGGCACTAGTATTGGAGACTTTCTAATCCAGCTTCAAGTCCTCAACTTTACATCATGGCAAAGACACTGTTCGCTGTTATCTTGGACACACAGGCCTCCTGCACTCACTTGGAGAGTGTAAGGAACAGTGGTTGTCAGTGATTCTTTTTTTCTTTTAAAGGATTCTTTTTTCCTTTTTCTGTTGTTGTTGTTGTTATTTTTATGCGGTGCTGGGGATCAAACCCAGTGCCAGGCAAGAGAGGTACCGTGAGCCACAGCCCTGGCAGTTAGTGGTTCTCTAACTCCAACTGCACACAGGGAGGCAGGAAGCTCAAGTGCTTTATGCCACCTTCCCAGTCCACCACCCAGAACGCTGAGCAGATGTGCGCTCAAAGTCGGGACTGAGTCAGACGGACCACCCTCAACGTGTGGTCAAGTGCACTAAGTATGGCCAGCACCTCTCAGCCTGCGCGTGGCTAGACTGTCCCCAGGTAACCCACCACCGTTTCTGTATGATCTGCGCAAACCTCAGCAGTGGAAGAGACCCCCGAGGTTCCCACTCCATTCTGGAAACTGCTGCCTAAAGCCACACCCCTGTCGAATGGCTCAGCCCCTCGGCTCCAGTCACCACGACAAGCCGAAGGGGCTGCCTGAGGGGGCAGCACATAGCTCCTCCATACCTGACACTGAGAGGGGACTCCACGGAGAGCCCCAGGAGGGCACAGGCGTCCCGTGTGAAGATGTCACAGATGTCGGCCCACTGGTTTGCGTCAAGCAGGTGCACATACGGCGAGTTCTCGATCCCTTGTCTCAGGTACACGAGGCTACCCATCAACACCTGAATGTCTAAACGAGAAAGTGCTGCAGTCTGCAGGTGCGGGCAACAGGCTGAGGCAAGGGCAGCCACCCAGCTAACCCCGCCAGAAACAACATGAGGCCCACGGCTGGGCCTGGCCGCAGAGCCCAACCTGCAGCCCAACTCCTGCTCCCACACAGGCATGGCATAATATCACTCCCCAAGAGTGACTTCGACGTCGTAAAGGAGCCGCCACATGTCCTGAGCGCAGGCAGCCGGAACTCTCAAGCCATACACAGGGAGCAATGGCTGTCTCCAGCTCTGTACATGGGCAGTGAGGCCAGGTGAGGTGGACAGGAGGAGGGCGAGCACACAGCTGCTACTCCCCGTCTCCCCAGGCTGTGGGATCCCCAGCTGCCCTGCCTCCCGGAGTTGCCCCTGCAGATGGTGGAATGTTCAGTCTCACTGGAGTCAGCTGAAGCTTTTTTGAAGAAGTAACTCTCATCTGCAATCCTTTTAGTTTATTAGCAAATGCATACACTAGACCTCATGGAGACCATCCCTTCTGCTCCAGTGGTGACAACAGACCTGTTCCAAACACGGAGAACACCTGGCTCAAGACTCACCTTTTTGATGATTTAGGGCAAATGGCTGAAAATTTTTAGCATACTGCAATGCCTCTCGCTGATTTGTGGTTCCACCCATCAACAAGCTAATGAAGTAGAGTCGGTGCAGCTTGAACTCCAGGGAGCTGTTCTGCGCTATGAGCATTTCTCGGTTTGACACTGCCCACCTGAGGAAAGAGCAGAGTCGAGATGGTCAGGAACATGGGGAGCTGCCACCAAGCTGCCTGAAAGCTAGCGTGGCGTGTCTGGCTGCCCCCTGGTGGAAGGCTGGGGCAGCACCGCCCGCACCAAAGGCCAGAGGAGGAGGTTAAGCTGGATGATCACAGCAAGTTTCCCACCAGGACAAGGACCACGTCATCAAAGAGGCATCTGGGTGTGAGCAGGGATCCCCAGGAAATCCTCCCTCCATGCCTGGATCCTCTTTCCCTGTGAAGATGGCCTGCTGACAGACCAAGGAACCACTTACTCCTGAACTTCCACTTTCATTAGCTAAAGAAGTTGCCACTCACCCTGGGACTAACAGCAGCAGGCAGGCATTTGTCCCAGGGTCCTCCCCACACCTTAGGAACTAACACTACACAGATAGTGTGATCTTCCCATGCCCAAGAGACCTGTGCAGACCTGGTGTCACCAAGGGAAAGAAGAGTACCCAGTTCTGAGCTGTCCAATGGGGCGACCTACACCTCAAGGCACAAACAGCCTAATAACCCCTGCACTGGGACCACCATGACAGCAGGGTGGCCACACGCAGAGAAGGACCCCAGCCGCTTGTTCACAGTCTGACTCCCCAAACACACCAGAGGATAGAAGCAGCTGGTATCATATTCTTTGATTTGATTTTCAGCTGGACAAATACTCCCCACCTGACCCAATTCATCAGTCAATGCAATCTGAACTGAGTATGAATCAAAATCTGTGTTAACTCCACAAAACACCAGAGATCAATGTTCCAAATTCTTCACGGTCAGCGGACAGGACTCACACTGGACCACCCAGACCACCCTTCCCAAGGTCTGCACAGGCACTTCTCAGTGACCTGCAGGTGACCCACATCACAAAGCTTCTGGCTTCAAAGTCAAACTGGGTTTTAAGCATTAACGGTCTGGATCTTGGAAGTACCTATTCACTTACCACTAGGATCCTGGGCACCAACCTGGCCCTCCCAGCAGCTGTCCTCTGTGAACACTAGCCCCCAGCACGAGCACCAGTGTGCTGGCTGGGGTGGCCTCCTTCCTGTCTGTCCCTGATGGGGACAGCACCACATCCACATAAGGTCACTCAGCCAAAGCTCACTCCACACCCTCAACTCCTGCAAGCATGAACACCCTCTCCCCTCTCTCTGATCGGGGTCTACACGTGCAGGAGGTTAGAAAGTCAAGCAAGGGAGCTGGACAGCAACTATGAATTTTAATAAGAATGAAAGCCACCAGAAAAAAGGCAAAGCCCATAAATAAGCAGTTCACAAAAGAAAATAACCTCATTTTCACAGGAAAATGTTCATGATACCATGTTAAAGGAGGAAAAAGTAACTTTTAGCTAGCAACCCCACCCCCGCTGTGGTGTCAAGGATTGAACCCAGGGCCCTGCACATCCTAGGCACATGTCTACCCCAGAGTTGCCTCCCCCCACCCCTCTTTTTTTAAATTATTTAATTTGAGACAAGGTCTCCCAAGGTTGCTGAGACCGGCCCTGAACTTTTGATCCTCCTGCCTCAGCCTCCCCATCTGCTGGGATTACAGGCGTGCAGCACCATGCCTGGCTCTAGTTACCAGGAACTTTAGCAGTAGTTCCTTGGACAGTGGATTTCCAGCTTTATCATCAACTGCTGCGGTACAGCCTGACAGCCACATGCACTGTCAGCCCAGCACGGGGCCCACCCAGGACCACGGGTTCCTGAACAGTCTGTACTGGTGTCTCTACCGTGAAATGTTACCTTTACGTTTGAGAAAGTAGTACCTTGGTAAGCTCATGTCTAAGTAAGATTTCTTCACTAACAGTAACTACAGACTATTTTTCCTAAAAGTAATTCAAGCTTTTCAAGCTATCAACATGCAAATCTTTTTCGAAACTTGCTGAGACATTTAGATAATGTAATTCCTAATTTACTATTTGAATTTGTTTATACATTTTCAAATTATGTCACCAACAAATAATCAGAATAAAGGGAATGTTAAATCCTCCCTCTGCTCTTTAAGAAATGTTTAGAAAACTAAATAGAAACCCATTTCAAAAACAACATCACAAAACCCAACACTCACACAACCAGGTCTACACCGTATTCCCCAGTGCTGGGGAATAAACCCAGGGCCTCACACTGACCACTGGGCAACACTGGACCACTGGCCACGTCCCCAGCCCCTGGCCTCTTGGTCAAGTCAGTCTACTCTGAAAGGCTTCTTCGTGTTGTTACTTCTGAATACTTGTAAGACTGGGGTCTGCAAAGCAAAGGGACTTCTAAGCTTCTCCCTTCCTAGCAAAGTGTTCTTCCTAAGCTAAGGATGATGTGATCCACTTTTACCTCTTTCTGGTCAGGATCCTCCCAATCCCCAGAATTGTACCCGTGGACTCATGTTGGGACTTCTTAACCTCAATTCCTGGGCCACAGTTGACTGGACAGTAGGCAGAGGCTGCGTCTCACAGCCACGCCCTGCACTGCCTCTGGCCAGCTCATCCACCTGGCCCTGCTTTGCTCCTCCAATCGATGCCCTTTCACGTCCACTTCTGGAATCTGGTGCAGGTTCCAAGCAGCATTGTCACATGCATTAGCTGCCTCCCCAGGTAGCACAACGCTGTCAACTCACACTGACACCCGAGCCAGCTGGGCCATCTGTCATTGGCAGTGACGCTCTAACATTCCTGCAGTGGTGTCTTCTCAACAGGGAAACTGACTTCGGCACTGTGGCCTGAATGTCAGACTGGAATTTGTCTTTTAAAAGTCTCCAGCCCAAAGTAGAAGTAAATGCTCCACTTAGGAAGGAGCAGCTCCCGCTCTGCGGGGCCTGGAGGGCCCTGAGGCAGGCTCCGCACGCTCCCCAGCCGGTCGGGCCATGTCCTGCAGCACTGGCCGGCGTCACTTTCAGACCCAGGGGTACTCTACCACTGAGCTACACCTACAGCCCTCTGTAAGTCTGATTTTGAGACAAGGTCTCACTCAGTTGCCCAGTCTGGCCTCAGACTAGAGATCTTTCTGCCTCAGCCTCCCAATTTGCTGGGATTACAGGTGAGGGCCATCACACTGGCTACTTTCTAATTACAGGGCTGTAGAATAAAACAAGGAAGAGCAGGTGACAGGAAGCCAAGCTCAGCCTTCAACACCTACAACATCGGTTATTGGCCCCTTTATTGAAAAGTCTGCTGGCACTGCTCCAGAAAAGCACCGTAACTTCCTCAGATAATTCCTGTCAGTGACCAGTTCTTAAAGGAGCATCAAGAGGTACAGTAGTCGTGAACAGAGCTCCGTGACCCAACGTCTGCACTCTCCATGGTCACTCTGTCCCAGGACACCTCCCCAGAAGGCTGGCCCAGAGTCCAGCACCCTGTGGGGGCTCAAACATCCTGTCACACAGCCTGAGCAAGGGGGGTCGTCAGAAGGGGTCCCACAGAGGGTGGAGCACCAAGGACCCAGGGAACCTCTCACACAGTTCAGACCAGCTGAGCACGTTCCTATTCTACATCCCCGTATTTCACTGGCTAAAAGAACAAACTCTCCACAGATCTCTCTGACGTCTACCCCAGGTAAGACAAACACATCTAAACATGTCTAAAGTGCTTTCTAATTTAATTTTCTTACAGTTCTTTCAAAGTATCCAAAATAAGGCAAATTCAGTAACTCACTCCAGGGCAGGTCTCAGAACTCTGACTTTTAAAGCTTCTAATATCCGATTTAACTCCACAAACGGTTCTTTCTGACTTGGGTCTACAGAAAGACCAGATTCCTGAAAAACAGAAAGAGCGTTTGTTAGCAGGAATCAGGATGAAAGCAGCGTAATGAGTATACTCCAGATCACAGATAGCTGACAGCTCCTGGGACAGGTGTCTCCATGGTGGAGACTAATGGTGGCTGTCACTCTGCCCACCGTGCTGCAAGGGGCACCTGTGGCTTCACAGGAAGGAGGCTGTGAGACAGCAGTGCTGGAGGAGTAGCTGCCACCCTCGAGGGCTGAGGACAACTGAGAAGCAGCTAGGTCACGAGGCCTGGGAGCTTCAGGGAAGGCGGAACACATGCTGTGCACTCCTCACTGCCTCCCACTCTGCATAAGGAAAACAAACTTCATGTTTTTCTAAGCCACTGTTGCTAGGGTCTTTATTATTTGAAAATAAACTTAATCCTCAATGATATAATTTACTATAAGAAATTTATAGACACACAAACAAAATCCCAAAAGGTTCAGAGAAAGATTCGAGTTATCATTTATTTGAATTGTTTAAAATAGAAAAGGCTTATAGTTCAGTTTGTAGACTGGCTTTAAGTTACTCAGTCCTGTTGACCCTTCATTTCTCTAAACAGAGGGAGACAACACATGGGGGCCTACCACAGTTCCCAGTCCCTCACCAAGACCCTGTCCCGCCCTGGGCAAGCTCCCTCTTTCTCCAGGCCTCGCCCCCCACCCCGCATCTGCAGACCCCAGCCCACCATCTGCAGACCTTGGCCCCCCATCTGCACACCTCAGCCCCTCATCTGCAGACTTCCAACAACAGTCCCCACTTCCTGGGGCTCAGAGAGCAGGAAACGCAGGGGGGGGCCTGAGGAGTCCTCAACCCAGGCAGCGGCTGCTGTTGGGACTTGGGACGGCAGGGCACTGGTGAACCATCCCAAGAGCCAAGGCTCACCTCTAATAGAGAGAAAGGGCAAACATCATGCACCCGAAGTAAACTTTACTTTGGAATTCGTTTGATAAACATCATTAAGCGGGGCCAGATGAGGAAACAAGCCATGCTTCTGTCCAGGCCGCCTCTCTGCTGCACAATCTCCCTAGCTACAGAGGACTAGGGAAAGCAGTCTCTATTGATCCCTTGGCTCAGGGCCTGGGACCAGTGTTCTGGGCAAGAGGGGGGGAAGAATGGAGGCCGTGAGTTTTAGGACTAAGATTAGCACCACTAAAAAAAAAAAAAAAAAAAAAAAAAAGATTTACCTGTAAAATGAGGTCCAGCCTCATTTTAAAATCTATCAACAGCCTGCAGAAGACTCGACCCCCACTCTGCAAACAGCACCACCCAGGGGCTCCCCCGTGGACACGCTGATACCTGGCAGAGCTCCTCGGCCACGTCCAGCATCCCCTGCCGGAAGAAGTGCTCCACCATGACCTCATTGAGGAGCCGCTGGCTGTCGGCCTGCCAGCAGCCGTCGATCCCCACACTGCTGATGTCAGAATCGAAATTCTGGGAAAAGAAAAGGGGGTCATGAGTCCTGACCAATTCACCCACCCACCAAAAATGGTCTCCGCTCCCCTCTAAAGTTTCCCAGTAAGTACCAATCCTAACTTATTAGACACCACCGCAGAAGGCACTCTCCCCCGGCCTCTTTCTAACACTCGTCACTCTTCTGAGACTGCTAACAATTCACACCCCCGCTAGCAAAGGCACGGGGAGACGGGAGCTGGAGCTTCCGGGCTTGCCATGCAGCGAGCACGCCCAGGTCTGAGCAGCACACTGGAGACCCTGACAACAACACTAAGGCAGACTGGCGACTGTCAGGCACATACTTAGTGAACACAAAACGAAACTGACACTGACACTATAACCCAGAACGCCCATCAGGACTTGTGGCCTGAACCCAACCAGCTCAACCACTAATAAATCAAAGTTCTCCACCATTTTTCCTTTTTGATTACCAGAGATTGAATCTAGGTGCACTCTACCACTGAGCCACAAGCCCAGTCCTTTTTATATTTTATTTTGAACCAGGGTCTCACTAAGTTGCCCAGGCTGCCTCCAGCTTGTGATCCTTCTGCTTCAGCCTCCTGAGTCGTAGGAATCACAGAGGCACATCACAGTGCCTGGCTGCCACTTCAGAGCACTGAAGAACGATGACTGAAATACCCAGGGCACAACGTGAAACCGTGTGCATACAAAGAGCCAAGAACATCTCCACACATACAACAGGAGGTGACCAACAGACACCAACGCCAAAGTGACAGAGATGCTGGAGTCACCAGGACTTCAGACCATTACAAAAATGGTCTAAGAATAATAAGGGCCACACTCTTGAGGCAAACGGAAGAACTAAAGATACAGTGAACAGAATAAAAACTCACTGGATAGATTCAAATAGAACAAAATCGCAGCACAAAATGTCAGTGAAGGTCATTGGAAACCACCCAATCGGAACAGAAAACAAGATTAAAAAAAAAAAAAAAATGAACACAGCCTCAACAACTGGTGGGAAAATACAAGAGCTAACAGTCGTGTCATCACTGAGCCAAAGGAGAGGAGAAACGGTGCTGTGGAAAGGAGAGCTGGAGAATAGCCCAAGTGCGCAGACCAAACCTCCCGATGAAAAGGCCCAAGAACTCCAGAGGACAGGTTCACAGAAATCCTACCCAGACACCTCTCATTCCACCTCTGAAACTTAAGGACTGAAAACCAAAACTCAACAGAACCTGCAAGCAGCTAGAGAAAGCAGCGAATGACTCCAGTGATCACAGACTTCTGCCACCACCACAGAAACCAGAGTCCATAAAGGACAGAGACAACATCTTTCAGACTCCAGAAGAGCAGAGCAGTATCCCAGAGTTCTGCACCAGCGGGTGCGGCCTTCAGGAGTGAAGAGGACAGACAGACACTCTCAGAGGAAGGAGAACCCGTCCTGTGGCGGGCAGCCTGGTTCTGCAAGAACTGCTCAAGTGCGTTGTGGGACAGAAGGACAGCGAGCTGAACTCTCTGAAGGAGAAGCAAATCTACACCATGGTCTGAAAGTTGCCTTTGTCATAGGCACTACCCCCTAATAAGCCTCTAGAACTTGCTTTTTTAAAAAAGCATATAAATTCAATTAGACAAGATCTTTAGGTGTAAGTGAAATTACAATGCTCAAATACAGGCTGACAAGATGAGAACAGGTAGGAAGTAACTGGCAATGCCACCACAAACAGCCCACTGTTTATAATTGCCACAATGCAGAAGAGCGCTCCTCTCCAAAATTTAGCACATTTTTCTTCCCCCTAAAGAGCTCTCTACCCTGTTTTTAGAATCACTAAAATTACTGTCAGTCTGAATTTTTATTCTCTCTGATTACAGACATCTTTCTTGGCCTAATACCAAACCTAAACAACAGAAATACTACCAAGTACCTCGATGCTGAAGCAGTGGTGTCCATGTGTACACGGAACTGTTCCATAACACCTGGAAACATGGCTTGTGTAAGACGCTGGAGTCTCACTTCTGCTTATCAGACTCTGCCTGATGAGAGTTGACTGCACAACAGTTCATCAATACTCTTAAGCAAGTTGGACTACCTTTCTTCTGATGACTAACACACTGCACATTCTGGCCCTCCTGATCATACTGCCCAGAGGGTAATGTGTGCTATTATGCACTCTCATGCTTTACTCACAAAGAGGCAATCAATGAATACAGGACAGGCCTGGGTCTCTAAAGAGGGCAGAGCTGACCGTAAACTCAGGACTCTTCCCTCAGTGCTCCAGACGAGAACCCTCAAGACTAAGCTCCCTTGCTAACTTGTTAAACGGATTCAACCCAAACACAACCTACAGGTTTCCACTGCTCACTTAACGATTATTCCTCAGCCTCATCGGCCCCCAACAAACATGTCCAGTACTTTTTCCTCAGGAAAGAAAGCAACTTCAGAAGAATCCCTTCCTAAGACACAGCTTTACACGGCAGCATGAACCAAGTCGGGACCTCGACAGCTCCTGTGACAGCATCTGCTCACATCAGACAAAAGAATCATCGTCTCAGGCTGGGACTGTGGCTCAGCGGTAAAGTGCTTGCCTAGCATGTGCAAGGCCCTGGGTTTGATCCTCAGCACCACATATAAATAAATACAGTTACTGTGTCCAACTACAACTAAAAAATAGATATTAAAAAAAACTGAAGCCAAGATCATTGGAAGCAGCCGAGAGCCCACAGCTCCCACTTCTGCTCCAAATGCAGGCTCCCAGAGTGGCGTCAGGCGGGCAACGCGTCCTGCACCGTTGCTAGGTGACCGGACTCATCTGCCAGGCTGCCAAGGAAACCAGCAGCACCGCAGACCCGTCAGGAGGTGGCCGACGCTGAGAATACCTGCTGTTACTAGCATCTTCTGTTTTGTTATATTTTTTCCTTTCACATTTTTAAAACACAGCAAAGTCTGGCACAATGTTCTTAAATGGTCAGGTTAAGACTCAAGTAAGAACCAAAAATTTAAAAAGCACACATCCAAGGGTGTGTCCCTCTGCAGAGGCTGTTATGGCTTGGGAAAAGAAATCCAGAACACACCACCCTGAGCTGAGGCACAGGAGGCCCAGGCCGCTCCACTAAAACATCGCCAGGAAAGGAGGCCCACAACCTAGCCACAACTCAAACATGTCCAGACTGGCTTTCACTGGTTACAATCAAGAACCAATCCACTTCTCAAGTATGCTTTGTAAAGTCGCAATTACTGAACAGCCAGGGTACTGTGGTAAGACCCAGCATTTGTTTTAAATCCTAAGTACCAACCCTCTAATGCATTCGTTTTAAATCCTATGTAAGTACCAACCCTCTGCTCGTTACTTTTCCTCAAACTTCCCATCCACCCCAAAGAACGCCGTGGTGGGTACGTGGACCTAACAATGTGTGACTGGTACATCAACAAGGAACCGTCTTCCATCTTGCCTGGCGACGAGAAGGACCTGCGAAGACTCTTAGCAGAGCAAGACCTGGGTAAAACCCTGGTCTCCACAGATGAAGACAACAGCTACTTCACACCCAACCAACGGAAGGTCAGCATCCAGGAGCCAAAAAACAAACACACAGCTCCTAATGGTGACCAAGGCAAATCACCCATGGGGAAAATGGAAAGAGCATGAGATTCACAGAAGGGGCAATGCCAAGGGGATCTGCAAAGAGACTCTCAGCCACCGAGATGGATGGTCAGAGGACAAGCACAACTAGACAACACCCCTTCATTTCACCTGTCGGATTCTAGAAGAGGGGCTTCCAGCCCGGCAGCATCAGGAGTAAATGAGAAGTGAGAAAACAGGAACTGCCGGCGTCTGGGCCGACTGGAAACCCTACAGGAGAAATGCAGCAAAACCCAGTGGAGCCCAGATGAGGCCCTGGTCCCCGATGAAACAGCTCATCACTGAGGATGAGCTGTTTCATCCTCGGTGATTCCCAGAGAACTCCTCTAGAAGCTCAGCCACCTTCTTAGATAGTCTACATTCTCCTCTACTTTTTCAAAGACATGGTAGATTCACACTGATAAGCACTGGCTTCTTAAACAGAGCACAGCAATGTACAAAACCATTCGGAGCTTTTAAGATCCCCAGCACCACAAAAAAACAATGTAAAGGATTTTTAAAAATCCTTAAAATGCTCCTTCATCCTGCCTGTGCCCAGAGCCCTGCGCAGCACCAGGCCCGCACCCGTCACAGCCTGGCGTCTGCTCCCTTTTACCCCTGGCCTGGTCGCCTCCCCACTGGCTCTGTATCTGAACTGACCAGGGAAGTGCATTTGAGAGACTATTTGTTACCTCCCCCAAGCAACATCCCTCTTAGGCTAGAGGCAGAGGAGGCGAGCTGCGTGAAGGTCCTCAGGGCACCCAGCTCTTCACAGCTTGTTCTCTAGCTCTGTGACCTGGGCAGGGGACTCAACCCAAGTCTCAGTTTTCACACTTACATCCAGGGACAATCACCCCCACCTTACAGAGTGCTGAAGATTAAGTTGAACGATGTACACGACACCCTCTCTCCCTGTCTCCCACCCAGCTGTGGGATCTGAGAGCTGGGCCTGGCCCTCAAATTTTCTGATGCTATGCTTAATTTAAGAGTCTCAATTAGAAACATAAAGACTTACTAAAGCATTTAATAACAGAAGTATAACAACAAACTCACTAACTTCAAGTCATTTAAATATAACTGCAGACTATCAGCGGGCGTGGCCCAATGGGTGCAAGGTCTTCCCTTCGCCCAACTGGAACAGTGCCCAGCCAGGCACAGCCCCACACCTTCAGCAGCAGGCAAAGTGGGCCTCGGGGTCCAGGGGGACTCTCTGACCTGCAGTCCAACTGGCTGCAGAGCTGCAGCTCTCCCCCAGGCCTGCTCCACACTTAAACAGGTGCCCACATCATGCACCTGTGTCTGGAGCAAGAGTAACAAGCAAACTCCCAGACCCAAAGCCTGGCGCCATCAACACAGTGTGACCTGGGGCAGGACGGCTTTCAGATGGAAAGGGCACACCACTCTGTCTGACACAGAGGCTCAGGCCAGAAAGGGTCACAGAGCCCGGCTCTGGTCCCTGTCAGGGCACCTGGTTTCTACCACACAAGTCCTTTTGCCCAAATACACTAAATTTGAAGGAGGGGGCAGGCAGGAGGGCAACCGTCTGGGAGCCTGGGAGCCTCTTCGCCCGTCTCCTGGCACCAGGGCTGCTGCCCAGCGCAGACCAGATTCTTTCCAGGGCTACTCACCCACCACACTGAGGCTCATATTCCCAGCCCCTCCCTCCTCAAAAGCCTAATGCAAATTTAAAAAATATATATGTAATGTTTTGAACAACCAACAATAAAAATAAATAAAAAAAAAAGCCCAATGCAAAGGCCGGGGGAGGGAGCCAGAGTGCCCACCCCACGGCACAAGCAGGTGCCAAGCTGGCTGGGGCAGTTCTGTCCTCAGAACAAGCACAGTGGCCAGCCAGCAGGCACGGGGACCAAGGCAGCGCATGCTCAGACTGCATGATCTGAAAAGCAGTGTCTTCATCTCGATCACAAATTTCCACAAGTTACTAAACGCCTTGTCAAAGTTCACACAGTGTCGTTCATTTTCTTGGATTGTATTTTTGGGGAGAATGGTTGATTTAACTATTTTGCTACTGGAGACAGAACCCAGAGATGGTTTACCACTGAGCCACATCCCCAGCCCTTTTTATTTTGACAAAGTTGCTGAAGCTGGCTTCAAACTTGCAATCCTCCTTCCTCATCTTCTGAGTCACTGAGATTATAGCTACACGCCACCACCCCCTCACACCCAGTCACGCCTACGCGAAGGCAGCTCCAGACTGCTCACCGGTCACCTTAAACACATGCCTCTCACCCTGGACACTGGTACCCTGCAGCTTTCATCCCTCATCCAGACTGCTTACCCTAGACACCTTAAATACACGCCTCTCACCCTGGACACGGCTGCCCCTGCAGTCTCAACCCCTCAGCACATGCTCCACGAGCTAGCTGCTCCACCTAGCGGCAGAGAACTGCTCAAACCATGGAGTTTCATTTTTTGATAATTACTTCCCTCCTCCAACAGGAGCGGCTCTGCCCTGGCCATGCTGATTCTCCAGTAAAACACACTGCTTTCCTGGTCCAGCCTGTGCAGCGCGGCCCACCCTGGGGCGTGATGGCCGCCTTCTCCCTGCCGCTGATCACTCCTTCTTTCCAGTCCTCAACTGCTTTCACAGTTCACTCTCTTTTCCTCTGGTCTCCTGTTGGATCAAACCCACACCTGCTGGGCTTTCCACCATCTGCCGTCCCCCAGCCTGAGGTATCCCTACCCCTAGTAGGAGCAGCCCCCATCAAGCCAAGCTGTGCATGCTTAGGCACTGTTCTGTCCCTTCTCAGTCCTGAAGGTCACCCCCACTGCTGCTCTGAATGACACCCCCCTTCCCAGTCGGACACTCCACAAGCCCTAGATGGGCCTAGATGGCCCAAGAGCCCTTCCTTCCCATACGCCCTCAAAGTTCTCCAGTGCCTGGTGTGTGCGAAAAGCACTCAAGTGCACACAGCCAGGCCAGCCCGAAACCCTACATGGACACACTGCTTTAGCTTTTCACCACACCGCGGATTTTAGACACTTTGACATCCTAGTATTATTATTTTATCACATAAATACATACCTGGAAGTCTGCAGCAGTAACTATTTTTATTGGCTTTTCTTAGGAAATAAAAAGCCAGTGACAAATTTAAAATAGTGAATAAGTGCCCTAAACAGGACAGAATTCTAGATTATCTACAAACAGGGAAGGCAGTTAAAAACAGTCCAACATATTGCTTTTACAAGTATTGTCATGGAATCCAAGGGCTGATATTCTTTATTTATAATAATGCTCATACTATGGGCATATGAAACAGTCAACATGTTAAAGCAGAACTCTTCAAAAAATTATTTATTTATTTTTTAGTTGTAGTTGGACACAATACCTTTACTTGTTTATTTTTATGTGGTGCTGAGGGTTGAACCCAGGGCCTTGCATGTGCTAGGCGAGCGCCCTAGTGCTGAGCCACAACCCCAGCCCCACAATTTTTTAGGTTCATGATAACCTAAAACCTATAAAATGTCTTGGCTAACACCACAGACTTCTTTTTTGCTTACATTTGGAGAAGAACTAGAGAACTTAAATACCCAAGAAGCCTTAAAATATTAAAGGAAAAAATTACCATTTAGCATGTCAAAAAATTACTCCCTAGTTCCTTCCCCCAGCAGCCTGCTCAGGCAGAGAAGAGCCCTAGCCCAGAGACCACATGACCACAGCAGCTTCTGGCGGGGGGCTGGCCTTGGAAGCCAGTCCGGAGAAGGAGAGACCACCACTCCAGCCCACGGCCTGAGCAGGGAGGCTGGGGTGGGCACGGAGGTGACCCACAGCCTGGGCCTCCCTTACACCCCCATGCTCCTGCACACCTCATGCACAGCTGCTCCAAGCCCTTCTCAAGGGCCACACTTTCTCTCCTCTAAGCTGTCACAGGTCCCTACTCTTCAAATCTAGAAATTCTTCCTGACTTCCTGGCCACTGGCAGAGTTTAACAGTGTAATTTTCACTTTAGACTGGTTACTATCAATATGCTTTAAGAAACAAAGGCCAGCCTGCTCAAGGGAGAGCCCCAGCCTCCCGCCTGTCATCTGGAGAGGGTGGGGCCCTCCTAAGCTGCTGGATGGCACTATGGCCTGTCTGCAGGTCCTGGACCAGTCTGCCACCAGCCTCAGGCCACATGGCTTCGGCTCATCACCAATTCAAGGTCCACCTGGCCTTCACAACAGCTGTCCAGCTGCACAAACTAACAGGCTTGAGCGAGAGCCCGGGGAGTCTCCGGTGACAAGGCCTACACAGAATTCCCCCTGCATGCAGAAGCTTCGGGAGGGAGACAACTTCCCCCTCAGCCAAGCCAGACAGGATCAGGAACACAGGGAAGAGCGCCCTGAAAGGAGGAGCAGGCCCCCCTTTGCGCGTCTGGACCAACCTCCAGCGCCCCTGAGAGCACCCGCTAAATCCAGAGTTCCAGACGGGCTGGAGCGGGGGCACCGTGAGGCACTGGGTTCCATCCTCAGCACCGCATAAGAACACATACTGGGCTGGGGATGTGGCTCAAGCAGTAGCGCGCTCGCCTGGCATGCGTGTGGCCTGGGTTCGATCCTCAGCACCACATACCAACAAAGATTTGTTGTGTCTGCCGAGAACTAAAAAATAAATATTAAAAATTCTCTCTCTCTCTCTCTCTCCCCTCTCTCACTCTTTAAAAAAAAAAAAAAAAAAAGAACACATACTGAAGGTACTGTGTCCATCTGCAACTACAGACATTAAAGGAAAAAAGGTGATGTGTGATAGATGAGAAGAACCCAGGCCACCTAGAAGTTGCATTTAGAGGAACATGGAGCAAGTCTGAAAGAACTGTAAAAGAATTACAGCTACTTGAAAAAGTCCCTATAATTTCCAAGTACATGCAAAAAAAAGTTCTCAAAGGAGGAAGAGCAGATTATGTTCAGGAACACTGCCTCAAACACCCGCCCCTCAAAAAATGGGAACGCAGTCGACCACTTCAAATGTGTCCCCTGGTGCGCAGAGAGGGACTTCCGTTCTCGTCACCAGGCACATCTAAATGTCACCAGGCACATCTAAACGCTTTGCTACCAACAACCTCATGGGTGTCGTACAGACCAGAAGACAGCTCAGAGAGGCACCAGTGCAAGCAGGTAAGAACAACCGTGCTCCGATCATTTCAATAGGACAACACCTGAACTAGGCAACGGACAGGACAGGTCCCCCAAAAAGGCTGCAGAGGATACTCACTGCCTTCCCAGCCCTTGCAGGAATCACACCTGGAGCCTCACTTGCCTGGCCATTCCCAGTCCTGGGGGTTGGAAGTCCACACACATCAGGTGTGGCTCCTGAGATCATCCCCACTGATTCCAGAATCAGGGGCCTCTTTCCAGACACCAGCTCTGATTGGCTACTTGGAAGGATCAGCTCTTCTGACCATAAGGGCGCCTTCTGGTTCTGCTGTCCAGCAGCCAGCCTGGTGGTCATGCAGATGTCCCCAGGAACCTCCTAGGGTTTTCTCTGTGCTTTGAGCCATCAGAATCACTAGCATGCCTTGGTCACTATCAGCCACCAAAATCTGAAGCTTCTTAACACCATCAGGAGTTAATGCCCTGGAAATGATTTAAGACCTACAAATGATTTAAGACCAACCCTCACATGCCTTACTTTCATTCCCATAAGCCTTATGCTAACACACCAACAGACACTTCAGGTACCAACCGAAGAATTCCAACGCCACAGTCCAGGCAGGTCTGATGCCAAAGCTGTGTGCACCACCTAGGAGTTACCAAACAGGCCTCACAACCTCAAAAAGGCTGCAGAGGATACTCACTGCCTTCCCAGCCCTTGCCAGTGACTACCATCACTGACCCAGCCATGTGTCTGGAACCTGCTGAGTCCAAGCCCTTACCACACAATGGCCATGGTGAGAGTACTCTGACAGGCCAGGGATGCCTCTGTAGGCACGGCCAAAGCAAGTCCCTGAGCTCAGGCATGCACAGCCCCATCGTACCCCTCCAACCCTCCGGGTAAAGAACAGCTCTGAGACACCTCAACCCAGCCTTTCAGTACTGCTGCAGGCAGTCACTCCAACAGCTGGCCCCCAGCTGGACGCCAGTCTCTAGATCCGCAGCACCCAGTTCTGCGTCACAGTTCTCACTGGTGCACACACAGATTGGGCGACTCTACAGCTCAGCAGATACCATACCTCTGCTAGGAAGAACACCCCCCTCCCATTCTTCCTGCCCTTCCCAACATGCTATGTGAACAGGAGGACCCATGACCTGTTGCGCTCTCCCAGTGGCTGAAGCGGTCATGGTTACCAGGTGGTGACCCTG
The DNA here is from genome assembly GCF_964194105.1 of Spermophilus citellus. Classification (NCBI taxonomy): domain Eukaryota; kingdom Metazoa; phylum Chordata; class Mammalia; order Rodentia; family Sciuridae; genus Spermophilus; species Spermophilus citellus. The sequence continues at coordinate 26,119,457 of NC_138193.1, read as the reverse complement.
GACGACCCTCCTGAGGCCCCATCATGACGGGGAACACCAAGGAAGACTGGTCTAGTGCTGAGAACACCAGCAGCTTCTGAGCCCCCCCCTCAGTGCAGACTGCGAACTCAAGACGCCCCTCAGAGAAAGCCACCCAACAAAAAGAGTCCTGCTGGCTGGCAACCAGCTCCCTCTGTCCCCTGAAGGCAACACTGAGCCAGCCTGGGGGCCACGCCTGTCACCCCACCACCGGGGGATGGAGGCAGGAGGACTGCAAATTCAAGGCCAGCCTCAACAACTTATCAAGGCACCAGGAATGCTAGCAACCCTGTCTCAGAAAAAAATCAGGGCTGGAACACAGCTCAGTGGTAAAGCACCCCTGGGTCTAATCCTCAGGACCCCCCAAAAAAGGCAACACTAAAGAAAAGCAACCAGCATGCCCACAGGAACACAGGGTCAGGAGCACTAGGAAGGACAGACCTGAGGACACAGCTCATCACCCACAGCAGATGAAGCTGGAGCAGGCACCCTGGCCACAGGAGGCTCCTCCCGGCCCCTGGGATAAGGTGCTCAGAACAAGGCGGCCTTGGTATCCAGGCCCTGCCCAACAGGCAAACGGTAAAACAGAGCCATAAAAGGAGAGGGGGTTTGTTTTGATTTTATTTTCATTTTGAAAATAACAGCAACAGGGACTGGGGCTGGGGCTCAGTGTAGAGAGCTCACCTAGCCTGTGTGAGGCACTGGGTTCCATCCTTAGCACCACATAAAAATAAATAAAGGTCTGTGCCCATCTACAACTAAAATAAATAAATAAATAAAATAACAGCAACAAGGCCCTTCAGTAAGAACAACAGTAAAACCAGTTCAGCAAAGTTACCAAAAGCAAAGACAGAGGAATCACATAAAACAATCTGGGAAAGTTTACGGTAGCAAGTACCAACAGAGAAAGCTGAAGAGCACCGGTGCCCCTCGGTACCATACCTTATCGATGGCTTTTCCAACCCGAGAAACACTGCTGTGGATATCTTTGTGGTCTGAGGCCAGTTTTTGAACAGTATCCTTTATTCTTTTACAGCACTGAGTCAAAACAAGTGACAGTGTCCCTGATAATTCAGCATCTTGGCCTGTAAAACAAGAAAGGCAGATTACTCCCCAAAGCAGACCCATAGAGAGCAGGTTTCAAGGAGACCCTCGGAACAGCAGAGGTGGAGGAAGATAAAGAGAAGTCGGGATCTGCTTCCAGGCAGAGGGACACATTCATAGATGTTAGTGTTTCAAGTAAACACCACGAAAGCACTCTCTGGGAATAAGAAAATTTTAATATGAAATAAACCACTTCTTTGATCAACGTCAGCACAAACTGAACACCACCACCAAGGCAGTATTATTTTTCAGAAAATTATGTCTAAGTGAATAAATTTACTTATTCAACTCAGTGAAAATGTTCAAGGCATCCTGGAAACCTTTTGGTTTTGGCTGGCTGTGGTCAGGCAGGCCTACAATTCTAGCTGCTCAGAAGGCTGAGGCAGGAGAATTGCAAGTTCAAAGGACCTCAGCAAGGTCCTAAGCAACTCAGCAAGACTGTGTCTCTAAATAAAATATAAAAAGGGGGCTGGAGATATGGCTCAGTGGTTGAGTGTCCCTGGATTCAATCCCAATACAAAAAAAAAAAAAAAAACCCTTTTGGTTGTCACTGAATTTCTTAGATGATTTAGTTTAAATGCTTTTTATTCCATACAAATGCACGACCCTCCCTCAATGAACCCTGGCACTAAGCTTGCCCGGAGCTTCCCTTGCAGGTAACACCTGGTGCTGGTCCGGAGTCCCTTGCAGGAGTTCAGCATGTCCTGAGTGCATGCACTAGGAGAGGACCCCGGAGGCACCCTCCTGGCCCCTTTGCCAGTTCTGCTCAGTAGCCTCCTACTGTGATGGAGCTGAGCCATGGTGCCTCTACACCTGGCCCCAAGTCCTCCCACTGGCTCTCTGGACCCCGACACGTCTCTGAAGCCATGGCCTCTTGCCCTGTGCTCCCTGCCTCCAGGTGGTTCCTCGGGCAGGAAAAGGGGAGGAAGAGGGAGACAGAGCAAACCAATCCAGTCTGACCATCACTCCGCCATATCTCACATCCCCAGAGAGCACCAGGCCTGGCTCTGGACCTCGACCCACATTCCACCCCATGGTTCTGAACTTGGTTTACATCAGAGTCACCCAGCGACCTAGTTAAAACAGCTGTCCCACTCCCCAAGTTTCTGACTCACCAGGTAGGGCCCGAGAATCTGAAAAAGAGCAAGTCTTAAGAACACAGAGCCCTGGAGTCTCTTCACTTCACAAACATGCACTGTGCACACCCACTAAATAACCAGATAGCCATGCCCTAGAACTTACCAAACAGCGCGACAAGCAAACCACGCGTGATCAAAAAATGACACATGTAGTGGAGGGGCCAGAGTGGGAGAGGGAGGGTGTGAATTCAATCAACTGCAAAAACAGGGGAAATGGACAGCAGGCCCCACTGACACGATGACATCTGAGTGAAGACTTAGGAGAAGGAGAAGAATGTGCCACATGGCAACCCTGGGGAAGAGCATCCCAGGACGAGGGGCAGAAATAAACCCTGACCCGCTGAAGAACAGCAAAGACACCAGAGTGTCTCGAGTAAATGTTTGGCAAAGGAAAACAGAGGTGGCTGGAGAAACCATGGGGTCAACAGGTGAATGGATGAAGAAAATGTGGTGTGTATACACAATGGAGTATTACTCAGCCATAAAGAAGAATGAGATTATGGCATTTGCCAGTATATGGGTGGAACTGGAGAATATCATGCTAAGTGAAATAAGCCAATCCCCCAAAACCAAAGGCTGAATGTTGTCTCTGATATGCAGAAGCTAACACACCATTGGTGGGGGAGGCGATAGTTCAATGGATTAGACAAAGGACATGAAGGGAAGGGAGGGGATGAGAATAGGAAAGATAGTAGAACGAATGGAACATCACCTTCCTATGTGCTTATATGAAAACACGACCAGTTAACTCCACATCATGTACAACCACAATGAAAAATGGGAAGTTATACTCCATGTATGTTTGATATGTCAAAAACATTCTACTGTTATGACTGTCATGTATAACTAAAAAGAATTTTAAAAAGTTAAAAAAGACTGACTTTCATTTTAAGCCAAAGGGAGATCCACTGCAAGGTTCTGGGCAGAGAAGTACAAAAGCTAAGGTGAAGGTCCAGAACGGTCATCGTGTAGGACACAGGAACAGATCAGTGAGACAAGGCGTGGTGGAACTCAGGGACCTGCAGCACCTGGCAGAGGGTTTCCCACTGACTATGAGGGTCGGGGGCTCTCAGATGGCCCCAAGATCTTTAGCCAAGACAGTGCTGTCTGCAATGAGGATAGAAGGACTAACAGCTAGAAAGTCCACAGGGCCCAGTGGATTAGGTGGACATGCAAGCCGGGAGCTCCAGGGCACATCAGGGACAGTCTGTATCAGGCACTTCCAACCTGTCGTCACACAACTTGGCTAAGGAAGACCTGGGACCTCAGGAAAATCTCAAAACGTGTCTAAAAGGTGCTCAGTGCATCCTCCAGGGCAGAAGGGACCTGCCGCTCTGCCTCGGCTGCTCACTTCTGCTGTGCCTAAGCGGGCAACACCGAGCTGAGCCTCTCCATGAACCTCACCCTGTGAACTCCTGCTGTGTATGTATATATGTGTGTGTGTGTCTGTGTGTATATACTTTATACAGAGTTACGAAAAATCATGCTGTGAACGGTTAACTATGAACGTAATGCATTCCACTATTGCCATGTATGTAAGAAATAAACAAAAAACACAAATTTTGTGTTTCACACTTAAGTGAAAAGATAACTCACAGAATGAGAGAAGATACCTGCAAATCACGTTAACATATCCAGAATAAAGTAAAAACCTCTTACAACCTGACATAATGTGACCATCAATTCAATTTAAAAATGGGCAAAAGATCTGAATAGACATTTTTCCAAATTAGACACATAAATGACCAATAAGCATGTGAACAGGTGCTTGAAGATAGTAATCATTAGGCAAATCAAACAGGTACTCCTCCACACCCACAGGATGGCTTAACTGAGAAGACACCAGGCGTCCCCAAGGAAATGAGACAGCAGGCAGGCTCCTCCTCAGAAAGCCAGGGTCAACGCCTGGCTCCACTTCCCTCAGGCTGGGGGACTGAAAACAGTGGGCTCGTGCACGGGTGGCCAGGGCCCTGCACGCAAACCGGCAACCGCACAGGATGGCCATGCAGCAAGTGTGGGACAGACAGCGGCCAGTGGTAGGAAACACGGGGGAGCGTGCCGTTAAGGTAAGCGAGATAAGCCAGACACTAAATGCCCCGTACAGCATGGTTCTTCTTATGGGAGAGTGTCCAGCATGGGCTGACCCAGAGACGCGGCAGGCGGGGGGTGCAGAGCAGTCCGTGTGCCGAGCATGGGGAGCCAGGTCACAGGCACGCAGGCACAACACTGCAAACCCAACAGAACCTCCAGCTCACTCCTCTATAAGGTGAACTGCATGGCCAATAGGTCACACCTCCACGAGAAGATCCTTAGAGCCATGGCACCTGGTCTACTGATACGGGGGAACACAAGGACCCCAGAGAACAGAAGCCAACCAGTGCCCAATCTGTGAAGCGGAGGGTCACTGAACAGGACAATGTCCCTGCTGCTTCCCAAAGAAGCCACCAGTGGTCCGCAAGGCCCTGGCCATCCCTGGTAGAGGACAGGGCTGCAGGAGCAGAGGCTCCTCCAAGTCCCCGAAAGTAACCCCTGAGGAGTCCCGGCTGGCCTCATCAGCAGGAAGGAGTGGGCTAGCTGTTGGCCAGTACAGAGGTCTTGGTCCATGTGGTCCTTAACAGCCAGCCGGGCAGCAGGACCAAAGATGTACTAATAGGAGGTAGAAGAAAAGCCAACCCACAGCAGTCACGCATGGACAGTTAGAGGGGAAAGACCGCGGCCATTCTAAATGTGACTAAGGACGTGCACCTACACCAGCCCTAGGAGCCCCCGACCAGCACCTCCAGAAGGGACCCAGGCAGACCAGGGCCCTCTATCTAGACAGAAACAAGAGAACGACTCCCTTTTCTGATCTCAGTGTGTGCTCTTTAGTGGTCCATACCCAGGGGCCTTGTAAGAAGCGAGAACCCGCCCCCACAGGACTTACTGAGTTGGGTATCTTCAGACTTGGACTCCCTTTTGTATTCTGTTTAAAACTGACATGGACAGTTCTACTTTAAAGCCTAAGCATCTGACCCTTTTTGTTTGAAGCAACCATTACTCAAAGACTGATTATCACTGGCCACAAAGCCTGCACAACCAGACTGGAATGGACAAGAGATGGGTTGGGGGACTGTGACAGGCATTAAGACTCTGCTTTGGCTTGCAAAGGTTCCAAGCATGGCTAATAGCAGGGTTACAGACTTGGCATCTCTGCCTCCATCCCTCTGCCTGGAGCCAATCTGGGTTCCAGGAACAAGGTCTGACCTGATAGACACTTGGGATGAGTCAAGGCTACCCCCACCTCCGCAGGCAAGACCAGCTTCCTCATCCCACAAGACCTGCCTAACCAACCCAGAGCTGATGGACAGACCACACCCGTCGTGAGAAGGTGGTGTCCTCACGCCCCTTTCTATAGAACCTCAAGTCTCTGTCAGCCCCTGGAGGACAGGGCCAAGGACATTCAGTAACTAGTTACCAGATGAACATAAAAACAATAAATGATATGCTGCACACTCTTGGCCAGCACTGGAAACTGCGACTACCAACACCAAACACCAAAAGAATGGAAAACAGTGCTGTGTCCATCTGCCAACGGAATCGCCAAGTAGAAAACTCCAAGGATTCTTTGCATGGACAAACACTCATACACCAATTTCCAAATAAGACACAAACAAAGGGTCCTCCCCTCCCCCACCCCAAGCTTCCCCTCTCTTTCAATAACACCCCACACACCTCTGGAACCCATTGTCTTGTATTCAAACTCGACACTTTTGAGTCAGTTTGTTTGTAAAAGAAAAGCCTCCCAAGGTATATCGAAGAGACAATGAAATACACCTCAACACCAGTACCACGCAGTCCTATAAAAGGACATCCTGAGTCATTCAGGAGCGCGTGACACTGAACATGTTCAAGGGCGTCAGGGCTGGGTCCAGGCTCAGCTGTAGAAGAGCCTCACCTAGTACATGCAAGGTGCTGGGTTCTATCCTCAGCACCACATAGAAATAAATAAAATAAAGGTATTTTTTAAAAAGGGGGTGTCTGGATGCCACAAAGCTGAAGATCATACACTTCCCATTGTCCCTTGGTTTTTAAAAGTAACTCTCCATGTCGTTCTGCATTGTGGACGTCTGCTTGTCCCATTTTCTTCCCTGCTGACCACAAGGCTTAAGACAACAGGTGTTCAACTGCGTGACAAGACCCACTCCCTATTCTGGCCCCCTGATTCTACGAAGAAGTTCTCAGGATAGACAGCTTTCTCTCCCTAACTGCTACTGGATATTTACTCTTTTAATTTTCTGCCTGTCCTAATTTTCACAATTCGGTGGTTGGGGAGGGCCTCGAACAGCTACACTGACACAAGATTGTGAGCCCAGACCACGGGATTGCAGGCTGACAAGGGCCAGGCCCTGGGAGGAGCCCAGCACACTGGAAAGCAAGCTGTACAGCAGCGGGACCCAGCACGAGTAGGTGCTGTTGACACCCAGGACCATGACGGGGACTCAGTGTAAAAAGCCTGACAACTTCACTACCTAGGACTAGACTATTCCAGTAGAAACAGTCAGATTCCCCAGAAATATCCTACACCTGGCTTAACGTTTTTATGACTATACTGGAGGCAGAAAACAACTAAAATATCTTAGTTTATAAATATTACATACACTGCATTTAGCTCTGAGTTACTGAAAACAACTCCACTCTCACAAAATGGAGAGAATTCAATAAAAAGCAAAATGGAAAGCAGTTCTGATGCAGTAAACAAAAAAAAAATCTATTTGGGAGCATGATTCTAAGGGTGCCCAAATGAAAACTCAGACTTCAGATGGCTTTACTCCACAATTCAATCCAGAGCAGTTTTTTAAGGAAAAATTTTAAAAAGTCAAAAGAAATCAGGCATCAATAAGAAGGCTAGGAAGGAGGAAAATTTTGTTGTCCCACACCTTTAAAAGTGTTAATCCTCTAAAATAAACAAAATAAAGTCAAGACAAAAACAAAAACAAAAGGAGGGAATGGTGACATTTAGACTCACTTAAACGTTCAGGGAGTGCTGACCTAGGCAGTGCCCAAGGTCAGCAGTGCCCAAGGTGCATGCCCCTGCTATCAGTTTCCAGAGGATTAAGAAATCTAGGAGATAAGGGCTAAGACTCTCAGGCTGGTTCTTCTTAAAAGTCTAGGCCAGCCAGGTGTAGTTACACACACCAGTCATCACTCCAGGGCCTCAGGAGGCTGAGGAAGGAGGATGATGAGTTCAAGGCCAGTCTAGGCAACTTAGTGAGACCCTGTCTCAACATTTAAAAAAAAAAAAAAAAAACCTGCTTAAAAGGGTTGAGGGTGTAGCTCAGTGGTAAAGTGTCCCAGTCTTCAATCCCCAGTATGATTATTTCTTTCTGTCCCTGATAAACTAAAGTGGCCCACTGAAGCCTAAGGCTGCCTCAGAGTGACCTCAGCACCCAGGACACAGCAGCTGATCAAAAGATCCCTACTCAGAGGGAAAAAAAAGGCCCAAGCAGAACCAGCTTTTTTCGTAGAGGCGGTATACCCTGGAAACAAAAAAAGTTTGGGGAGTAAAATAATAGCTGGTAAATCTGCCAAGTGAAAGAACACAACTGACGTTCAAGTTCTAACCTTTCAGAACAAAATGGTAGGTTCCCAGATGGGCGCTGAGACCCAGAGAGGTCATTAAAGACCCAAAGCAGTGTGTCACGAAACCAGGCACGCACAATAAAGTTGATGCTTAACAGCTAAACTAGACGGTACAGACAAACAGTGGTCCTGGGGCAGAAAACAAGACCAAGGACTGTCACAAGGAAAGCAGACTCACAGTGTATGAGGAACTGCACAGAGGACGGGAGCCGCAGGCTCAGTTTTTAAATGTCAGACAGTCCAATTTTAGGTACTTCAAATTAAACATGTAAAGACTTACTTCAACTCCAGACATCTTTATCTCTGGAATGAATTTCTGAAATTAACTTTTTATTCCAAGTAGAGAGGTCTAAAACAAATTCCTGCCTCAGTAATTTTACCTGGTACTGGCCCTCAATTCCCTAAAACAAATCTCATAATCACATCCCCCCTGCAACATCTCCTCTCTCATGGAAGGTTCTTTACTTTCCATCCTTTCCCTCTTAAATCCGGCCTACCCTAACCCTGCACTGCTAATCTGGTCTGGAAAGAGGAAATATTCCCTCCACTTCTCCAAATCTGGGCCCTTCATTCATTCTTTTCCATCACTGGCGCCTTCCTTTGAACCTTCCACAAGAGGTGATTTCCAGGGGAGGGGGCTTCAAGGACTGAACAGAAGCAGCCTTGAGCTTCCTTTCCCCAACCACTATAACTTCTTCTTAACCCCCAGGTATCCAGCTGGTTCTAAGAACTCCACAAAACTGCAAGGGTCACCAGCTCCCAAACAGCCAATGACAGCAAAGCAACCTCTCTTCTCCTTAGCCTGGCCCCTTTCCATTTCTGAGCTCTCTGCCTTGGCCTTCCACCCTCCAGGGGCAGGTTCCAGGCTGTGGCTCCAGGCATCTTAAGTGATCACCTGTTGTCCCCTTAGAAATGACATGGAAAAGCAGCCCTAGACCTGTGTCTATCCACTGACAATCCTCATTAAATCCTCTCCTCCCTCTCTTGTGTCCCAAACCAAACGCACCCGTCTTCCCTCCCACGCCCTACTTCCTATCTGTGCCAGGTTCAACACCAACGCAGCCGCCTTTCTTCCACTGACAGAGCCCAGTCGGCTTGCCCATGGCGAGCACCGTGTTCTGCCTCGGTGGTCTTGCGGCGTTAGCATTTCAGCCCAAGCTCTTTCTCAAAGTTCACAAGTGGCTTCTGTGCTTACAAGTTGCAGGAGCCCACAGGCGGGGAAGGGCTCGGGCTCCTGAGAAACCCCTAGACGAAAGTCCTGCACTGCCGCTTGGAAGGGGTCATCTCCAGGGCTACACCGACCAGGAGCCAGGCCTCCTCATTACTGTAAAGCCCCAACAAACGCTCCCCAAGTCAACTCGGCAAGGCTGTCCTGGGGCGCAGGGCGACAGCGAAGCGATCTTGGCAAAATGCCTCCTACAGAAAACCCGACTTCTGGAAGGAAAACAGGTACGGACTGGGCCGGATAAAGCGAGTGACCGCAGTTCCTGCTGCAATTCGCTCCTCGCTCCCCTGGAGGCTGCTCCGGGGATGCGGACGCGGGTCGCCTCGGCGGTCTGCTAGGGACCCGCCAGCGACGAGTCAGAAAAGCGGCTCTGCCCGCAGTCGCTAAGTTGCAGGAGGCCGTTCTGAGCACCAACTGGGGACGAAGCTGGCTTCCAACAGAAAGCCCGGGAGGGAGGCCGGCCCGGGACCTCGGGAGGCCGAGGACAACCAAAGGCCGCGACCCGCACAAGGCCGCGGGCCGCGGGAGGCAGGTCGGGGCCTCGGGAGGCCGGACGGCGGAGGCCCGAGGTCACTGGGCCGCCCCGCGGCGGAGCGCGGACGCGGAAGCGGGCGCGGGCCTTACCGTGGCTCTGCAGGATCTCGCGCTTGAGGCCGCCAGCGTAGTCGATGAGCTCCTCCAGGCCGCGCTCGCACAGCTGCGCGTAGCCCGAGAACTTGAGCAGCACCTTCTCCAGCTCGCGCTCCACCGTCACGCACTGCTCCATGCCGGGCGGCGTCCGCGGCGGCCGGCCGCGAGGCTCCCGCGCGCGTCCCGGAGGCCCGGCGCGGAGGCGGCGCGCTAGCCACGGCGCCGGGGCAGCCCCGCGCGCGCCCGCCCCATGGCGCCCAGCCCTTCGCCGCGTCCCGGCCCAGCTCGCCGCGCTCAGACCCGCGGCGCCGCGATTGTTTTGTTTTCCGGGAGCCGCCGCCGACCCGGTCCTCCCGGCGGCACCAGGCCCGCGACCTGAGGGGGAGGGGCGGAGGGCGGTACCACGCCGCGGGGGAGCGCGGGCCGTACCACGCGGGCGTGCGGGGTGGCGCGGAGGCGCGCGAGCCACGATTGGCCCAGCCGCCGGGGATACCGCCTCAAAGTCCGTGCGAGGAGGGCGAGGCGGCTGCGCGCTGCGTAAACAAGGGCGGGGCCCCAGCGCTCCGGGGGACGAGCCAATGGGCGTGGGAGAGGCCGGAAGCCAGTGTTCTCCAATCGCCGGCCGCGGCGTGATCCCCCAGCCAATCCGGGTCGAGGGCCGAACCAACGGGCTCGCTGTTGGAGGGGTGACGGGAGAGCCCCGGTTGTCTTGGGGAAGCCCCGCGGGCCTCACGGCAGGCGTCCAGAGCGCTGCTTCTGTAGCTTCGCTCTATCCGCAGTGCTTCTCGTCTCCTCGGCGCTCTGGAGGGAAGAGGGTCCGACGTTCCGGGGTTTTGATAGAAGGACCAGCAACGCAAGGTGGAAAACCGAGCCCGGCTGCCCGGGGTCTCGGGCCGGGGTCCCGGGCCGGCGGTCAGCGGCACGGTGAGCAGGGCCGCTGCTGGCCTTCCGGGCGCTGGCGACACGGCACTCGGCCGCCCTCCCCAGCCTGCGTCCTAGAGGCGCTGCTGCCAGGTGACCGCGGGGCGGAGCGCCAGGCCTTGCCCGGCGTTTCCCGAGTGTCGCCAGCGCGGCCCGAGCCCCGGTGCACGCAGCTCGAGCGCGCAGAGTCCTGGACTCCCGGGACCGCCGGGCTGGCCCAGTTCTCAGAGCCCGTGCACCCGCCGGTGCCTGAGGCGGGAGGACTCCTGAACGTCTCCTTAGCTCCCAGCTCCCGTTGACGGAGCCCTCGTACCTCCCCCCCTCTCGTGCCCCCAGCCGCCGGGTGTGCTCTTGCCTGCGCAGTGCCACCTTTCCTCTTCGTGCCTTGTCTGCACGGCTTCAACTACAGTGTGAAGGCAGATCCCTTCCTACTAAGGTGCTGGTGTCACGGCGGTGACTTTTTTTTTTTTTTAACCAAGGTGGTAAACTTGTTGAGCCTTAATTTCCTTTTCTATGATTTGGAAATAATTTGATGAATTGTTCACGGGATTCTTGGACTGAATCAGGCGGTGCACGTGACCGTCGGTGGGAGTCACAGGGTGAAGGTGGTGGTTATTATTAGGACAAGCCCGACTGGCGCTGTTGCAGATCTTTCTCCTCCCCGTGTGTCCCATTTTGTTTTCTCCCCTCTCTCTTGGCAGGTGGCCCTTATTCCTGCTTCACTGAGATAAAAAATCATCAGTTCCTACAATCTTGCCACTCTTTGAAAAAAAAAAAATTCTACTATCAGTTTTGTGAAAGTTCTCATATACCTAAAGGAACAGGATTCCCCTCTCCCGGGACCACCCTGGGGCCCTACTGCATTTCATTCCTGCTCACTCCTCCCTCTCGCACACTCTTCCTCTCGTACTAGGTTCTTCCCCCTTTCAGGCTGAAAGAGTCTGACCCTAGGTGTAGGGGTCCCTTCACTCAACTTTCCTCAAGCTGTTTTTCTCTTCCTTGGTCCTTTCACTCTCAAACTGCTCTGGCAAGTCTATATTTGTTCCTCCCTTTCCTCCAAGAATCTCCCCCATAAACTCAAGTCACCCTAGTCTCCCCATCCCCTCAAAAGTTCTTGCAGTGATTAAATAATGTATGTAAGGCATTCAACATAATGCGTGGCACAAGGAAAGGGCTATTATTGTCCGCTGAGCAGAAATAATCCAAGACTCTTCCGTATCAACAGCTTCAAGTGCCCAGTGTGATAACCCAGCACAGTTCCTCCCCAGGCACCAGCAGTCAGTGACCCCGGGAGTGAGTACCGCTGAGTCATGCCTTTTCTCCTGGAATACCAATTTTCAGCTTTCAGACCTTCCCTTTCTTGTAACAGGACAAGCCTTATTTAACTATTGACACCTTCTAGAACTAGGACCACACTGTTCAGTACAACAGGCATCAGCCACATGAAGCTATCTAAATTAAAATTGAAGGTAAATTTCACTTCCTAATTGTACTAACCACATTTTCAATACTGGATGGCCACTTTGTTAATCAGCACAGAATGACATTTCCATGGCTCTGTGGTTTGATACTGTGCTGAGCCAAACCACAACCCCACCAATGTCACCAGCCCTGTGTTTGCTATATGAGATATGAGATAGTCTGATGCATTCGTGCATACCACCCCCGTATTTCTAGTTTTCCTGTTTGTACCTTGTTTATTCAACTACATTACCAGCTCCCAGATCAGGGCTGACTTCTCTTTTGTCTTGTGATGTAATCAACAGAGAAGAAAAAAGTCTTATGTACTTGCTAAAAGAAAGAGAATAAACAAATTAAAGTAGTCTAGGCTTCAAATTTAATTCAGAAAAGAGATAAAAATAGTACTTGTATGGGCAGAGACTTTTCTGTTCCCTCTTTAGTTTGCAGTGGCCCTTCCCACCCAGTGCATAATTGCTTTATCCTTAGAGAAGGATCTTTAGAAACAAGGTGGGGCAGATTTAGTTTTTAGAGCAACTGCAAAATTATTTTTAATTTTTATTATTTTATTATTATTATTTATTTTTATTAGAAATTTAACTTCTATTTGTACCATGCAACCAAATAAATAAATAAAACACACCAAAAAACTCACTCCAGTACTCCAGTATGTGGATACTTGCGTCCACATCCTGTCCAACCTGGAGAGTCTTTCATTTGTAATTATTCTGTCCTTTGCTTTGGTCCTCCCCTCCACTCTAAACTTGATTCTTTATAACATGTAGCTAAACATTTTTTTTAATGTAACTCAGTGGTAAAGCACATGTGTACACAAGGCTTTGGATTCCATCCAGCCCTGCAAGAAAAGAAAAAGGAGAAGGAAAATAAATCTTTTGTCTTCTGACCAAAATGCTTATTAATTGTAGGAAAATTAGAAAATAAAATGACCAGAAATAAAGATCCTATGAAATCTCAACATCAAGGAGGGGGAAAATCAGCTTTAACATTTGAAATTTACAGATTTTTCCTGTGCAAATACATATGCCCATATGTGTATTTTTACCAAAGATTTTTATAAGTTGCTTTTGTTGTCCATTCATTTCTCTAATTAAAAAAAAAAAGCCTAACTCCTTTGATTTGTACTTATAAATATGAAACCAGGCAGAGGCATGGTAAAAAAAAAAAAAAGAGCCAAATTTTCATTTCTTTCAGATTTAAGAAACTATAAAAAATTTTGACTGATATAAAAAATGTTCTTTCCTGCAAGATATACTTTCATATAAGGGTAAGAAAGACTTCATAATTACAATTGTGAAAACGAATTAGCAAGGTTTACAAAGACTTTAACTAATTTCCTGACTTTATTCTAGTCACAGCTGATATAAAAATATAGGTAACTGATAAAATATGTTAGGAAAATATCGGTCCCTTTCAGTGTTTTAAAAAATCAATTTTCTTCAGAAACCTGAAATCTCTGATTGAGACAGGCCAACTGGAGAATGAGTGAAAGCATAGCTAGTGGCAAAAGGTCCTGATCTGAATGCCTTCTGCTCTTCTGTCCTGTGTGGTGGGTGGGGCACACTGGTGCTGTCTGCTGGTAGAGTGAGATCATGCCCCACTTCCAGAGATTGGTGGGCAGTGTTGAAGATAACACATTTCTTCTGTGTCCACCCCCCCCCCTTCAAACTGCACTGCCCTCTCAAAGTTAGCCTGTCCTCAGCAGTGAAGCTCCAGCATGGCCTCCACCACTTCCAGAGGCAAAGACAGTTCAGACGTGGCAGCCTCCAGTTAGGTCACCCACTTCTAGACTCCATGTAGATGGTACCCGGGCAATGCCCTTATACGTGGTGCCTAGTCCACAGGAACATTGGTTACTGTGGACCTGCTGCTCCAGGCCTTATTTGTCAGAATCTCTCTGGAATCTGGTTGTCTTCCTGTTCTGTTTTTCTATTTCCTGATCCCCATTTTGTGTACTTTACCAGGTGGAGGAGGAGAGATGCTAGCACTGTGACCTGGAAGTAATGTATCCAACCCCTCCCAGCATCAGTTCCCTTATCTATAAAGTGAGAAGCTTGCAATAGATGGACTTTAAGTTCCTTCCAGTTCTGAAATTACAGAGGTGACAGTGCTTATTAAGTAGAATGTGAGGTGCTATGCAGCCAAACAGGAATGGGCAGATGTGGCCTCCTGCTTCTGAAAGCTTGTGGTCTGAATCATTACTACTCATAATAGAAACACAGGGGTATTGTTTTTTGTATTTTGTTTTTAGTGGGTGGGGCTTTATTTATCTCATAATAGCTGCTATTTGCTGAGAGCTGACAGTATGCTGGGCATTCTGTTCCAAAATTGTGACTACCTCAATCCTCAAAGCAGCCTTTCTTTTGCCCCTTGTGTGATACTAGGGATGGAACTCAGGACCTTGTACAGGGTAGGCAAGTGCTCTACCACTGAGATACATCCCTGGCCCTTTTTAAATTTTATTTTAAGACAGGGTCTGGCTAACTTTCATAGGCTGGCCTCAAACTGGTGATCCTTCTGCTTCAGCCTCTAGTGGCTGGGATTAAAGGTGTGGACCTTCTGCAGCCATCACAGCCATTAATTCAGAAACCAGCAAGAGACAATGGGGGATGAAGGAAAGACAGAGGAGCTGGGGCCAGGTGGATAGCCAACCTCTGATGGAGACTGACTGACCCAGAGCTAGCTCAGCACATTGATTATATAGGCTTTATCTTCAAAAGGCTATTGGTGAGAAAGTTATAGAAAAGCAGGCAATCTGAAGGACATAGCGAAACATGCAAGACATTGAGGTCATCTTGTTATGCCCAGAATTCTCTATCCCTGGGAGTTGGTGCCTGAGCTCAATGTTCCAATTGATACAGCTGCACGCCTTTGCACCCCCCAGCCAGGTGTCATCATAACAACTGGGCCATCTTGACCTGCACCTTTGCACAGGAAGTTCTCAACACCAACAAGCCATGAGGGAATCAGAAACCATGGTTCAAGTCACCGCCCTCCACATGGACCACCAAACCCAGCTCCATTTGCAGCCTTTTAATTTTTTTTCTTAATTTCTGAGTGCTCTCATCATTTTGAAATGATGACTTGTCCTCCCTTCCAGAAGTACAAAGGGGTTTCTCTCTCTGATATATACCATGAAAATTTGGTAAAGCGCCTGGAGGTACAACGGAAACATGGGGCCCTCCACGACTGGGCCCAGGTAGAGCTCCTAACTCAGACTCATTCACCCAGGTCCTCAAGGTTCCTCCAGCCCTGGTTCCTGGGAGGTGCCTGCTCCAACATCATGACCTGCCTACCTGCCAGTCTGCAGGAGCCAACAGCTGACTCTCTGACCTCACTTCTCCAGTGAGTCTGCCAAGAGCTGATGTTTTTCAATTTGTTCAGGTGTTTACTTGTTTGAATAGTGATCGCTTCCAGGCTCCTTATGTGGTAGGCTAGGAATGGGAAGCCTCCTTGGACTTTGTATGCTTTTGACTCTGTTTATGCACAGAGTTGCCTCTCTGCAGAGGAGGTGTCTAGGGTGTGCACTGCTAAAGGGATTTTTAACCACTTGGGGAAGACTCCAGGTACTAAACTAAGCAAGTGTTTTAAAATAGCCTTTTGAGACTTCTGGCTCCACCAAAGTGGGCCATGTCCTCCCTTAAAGAAATCTGGACATGCCCCCAAAACAAGCACACAAAGACTTTAAAAGATGGGGGCATGTTGAACTGCCTAGAATCTCAAGAGTTGAGAGAAGATACAGTGAAAATGCCCCAGGTTTACTTATTTCATCACAAATCCAAACCAGGCACTTATAGAAAGTGCCATCCCAGCTCCATGAACAGGCACAGAAAGAACACATCAAAACAAACAAACCAACAAAATCCTGTGTTCTCTTGCCAAGGAGTGGGACAGTGTGACCTGATGGCAGGTAACCTTGTTGCAGAAAGTACCCCGACATTCAAAAAATTGTAACTCCAGCTTTTCAACCCCAGGCAAGAACCCTCACCAAACTTTAAAACTGTTTTAAAGTCCAGACAACCAAATGTGCATAAAGAAAGGATGAGTGGCATAAAAGAGAAGGATGAGTGCCATAAAACAGCAAACTGACAAAAGACGGCCACACCCTCCATCCCCCAGCAGTTCTAGTGGTGCCAGCCTCAGAGTGGACCTTAACCCACCTCCAACCTGTGGAAGTGGAGGCAGCTCCGTTCCCCTGTGGATGGCTGGACAGGCTGACTATGGAGCTGAGCTGTCATCTCTGCCTGGCGGAGGCAGGCAGGGCTCCAGTGCTCAGCAGGTACTGTCAGCAGACTGAACACCCCTGATCAGAAGCTGGTTCCACTTCCCTGGAGCAAAGCCAGAACTGAACTTCCATTGCATGACTTGCAACAAGGTCAGTGAGTCCTACAGCTTGACCAACGTGGTGCCAGCCTGGCCCATGGGCACTGCTTACTAGGAAAAAAAATAGAAGATAGGATCCAAACTTTCATAATGTGCTACCCAAAATGTCCAGGATACTAATTAAAAAAATTATCCAAGAGCCGGGCGCAATGGTGCATGCCTGTAGTACCAGCAACTGGGGAGGCTAAGGCAGGAGGATCACAAGTTCAAGGCCAGCCTCAGCATATTAGTGAGACCCTATCTCAAAAGAAAAAAATAAAAAAGATGGCATGTAGCTCAGCAGTAAAGGACCTGAGTTTAAATCCCCAGTACAAAAAAACCCCACAAATTTTATATATATAACAGGAATATCAAAACTTGAGAAAGGCAATCAACAGATGTCAATTATGAGATGAATCAAAGGTTGAAATGGTCCAACAATGATATAAAAATAGCCATCATAAAAGTACTACACTCTTGAAACAAAGTGAAAATCCAGCAAAGTAATAGAAATTAATAGTAATAGAAACGTACAACACATAAGACAATAGTAAAGGCCTTGTAGCTTACACAGGTGAAATCTCCATTGCAATGTTTAAAACTCCACAGGCAAAAAATAAAACTGATCAGAAAAACATTAACCTAGGTCTGTATGAGCTCAAAAAATAAAATAGAACTTTATGATGTGGGAAAAGGCAATAATAAAATAGATATTGAAAAAAGTACCCTGGTTAATCACTGTCACAGATGTAAGAATAGCCAAGCTGGAGCTCTGGATATCAGCTGTTATGGATTTGAGTCAAATCATCTTCTTTTTGGTCTGTAGAAATCGCTTTGGTTAGTCTCTCTGGAATCCAAATCGGCTGTTGTTCTCCCTGTGGAAACACACAAACAGAACCCCGACTCCAGACAATCACTGGATCAGAACCTTTCCATTGTCCTGTTAGAATATCTTTCCAAAGTACCTTAGGCTTATGTACATTTTTTGGACACATATGCCTTTCCACAACACTAAGCCCTGATGAATCCAAATTTTAAAAGTTTAGAGTAAAAAGGGTTATTTTAAGTTTATCTTTGGGGGATATATACCCCTTTCCAATTCCCTCTTTTTGCTTTAATAAGTAATTTTAATAGTTTGATGAGCTCTTTCAACTATGCCTTGTCCTTGAGGATTGTATGGGATTCCTGTTGTATGAGTAATGCCAAATGATGAGCAAAATTGTTTAAAAGAGGTAGAAGTATAACCAGGACCATTATCTGTTTTTAACTGTTTTGGAACACCCACAGTGGCAAAATTTTGTAAGCAATGAGCTATAACATCTTTAGTTTTTTCTCTGGCATGAAGGGAGCCAATCAAAAATCTGGAAGAAGTATCAACTGTAACACGCAAATATTTTAATTTTCCAAATTCTGGCAAGTGTGTGACATCCATCTGCCAAATATGGTTAGGTATCAATCCTCTAGGATTGACTCCAAGATTAACTTGTGGTAAAAAGGTCACACAATTTTGACATTGTTTTATTATTTGTCTAGCTTGTTCCTTAGTTATTTTAAAACGCTTTTGTAAAGTATTAGCATTGACATGGAACCTTTTATGAAAATTTGTTGCTTCTTCTAGTGTAGAGAAAATACACTCCCTTTGCTGCTTTTATTCCTTTGAGTATTAATTGTCCTACAGCCTCAGGATACCTAGTAAGAATAGTGTTAGGAGAATAAGATAAATGTATCCACAATAATGGACCTTCTTGCCAAAATACTCCTGTAGGGATATTTTTTTGTTGGTAGTACAATAAATAATAAAGGCAAACTTATATCAATTCTATCCAAATGCATATTTTCCATATATGTTTCAATAATTTTTAATGCCTTTCTAGCTTTAGGAGTTAACATTCGGGGTGAATTTGGATCTGATGGACCATTTAGGATATCAAATAAAGATCCCAACTCTCCTGTTGGTATGCCTAGATAAGGCCTTATCCAATTTATGTCTCCCAATAACTTTTGAAAGTTGTTAAGTGATTTGAGTTGATCTACTTGTATTTGAATTTTTGGTGCACGGACCATGGTTGAGGATAATAGAACTCCTAAATAATTAATTGGAAAATTTAATTGTACTTTATCTATTGCTATCTCTAGATTATAATTTTTTAATAAATTTGTAAGTGTGGCATAACATTCCAGCAATGTGTTTTTATCTTTGTGTGCTAACAATACATCATCCATATAGTGAAATATTTGTAGTTCAGGATTTTGATTTCTAAGTGGCTTTTGTTAACATAAATTTGACACATAGTTGGGCTGTTAGCCATCCCTTGAGAGAGTACTTTCCATTCATATCTCTGATCAGGACCTTCATGATTCAGTGCAGGGATAGTAAATGCAAAACCTGGACTATCCTCAGGATGAATTGGAATTGAAAAAAAACAATCTTTAATATCTATAGCTAAAACATACCAGGTTTTTGGCAAAGCAGACAATTGAGGAATCCCTGATTGAGCAGGTCCCATAATAACCATCTCATTATTAATGGCTCTTAAATCTTGCAATAATCTCCATTTATCAGATTTCTTTTTAATGATAAAAATGGGAGTATTATAGGGAGATACAGAAGGTTGTATATGTCCCTCCGCTAATTGTTGTTTGACCAGGTCATGGGCTGCTTGTATCTTTTCTTTAGTCAGGGGCCACTGAGGAACCCATACTGGTCTTTCTGATTTCCAAGTAATTTTTATTGCCTCAGTGACCCCTTCTGAAAACCCAATCCATGTCTATTTATTCCTTGATCTATTTGAATTGGTGCTGCTATACCTTGTTCTTGTTCTCCTAATCTTTTTTCTTTCCTGAAACCTTGTCTAGTCCTAATAGTGGGCTCATTTGGATTGATGTTATTTGTTAATGTCAAACCTAATTGATCTAGGACATCTCGTCCCCATAAATTTATAGGAAGATGATCCAATACATATGGCTGTATAGTTCCTTCACATCCTTCAGGATCCTTCCAATCTAATACCATTGCACTTCTATGGGGATTAGTTGCCACTGCTAGGCCTCGAAGCGTTTGAGTGGCTTGTTGTAACGGCCAATGTTTTGGCCATTCTTGATGAGAGATGATGCTAAGGTCTGCACCTGTATCCAGTAGCCCATTAAATTCATGTCCTTGAATATTTAGTTTTAGCATTGGGTGAGAATCTAAATTTAAAGACAGCATAGCCCAATCTACACCTGTGGAGCCTAATCCCATGGAACCTCTTTCTATAGTACTACTGGAAAATTTATCATGTAGGCTGGGTATTATTAATAACTGTGCTATTCTATCTCCTGGTGAAATTACTGATATACCCTTTGGAGAACTAGCTATAATTTTTATTTCACCTTCATAATCGGGATCAATTACCCCAGGACTTACCATAAGTCCTTTTAGAGTAGAAGAACTGCGTCCTAACAATAAGCCTACTGTTCCTTAGGGAAGAGGTCCTTTTACTCCTATGGGAATGATTTGAACTCCCATCTCTGGAGTTAGTACTGCTCTGGCGGAGGTGCAGATGTCCAACCCTGCGCTCCCTCTGGTTCGTCTGATGAGAGATCTGATGGATAATGTGTCCTGGGCACTACCCTGATGGTGTTGCTGGGTTCTTCCATGGTGTTTCTGGGTTCCTCCAGTGCCCTGAATTTTTGTGGTCATGGGCCCCGGAGCATTGGGCCCCCTGTACATTTTTTGGCAATGGAGCCCGATGCCTTTCTCCACGATATCGTGGGTAAACACCTGGTCCTTGTCCGTTTTTTGATAACAGAGTACCCTCTATGGTGGTTTGAGAACAGCATTCATTAACCCAATGTCTCCCTCTACGGCATCGTGGGCAAATACCCGGTATTATACTCCTTTGATACCTAGCTTTGTTAAACCCTCCTCCTATGGGGCAATTCCTTTTAAAATGTCCTGTTTGTTCACAATTGTAGCATGTTTTTTGGCCTGGCATCTAAAGCCTGTTGTATTGCAGCTGCCAAGACTTGCCCTTGTTCATTAATGTCTCTATATAATTTAATATATGTGTTTAAATCTCCATGTTTCCATGGTCTAATGACCTCTCTGCACCAACGATTTGCTTGGTCATAAGCCAGTTGTTTTATAAATGGCATTGCCTGTTCTGTATTTCCAAATATTCTAGAAGCTGTCTGAATAAGCCTATCTACAAATTCAGCGTAAGGTTCATTAGCTCCTTGTATTATCTTAGATAATTGACCTTGTAAACCTCCATGTCCTTGTAAAGTCTTCCATGCCTTAACTGCATCTACAGTAATTTGTAAATATACACCAGGATCATATGCAATTTGTTGCTGCCGATCCTCATAAGGTCCCTTTCCTAACAACATATCTAGATTTCTCTGAGGATAACCAGCTGCTGCATTTCGCCTAGCCGTCTCCTTGCAAAATTCCTCATTGGCAACCTTCCATAACAGGTATTGTCCTCCATTTAGCACAGCTTTACAAATATTAGCCCAATCTGCTGGCGTCATGTTTAAGTTGGTAATGGATTCGACCAAGCTTACAGTGAAGGGTGCTTGAGGACCATAGGTTGTTACAGCCTCTTTTAGCTCCTTCACTGTTTTGAAATTTAAACCCTGGTAAATTCGCTGCCCTGCTACCTCAAATACAGGGCATACTTGAGATCCTGTCTCAGGATCCCAACTATCAACTGCGGGGGTTGGGAGTCTCCTAGCATATGGAGGTGGTGCTGTTGATTGGACACTTATGCCCTCTGGTGATAGAATGCTATTAGTAGCAGTCTCCTGTAGAGGTGGTGCTATTGGTTGGACACTTACGCTCTCTGATAGAAAGGTGTTATTAGCAGTCTCCTGTTGTAACTTTTCCCCTGATGGCTTTTTCTGCTCTAAACTTCCTTCGTCTGTCTCACTAGCTCGAAAGACCTTCTCTTTTACTTGAATCTTTTCCTCTTTCTGACTAACTTGAGAGACCTTCTCTTTTACTTGAATCAATATGTCTTCTCCTTCCTCTACCTTTGTCTGAACTGAAGGCTTTGGACTAAGCAAACCAGATACGAACGTCCACAATGGCAATGTGCCAACTGGCAGAGTCCCTGGGTTGTTCTTTTCTATTCTTTTTAAATCTTCACCATGATGGTTCCATTGTGATATATCTAACAACTCCTCCTTAAAAATCCATGGGCTACATTTTTGTATTATATCAACGTATGCCCTGACTGCTCTTGCTTTTACTGGGAAGCCTCCTTCCTCTAATAATTTACTTAACAGTCTTTCGGTTTGTTTTTTACTAATTTCTGATCCCGTATTTCTACTATAATACAACCCAACAAGATGACGCAAAACAAAACCGAGACAGAATGCAATAAAAATGGAACAATAATTCATTATATCAGCCTTTCTATCCTCCTGAAATGTGTATCCGTCCTTTCTCCCTATCTGTTCCTCAGACGCAAATAGTTTTTCCTCAGATGTGAGCGGTTTTTCTTCTGTCTCACTCATCTCCAGGGACAGGCAAGTTAAAACAAAAATGAAGCAAAACAAAAGAGGAAACTTAGAATGGCTACCCATCCTCTCGCCCTGCCCTCAGGGGCGAGCAGTTTACTTACCCTCAGTCGCTCCCCGTGCGAGCCACCAAATGCCGCAGTCTGGCTGGGCACAATTCAGGAGCCACTTGTCAAAAGAAACTAACTTTATTTTTAGAACTACAAACGCCAAACAAAACAGCTCCTCAGGAAAAAACCCTCAGAGCCCAACTGCCACCACCGGCTTCCCCAAGCCTCTCACCCCCACACAAACCTCACCACCTCCCACAATCCTCCTGCTCTTGAGGCTGATTGGCTGGGTCGCGTGGGCGGAGCCAAAGAAGTCCCCTAATGAGCAGCTCTGTGGAGGAGCCAATCAGCTAGATGTTGCTGGGGCCGCTGTGAGCCAATCATCAACTGGCAGTCTGAAGGGCAGGGAAACAGCCCAATGAACATCACCGCAGAGGAGCCAATCAGCTAGATGTTGCTGGGGCTGCTGTGAGCCAATCATCAGCTGGCAGCTGGAAGTTTGCTGGGGCCCCTTTGGCTGTGGCTCTCAACAGTGGTCTATTTCTATCTCTTCCTCAGAGGCGAACAACTTCAAACCTTGAGCCAACCATTTTTCCCTGTTTGCCTGAGAAAGTTCTAGGGATAGGCAGCTTGAAACAAAAACAAAACAAATCAAAACAAGAACACATTGTTTTTTAAAATGGTCACCCATTCTCTCGCCTTTCCTTAGGGGCGAGCAATTTCACTTACCCCCAAGCTTCAGGCATTCCCCGCACGGGCCGCCAAATGCCGCAGTCTGGCTGGGCACAAATCACGAGCCACTGAAGCAGGAACAAACTTTATTTTTGAACTCCACCAAAACACTACACACACGCTCATTAAAAAGAAATAAATAAATATATATATATTTATTTATTTATTTATAATATATTTTATTTTTAATTTTATATATATATATATATATATATATATATATATATATATATATATATATCAGTGGATTGAACCTAGCAATATAAAAAAGAATTATATGCTATGACCTAGTGGAGTTTATTGTAAATAAATGGAGAACATAGAAACATACCATGTTCCTGAGTTGGAAGAATCAATATAATGAAAATATCAATTCTCCCAAATTGATTATGGTAGGTTTAATTCAGAAGGAAGTATCAAGGAAGTTGTTTTATAACATAGACAAGCTCATTGTAAAATTTTTATAGAGAAATGTGATCCCTTGAAAGCTAAGACAAGTCTGAAGAAAATACAGTAAGAAGAACCATGTTAGTTTCAATATACCTCTACAGCAACCAAGACTGTGTGGTACTGATTCAGGCACAGAGATCAATGGGATAGAATAGAGACTACAGAAATGGGCCTACACAGCACAGGCACAATCTGCATGCCTATGATTCCAGCTACTCCAGAGGTTGAGGCAGGAGGATTGCAAACGTGAGGCCAGCATCAGAAACTTGGCAAGGCTCTGTCTCAAAAAGGGTTGGGAATGTTGCTCAGTTATAAAGTGCCCCTGAGTTCAATCCCCAGTATGAAAAAGAAGCAGCAGCTCACTCTTTTTTTCAAAAATTAACTCAAAATGTATCACTGACTTAAATAGAAAGCATTTAATATAAAATGTAAGATTTTTTTAAAAATCAGTGAATATTTTTGGATTTAGAGTTAAGAGTTCTTGGATTTGATACCAAAAGACAATCTATAAAATGAAAATTTTTTAAACTCAAAATTATCTAAATTAAAAGCTTTTTCTACAAAAGATATTGAAAAGAATTGGGAAAAATGAAGTACAGAGAATATATTTGCAAACCATATATCTGACAACTTGTATCTAGAACATATAAAGAACTCATGAAACTCAAAGAAAAAGGGAAAAAAAACTAATCCAAAGAAGGTAAAGGACAAGAACATACATTTAACTAAAAAGAATAAGCAGGTAGCACATGAAAAGATACTTAATAATTATTATTTACTAACAAAATACAAACTGAACCACAACAAGATATTACTACACACCTATCAGGATGACTAAAACTAAACACATGATATACTGACACTGTGAAGGCTGCAGAGAAAGTGGGGTCACCTGTGCATTGCTGGTGGGAATGAAAAATAATACAACCATTCTGGAACAGAGCAAGGCAGGTGTTTTGACAAAACTACGTACTTACTCTGGAACCTGGCAATTACATTCTTAGGCACTTATCCCAGGGAAATGATATTTTATTTTCTCACGAAACCTTATATACAAATAAGGTTTAAGCTATATTTGTAATAACCCCAAACAGAAAATAACCCAGATGCCCTTCAGTGAGTGGACAGTCATACAGATCTGGTACCTCCATGCCATGGAACACGACCACATAGACGGATCTCAAGGGCATTATGCTAAGTTTAAAAGCTGGCCTCAAAGCTTCCTATTACATAGTATTCTTTTTTTAATATTTATTTTTTAGTTCTCGGCGGACACAACATCTTTGTTTGTATGTGGTACTGAGGATCGAACCTGGGCACACGCATGCCAGGCAAGCGTGCCACCACTTGAGCCACATCCCAGGCCCTTACATAGTATTCTTGAAATGACAAAATGATAGACAAGGAGAGTGGATTGGTGGTTGCCAGAGACTAGGGATGGTGGGAGGGAGGAAAGGGGCTAAAAGAGCGTGGCATGAGAGGTCCTTGGGGTGGGACTGTTACATATTTTGCTTGTACATGTGATGGAAACAAAATGCAAATGAGAGCGCAGGACAGTGAGCAAGCTCAGTGGGTGGTGCCAGTGTCTGTTCCTGGTTGTGCTGTGATTATGCAAGGTGCTATCACCTGGGACACTGGTGGAGGGTGTGTGAGACCCCTGCATCACTTCTTACAACTATACGCAAATATACAAATGCCTAAAGAAATTGTTTTAAATGGCTTTCTGAGGGTAGTAGTAATGAAGGCAAAAGGCAGCCACTCTTTTTATGTCTTAATTATTTTATCTACAGACTTTCTGTCTTTGGTGTTGCTCTAATTTCTTTTACACTTAATTTCCCTGTTTTTCTGTTGTCCCTGTTTTTCCTATTAAATAATCAATACTATATCTGTGTCTGATGTGAGACTAAAGTTGCATTTAAATATAGAAACTTGCTGTGGATCTCCACAGGGATCATCCCCACTGTCCCCAGAGCAGCAGACTCCATTGAGGTTGTCAGGCACCCTGAGTGGACAGCCTGCAGGCACCGAATAAACTGTGCTTTCGCAATGCCTTCCTTACTAGTCTTTTAAATCACCTCATGTGTTAAAACAAATAAAGTGACTTTTTTGTTCAACTCATTCTGAACCTCTGTCATTACCCTTGGTTCAGAATAAAGTATGACTTTATAGAAAGAGTAATGACTCACTAGAGTTCCGGGAGGACGTGTTGAGCAACAGAATTAAGGGTCAGAATACGCACAAGACCACAGCCAGAGACTGCAGACTCTAGGGAGGAATGATAAAATAATAAAAAAGAGGGACAGTGACGGTCTGTACCATAGACCTAAGTACATGCCATTCATCTGCCTGGCCTGCTGTCCCCCGTCCTCCAATCCTGCTCAGGTGTCCACACCTTCCCAGTCTCTATATCCAGGGCTATTCTCATCCCCAGGCTGTGCCACTTACATGAACAGGCATACTTCCATCGCGGTATGTAAAATGGTCAGAGGCACTACAGTGTTACCATCGAGAACTTGACACAAGAGGTGCAGTGGTGCATGCCTGTAATTCCAGGGTGCAATCCCTACTACCACCAGGGGAAAAAAAAAAGGAGAACCAGAACAACTGTGATACCAAACTGAGCTTGAACTCAGCTGTGTGATGGTGAGCCAGTTATTTAATGTCTTGTTGGGACCCAATTTCCTCATCTACGAAATGGCAGTAGTTACAGTGCTTACCTCACGGAGTTGTAAAGATTCATCTGTACAGGTACAACGCTTGGAAGGCACCCTACGCCGAGCAAGCACTCTGTGTGAGCTGTGATTCTGTGTGACGTAATTAGACCATAAACTACTTGAGCCAGTGTGAATTATTTATTCCCCTGGATTATTCCCCAACTGCTCTGAGGCCTAATGCCTTGACAGATGCTCTCCTGCAGTGGCGGTGGGCCTGGAATCTGGGAGCCCACAGCTGGGCCATCGTCAGGTGTTGCTGGGCCCATTGGTCACCTGGAGGCTCCTCTGGGGGGCAGAGTACCCAGGGTCACCCACGTGGTTTGGGCAGGACGGGGTCCTTACAGGTTGTTGGACTTGCTGCAGTTGCTCTCTAGCTGCTGGTCAGAGCCACCCCCAGCCCTCTGTGGGGCCAGGGAGTGCAGCTGGCTTCCCTGGAATGAGCCCGCCAGGCAGGCACCCAGCATGTAGCCCATCTCAGAGCAACTCACCCCTAAGGCATTGTATTTGCTAAAAGCCAGTCGATGGATCCAGGCCAACGTCCAGGTGAGCGAGGGACAGGGCAGGAGGAGGCAGGATCCCTGGGAGCTGCCTGGAGGCTGCCCACAGCTCTGCCTCCTGGACTGAGGGTTCACGTTCCATTCACAGGCCACATGCACCTGCTGCCTCCCTCAGCCCCCGCGGTGCCTCGCTCTGTAGGTAGAAAATAACCTTATGATAGTCATAAAGCGCCACTTTTTCTTATTCATTTGAACAAAAGGGAAAGGGTAATGTTTTTCTTCATTATGAAGGAAAAGTACAGAATCTTATGTCAGTAACACTTAAACTATATGACTTTTTTTTTTTTTGTACTAGGGATTGAACCCAGGGACCCAGGGGTGCCTAACCATCGAGCCACATCCCCAGCCCTTTTTATATTTTAATACAGCTCTCACTAAATTGCTTAGGACCTCATTAAGTTGCTGAGGCTGATTTTGAACTTGCAATCCTCCTGCCTTAACCTCCCAAGCTACTGGGATTACAGGCATGCACCTCCATGCCCAGATATGTGAATAAAATCCTATAAATCAAAACGCAAAGAATAAGACTTTCCTTAGAGCTGGGGTTGTAGTCCAGTGGTGGAATATGTACCTGGCATGTGTGAGATACTGGGGTCAAGCCTCAGCACCACATAAATAAATAAAATAAAGTTATTTTTTTAAAAAGTAAATTAACCCTTAAAAATAAGATTTTCCTTAGATGTTATTTTTTAATTTTCTGATATCTATGATAATAACAACATTTAAACATTAATTACTTTATTTCACTTGCATGTTTGACTTGAGTTGAAGATACCCCAAGAGATCAGAACGTAAAACCTACTTTTGCATCTTAAATTTCAAGTAATTTCAACTGTGTAATTCTGTTTACAGTGGGCCTGGGACACCAAGAAATGTGGATGATCTAACCTCCTTTTCTCAAATCAACTCCTTGTCACGGCTGCCTAATGAGGTGAACCAAAGGGGACGCATGATTGCAGGGAGCAGGGACCATATGCCTGCAGCTATCCCTGGGCCGCGTGGAAGGCAGAGCAGCTGTGTGCCCCGCCTTGTACCCCTTGCTCTCTGACCCTCCTCTCCAGGACACACCTTTCCCTAGACATAGACAGAAGCCACGCCACTCACAGTGTTGCCGAGGAGCCTCTGGCTGGGGTCCACAGCAGCCTTGTCACTGCAGAGCCGAGTTCAAGGGGAGCAGCCACCCCTTAGGATCCTGGGGGTTGGTTGCGGGAGCCCACAGGACACCAAGCCCTGAGGTCTTGCATGCACTGGTGTGGTGTCGAGGGGGACCCACACAGATGCTCCGTACACTTCAGGTGATCGCTGGATGACTTACAACACCAATGCTACGTAGACAGTTGTTAGTCTGTGTTAGGGGAAATGGCAAGGGGAAAGGTAGTACCTGTCTGTACCTATGGACATGTCTTCCTGTACATTCTCTATGTTGAATTCACAGGTGTGAACCCATCCTGGGTGGAGGACTAGCTATAATTTGGTGGCACAATGACAAAAGTCCATTTTTCTGGTTCCCAGGCCATTGAGCCTGAACTTTTTTTTTTTTTTCCTTTTTAAAACTGGGACTTTGAGACAACATTACATGTTTAGGCTTGAATTATACTGGAAGTTCTGAGACTATTCCTGAACAGTACTTCCAGGGCTCTCTTGCGCTCTGACTTGTTAGATCCAATTAACTTCCCATCCCTCTACTCCTGACCCCATTGTTCTGGAAACTGCTTCCTGGTCAGCCTTCAGTCCTGATCTAAAGGGATCTCCTAATTTTCTCTGCTTTCTTCTGCCCCAGCCCTCTGCTAACTGAATGCCTTCCTCCCTACCGCTGAAATCTGATCCCACTCCTCTGAGCTTAGAAACAGGACTTAAATCATGTTTCTCCACTCAAAGCCTCCCCACTCTGGATTTTTCTTGTTGATTAAATTGTCACTACTTATTTTGATTTTTAACCAAATACTCTCTGTTCAGTTAAACCTTCTGAATGTGCATCCACCCCAAAGCTGGCACCTCAGGGTATTTGTTTTGCAAGTTCAGAGCTTTGGAGATTAAATAGGCCATAAAAGGGGAGTGAGTCCTGCAATTGCTGTGCCATGTCACCAAGTGGTGGCAAACAGTGCTGCCACACATTCTCAGCATGAAGGGCACAGGAGCTAAGAACACTTTTCCTGAATCAAATGGTAGGTTTCTGCCTGATCTTTCTTCAAATCACAAGTTCCAAAACATAGTAGAGAAACAGTTAAAATCACTTCCAATTAGACAGCCACCTACAGGCAATACCTCTGTAGAGCAAGCATCTGTGGATGCGTGCATGGGGACACGCATGTGTGGGGACACACTGTAGGACACAGACAAGTTCTTTTCTATGGTTTTTTAATTATTTCCAAAACTCTGAAATTTTCAAAATTTGCTGTTTTTACATAGTCTAAAAATTTCAAGTTTACTACTTTGCTGGCAAGAGTTTTATGTGACTACTCTTGAGGCTCAGAAGTGAAATATTCATGATTCAGAATGAAATTGTGACACAATAGGTTTGGGGTTTTTTGGGTTGTTTTTTTCCCACTCTTCCTTGTCACATGACTTTTCAACCTCTCGCATTTTTTTCTCCGGTCATTTTTCCATATTAAATATGTAAGTTACTATTTCATAGTCAGGAGAAAAAAAATTTTGCATATTTTCCAGTGAATAGAAAACAGCATTCAACCACTGAGAAAAATTCAACTTAATTAGAATACAGCATTTAACCACTGAGAAAAATTCAACTTAATTTTACTCTCCCATGGCTGTAGTTTTGGTAATTTTTATTTACTGGCCTGAATTACTGTTACTAACTTAACAACTATCACCAGCTTTCTTTGACCGTCAGGCACAAGTGTGCGTGCGTGTGTGTGTGTGTGTGTGTGTGTGTGTGGTTGCTTTATACTAAATATAAAGTGACAGTATCCTTGTTGGGAAAAAGAAAAACAACAGGTTTCGTCATACTCAATAACCAAATTGTAAGATTCTATATAATTTTCTCTTCCTTGCACCTCTCTCAATTTAGCACTAGTGTTTAAATAGTATAGTAGTACTGAATTAAAATTCTGTTCTATAATTCAAACAATAGAATATATCAGTTCACTGACTGTTATGGAAAACCTATTGTTTACCATTAATATTAGCCCTACTCATATCCATTTATCTATTGAAAATGAAAATTTTAATTCTAAGGCCAATGAATGATTAGTAATTGAATAAATGACATTTAATATCTGTTGGTGAAGGTTCAAGATGGTTAAACTGCTAATTTCTCAACACAGTATCCTTATACACACACAAAGAAAAGTACTTCATTTTCTTCTGTGATGACAGTCTCATTCTCTCTTTATAATCAAGTGCCTAAAATTCATCACTCAATAAACTCCTAGAAAAGAAGGGACACAGCATGGATCCAACGGCTCCCAGGAACGGAAGCACTGTAACAACCTGGCCTTCCTCTCCTGTCACCCAGCCCTCTGGACCCAAAGGAGTTGGGTGGCAGGGCTGCTGTATTAATCATCTATTGCCACACAACAAATGATCCCAAAACTCAGCAGCTTAAAGTGGAAAACACTATTTCACAGTTTTGGACATTCAGGAATCCAGGTGTGATGACATGGTAAATGACACTGGATCAGATTCTGGAAAATAGATGATTCTTTTTATTGCATTTTTTACATATTATGTATTGTAATTCTATATCATAGGCAACTACAAACAAGTAGCACACTTAATTTTGCATGACCATTACATTTCCCATAATGTCTTGTTCCATTGCAATTTCAAGTCTCTTGTGCACAATATTGCATTATTATCTTTTAATGTCTGTATAACTTGCCACGTTATCACCTCTCACATCACTGATAATGTTAATTAGCTTATTTCCTTTGTTTCCTGATTGCTTTAGCTAGAGGTCTATTTTATTAATTTTCTAAAAGAAACCGATTTGGGGTTTATGGATTTTCTCGACTGTTTTTCTGATTTTGTTTCATTCCTTTTTGTTCTGGGTTTTATTATCTCCTTCCTTTCTTCTGCGAAATTTGGGCTTAATCTTTTTTTCCCCCCACTCCTTGAGCTGAACTACTGGTGTGAACGTGTTCTGGTTCTAGGACAGGTGTCCCGTGTGATAGACCTGCTCTTCCACACTGCTCCAGGGACACCCCAGACAGACTGAGACGTCGTGTTTTCCTTTCCATTCAGTGAAGAATATTTTCCAACCTCTCCTTGATTCCTTCTTCAACACCTTAGTTACTTGGTTCCCAAATGTTTGAGATTCCCACAGATGTCTCAGCATTGCTAGTTCAACTCAGTGGTGATCAGAAGGCATCCTTCATATGACCTGAACTCACTTTACCTTACTGACCCCCTGCTATTGACCCCAAACAGCATATTTTGACAAAGGTTTCCACGGGTACCTAAAACATACATTCTGATATTGCTGGCTAGAGTGATCAATCAGTGGAAATCAAATGACATCATTTGCTGGTGACGTGGTGGTAGAATTCCATGACCAAAATAATAACTTCCAAAGTGGCTATATGCACCCTGGAAGGTATGCAGAATGGTCTCTTGGGGTCCAGAAGGACTGATTTAAGAAGTAACTGATTTAATATATAATATACAATTTACAATAAAGATGAGTCAAGAAATTAAGCTTGTTAATATTTATAGACTGATACTGTCACACACCTTTTTAAAAAATTTTTTTTAGTTGTAGATGGACTCAACAC
Source organism: Spermophilus citellus (assembly GCF_964194105.1). NCBI lineage: Eukaryota > Metazoa > Chordata > Mammalia > Rodentia > Sciuridae > Spermophilus > Spermophilus citellus. The sequence continues at coordinate 26,088,222 of NC_138193.1, read as the reverse complement.
CTTTATTTTGTTTATTTAGCTATATGTGGTGTTGAGGTTCGAACCCAGTGTGTCACACATGCTAGGCAAGTGCTCTACTGCTCAGCCCCAGCCCCAGCCACACACACCTTTTATTGAAACTTTTTGTATATTGTGACGTTCAGGTGGTTTCCCTTATTGAAATGCTTGTGACCAAAGGAGTTTTGGGTTTCAGATTGTGTTAGCTCAGCAGTGGCATAAAATACCTCAGAAAGTTAACTTGAAGGAGGAAAGGTGCCGCAGTCTGGCTGGGCACAACTCACGAGCCACTTATCAAGCAGAAACGAACTTTATTTTTAGAACACACATGCCACACCATGGGAGCTCTTCAGGAATTCCCTCAGAGCCCAACTGCCACCACCGGCTTCCCACAAGCCTCTCAACACCCCCCCACCCCCCCACCCCCCCGGCCCGCTATGAGCCAACCATCAGCTGGCAGCTGGAAGTTTGCTGGGGTCCCTTCGGCTGTGACTCTCAACAGAAAGGCTTATTTTGGCTGGAGGTTCTGTGGTTACTTGGACCTGTTCTTGGGTCTGGGGTATGCAGCACATCACGATGGGAACATGTAGCAGAGGAGACTACTCACCCCACAACCGCAGGAAGTGACAGAAGAAGGGGCTGGCCCAGTACCCCCAAGGGCATGCCCCCAGTGACCCAAGCCTCCCCCGAGCCCACCTAGGAAGGACCTACAGGCTGGAACCAAGCCTCTAAACATGGGCCTTTGGGGACCACCGAAGACCCAGATCGCAGCGTGGGGTGTTAGGTTTGGGGTGTGTGCACATGCTGGACGACTTTGGAACATTTTCGTGTGCTTGCTTCTTGGGGATGGGATTCACGTCTAAACATGAGATTCACTCATATCTCACACACACCTTATCAACACACACTGAAGGTGACTTTATACACCTTCAGTAATTTTGCACGTGAAGTTTCCTGCTGCAGCTGTAGAAACGAGGAGGTCTTCCTCCCTGGGGGACGCTGAAGGACATGTGTGTTGTGCCCTGTGTTGCTCCTCATTTTGCTATATTTGCAGTAGTATGTGGACAGCATGCCTTTATTGTGTTTGGTTTTTTCATGGTGCTAAGGATGGAGCCTGATGCTTCACAGGGGCCAGGCAAGTGCTCTGCCACCGAGCCCAGCCCCAGCCGGGCACCAGTGTTCTGACTGCAGCCCACTCAAGTCAGTGCGGAATTTCCCATTTATGGCATCATATTGGTGCTCAAAAGTCTTTGGGTTTTGAAGCATTCGGAACTTTGGACTTCCAGGTTAGGGGTGCTCAACCTGCGCTGCAATTCTATAGGGTGTCGCAAATGCTCAGTTCTATGTTTTAAAGAGAACTGTGAGGGACAGGCCCTTGGCAGCACTTGGCGTAGGGTGGGGACACCATGCAGTTCCTAAGCCCCAACAGAAGTTCCCTTCCACATCTTTCTCCCCTGGAAGAATTCTTGAAAGGATCTCCAGGACTCAGAGACTGCTGTACACAGATCACTTTATTTGCAGCTCATGATACATGAGCATGAACAATAAGCTGTAAGCCATGTGCAGTCCAACCAGTCACCTGAGTGGCGATCCCATACTTTTCTGAGGATCTGTTGTTTGTTGCTTACTTATTATCTTACCATTTTATTGGTTCTTCCTCCCAACAAAAGGTATTAATTTTTTTATCCCTTCTTGCTTTGTTACCTTATCCAGGCAGATCCCAAACTCTTATCACAGATTCCTACCAACTGGGAGTCTAATGAGGCCGACAGGCGGTAGGTGCCATGTGCAGCTGTAGTTATTTCCCTCATTTAAAATTAAAATTGCTTTTTGACCATCTGCTCTTTGGTTAAGATTAGCTTATCTTTCCTGAAATAAATGTCCTTGGTGCCTTTTCATAAAAATTTTAAACTCCTGTGGTAAATATAGTACTTTTTTGTTAATCACAGGCTTAAGACAAAATGAGGTTTCATTTCTTTAAAGGTAGCAGAAATAGACTTAATTTATACAAAACTTGTAGACTGACCTTAATGTCATCGAAAACATGAGCATTTATTGATAATATTGAAAATAAAAGCTACTAAAACTCTAAGCTAAAACTCTAAGTTTGGTCAAAGACCATTTTATTCAAGACAACATCAAAACATTCCTTACCGCAGTCTTGATCAGGTGCCCACATAAAGACCTAGAGGTTACAAAAGTATTATATAGCCCTATTATTCTCTTGGTCTCTCTTTGTAGTCTGTACAAGAGGATTGGAAGTGTTGCTTTTCCAGGCACGTTGGTACACGCCTGTAATCCCAGGAGGCTGAGGTAAGAGGATCACCAGTTCAAAGCCGGCCTCAGCAATTTGGCAAGGCTCTAAGCAACTCAGTGAGACCCTGTCTCTAAATTAAATACAAAAGAGAGTTGAGGGTGGGGCTTGGTGGTAAAGCACCCTGAATTCAATCCCCAGTATCAAAACAAAAAAAAAGTCTTACCTTTGAAGTAAACACAGTGTCCCTCTCTGCTGCCTCCAGTGACTGTGTGGTAGTCAGAATGGCACACACCTCATCTTCAAGTGACAAAGACAACTTCTCCTTCAACAAGATAAAGGCTCACACACTTAGGGAGTTGGAAAAAGTGAGCAAAACATGCGTGTTTCTTCCCGGGAATAGCAGGAGCCTGAGTTTCCTGTTGGAGGACACCCAGGGCTTGTCCAGGGTGGTCTGGTAGGGCTCTGCTTGGTCAAGGGAGCAGCCTGCAGCTCCAGCCCCCTCTCCTGAACTGTGTGCCCAGGCAGCTCGGGCCTTGAGTGCTGAACCAGCCTTTTGCTCTGCTGTGGGCGAGGGAAGGCAGCCTGGGCGCTGCCCCAGGGTTCTTGTCAGCGTGTCTTTGAGGGTCACCCTCCTCCCTCACATGTAACTTAGCGAAGGTTCCAATTCTTCAAACCCCAGAACTTTGCCTCTTGAAGTCCACACATTTCCTGGGTCTGGGGACTCATGTTTCCAGCCCCAGTTCCTCTGCCAAGCCACCACATTTCTGTTTGTAACAGAAAAAGTGTGTCCATGTGTCCGCATGGTTTACAACATTCTGGGCGGATCTCCTGTGTAGTGAAGTTGGCCTGACTTCATCCTGACTTCCAGATTTATTCTCTGACAGGCTCAACACCCGCCCCCCATGGAAGGCAGCCCTGTGAGCACATCTCGCTGGCCTCAGGACAAAGGCCAGGGTCACCCGGGCCAGGCCTCCCCAATCCCGGACATGAAGGCTTCGGCCAGACTTCGCTCTGTGCAGCTGCAGTTAACCACAGTCCGCTTCGGCCCAAAAATGTGAAATGGAAACTTCCAGAAATAAATAACCTGTCAGTTTTACTGAGCACCATTGTGACTAATGTGATGTGACCTCACGCACACAGTCCTGCTCAACCCTGCCCAGATGGGAACCATCCCTTGTCACCTGCCTGCTGCCCTGAGTCACTTAGCAGCTGACTGGCAGGGAATGCTCATGTTTGGTGACCCAATATTATTGATAATATTGAAATTTATTTACCTAATAAATTTATTTACCTAATAAAGGAGGGGATACTCCTCGCCCCCCTCTGTGGCACGGTGGCACCTCACTTGGCCACAAGAGGAGCGGTGGATGCAGTGCCCCATGCTCTGGGAGGAAGATGCGTTCACACAGGCTTTCCTGCGGTAGAGGGCTACGGTCATTCTGTTTCACTATTAGTCCTGGTTGTCCCTGTTGCTGTGACTGGTGTGCAAGTCCACCTTTACCATCTGCCAAGGGAAAGAACGTCTGGCTCAGCCCCGTTCAGATGTCCAGTGGGGACTTGGAGCAAGACCCCACAGGCAAGGGGCCACCACAAGGGCAGCTTGGTCTTCGTTTGTTTGGGGCAGCTCTTCTCACAGAAAAAAAAAAAATTCTGCTTACTTACCAACCTTATCAACGTGGTGCTTTGACATTTGTTGGTGACATTGTTGACTCGTGGACCTGTATAGAAACTAATCATTGCCCCAGGTCACCCGAGAAACTTCCTGTGATGTCACCTGTCTCAGCTATGGTGCCTGGGAGCGGCCACTCCATGCCCCGGTCACCCGCCTTGGCATCTGCGCAGGCTCCTCTGACAAGCTGACCTTAGGCGGTCCCACCCATGGCTTCCCTCCCTAGACGATGCACAACTGCTACCCCAGGACCCCCGACCTGAAAGGAGCAGGGGTGGGTTGGGCACTCACCTGGGTCAGCAGAGCTTTTGAAACTTTTTTAAAGAAAAAAAGCTGATTAAAAAAATCACTTTCTTGGCTGTGCTGTGGCTCAGTGGTAGAGTGCCTGCCTAGGACAGGTAAGGCCCTGGGTTCGATCCTCAGCACCACATAAAAAACAAACCAACAACAAATAAATAAAGACTAGATTTTTAAAAAATATAACTTGTCATTGCTTAAAATATTGAAGAACTAGAAACTATCTTAGTGACCAATGGTAAGAGCGTCTGGCAATGCACATGTGCCCAAGTTGTAAAGGCTTCTGATTCTACCCATGTCACCAGCTGGATGGTGCCCACCAACGGAGGGGCTCCACTTTCTACTGGGATCTGTGTCCTTCCTCTCGTCTCAGATGCCAAGGGGGCCTTCCACCGGCCCACTCTCCATCTGATGGGAATCCCGTCCTCAGCTCCCGACTCCAGGTATCCTTCCATATACTGTCCCACTGGTTCAATCTTAATCTCTGTCAGCTAAACATCTTCAGATCTCTGTCACTTAAAAAAGAAAATAGCCTAAAAGGTAACATGCTTGTAATCCCAGCCACTCAGGAGGGAGGCTGAGGCAGGAAGATCCACAAGTTCAAGGCCAGCCTTGGCTACTTAGGGAGGCCCTAACCAACTCAGAGAGACACTGTCTCAAAATAAAAAATAAACATAGAAAGGGACGTGGAGGTGGCTCGGAGGTTAAGCACAGCTGGGTTAATATCTGGTACCAAAACGTAAATTAAGGAACCAGTGAATAAACAAATAAAGATAAAAACAAAGAAGTTGGTCTTGGCCTTGACAAGAATTCTTTCTCTGCTCTGAGGTGAAGTGTCTTAACAGCAAGTCTAAAGACCTCCTCCTACTCGCTAAACTTGCCCAATCTGACAGAGGGTATCCAGGAGGGGAATATGGGGAAACCTGTGACTCCCCAAGGCCTCCATAGTCACCCCAGCTCCCTCTCACCCGTGCCTCCCCCCCCAGACACCCCAGCACCCTCTCACCTTTGCCTCCCCAGGGCCTCCTCATAGACACCCCAGCTTCCTCTCACCCGTGCCTCCCCAGGACCTCCCCCAGGGAACCCCAGCTCTCTCTCACCATTGCCTCCCCAGGGCCTCCCCACAATACCCAGCTCTGATGTTTTGTCACAGAGTCAGAAAGCTGACTAATACCACTATGAGGTTGGGACTGGCTTAGAGCCTTGCCTTGGCCTGTGTGGGCTGATAGCAAAGTACCAGAACAGGGTGAACTGAAAACAGCAAAAACACGTCTGTCAGACATCCAGAGTGGGAAGTCCAGGGTCATGTGCTGGCAGGTCAGGTGTCCAGGGGGTCTCTCTGGCCTCGATTTTTGTGGACACTAACCCCATTAATGAGGGCTCTGTCCTCATAACCTGACCACTTCCAAAGGTCCCATCCCATCATACCACCCGCTTGGGGGTCAGGATTTCAGCAGATAATGGGACCCGACAGCTAGACCACTGCTCACCCCAAGAGTGTGCTGAGTGGGCATGGGGGGCAGGTGCAGGGCAGGGGGCAGGCGTTGGGGAGCAGGCGTGGGGGGGCAGGTGTGGGGGGGCAGGTGTGGGATAGAGGGCAGGCATGGGGGAGCAGGCGTTGGGGGGCAGATGTTGGGAGCAGGCGTGGGGGTCAGGTGAGGGGGAGCAGGTGGGGGGCAGGTTTTGGGGGGCTGGTGTGGGGTGGAGGGCAGGCGTTGGGGGGCAGGCATGGGGGAGCAAGCATCGGGGGCAGAGGGCAGACGTGGGGGAGCAGGTGTGGGGGGCAGGTGTTGGGGGGCAGGCGTGGGGGGCAGGCGTGAGGGGGCAGGTGTGGGGGGGCAGGCGTGGGGAAGCGGGCACTGCAGCTGTCGTGAAGAAAGAGGGCCGTCCTCCAGATGAACTGTAGCTGAACTGTAATGGATATTTAGTGTCTCAGAAGGATCTGGCGTCCCATCTGACATAGAAGACCCAGCCTATGTTAGGAGGGCCATAAGAAATGACTGCTATTGGACACTTTTTACCTAAAAACTGGCATTTCATAGGGGTAACGGGACAGATTGAGGTGGAGGCCTTTCCCGGCCTCTCTGGTCTCTCTTGGGTCCTCCCTTTCTTTCCTTTTCCTGGAGTGGCCTGTGCTGTGTCACCCCAGCCTGGCCCACCTCTTCATCTTAGCCGGCTCTGAGTCGAGGCTCTTAGAGGCTGTCGGAGGCTGTCCGAGTTCACAGCTGACTTTGGTTTCCACATGTCAGGTGAGCCCTTCCTCATGAGAGGCTCCGCTGCCCTAGGTCTGCACAGTCTGTGCACCTTCTTGTCCAGCCGTCCACCCAGGGCTGTGATTAGTAAGGTGTGAAGGGGCTGGGACCTCACCCCGCTGCCCTCTCAACGCTGTTGCTGCCCTGCCTGGGGCTGCGAGGCAGCCGCACCCCTTACGCCCTCAACCCCGTCACTCACCTCCCAGCTACCTCCCATCCCCAACGACGACGCTTGTACTGGAGGCCAACTCCTGCAGGTTGACTCCCACCGAGGCCAGCAGGCAGCACCCTCAGACCATCCTGGGCCCACGGTCAAGAAATCCAGCCACCAACCAGGAAGGAGAGACCAGGCTACTCGGGACACATTTGGGTACAGATTGCGATTGTCCTGGCTGGGCCACACTGCGACCAGTCACTGTGGCCAGTCACTGCGGCCAGAGGTGGAATAACACCTCTGGGTCAACCTGGGCTGCTGTCCATCTTCTAACCAGGATGGGGCACTGAGTCCTCAGGGCACTGAACAGAGGCACCAAAGCACCACATTGCTCCCCATAGACATGTGCCATTATTATGTGTCCATTAAAAATGAATCTAACAACAATAACAATTCTAAAAGAGAGAGAGAGAGAGAGAGAGAGAGAGAGAGCACACTCACTGCCCCCCCTGCCCCCACTGCCTTCCTCCTGCGCTTCCCGCCACTCCTGCTCTCCCTCCCCAACACCTCCCTGCTCAGGGCTTGCTCTCCAGATTGGGCCTTGGGCCTTTCCCTGCTTGTGCTCCCTAGGGTCAGTGGCCACACCCACCACCCTGTCACTGCACACCAGGGCACCTGTGCTTTCCGACTTCCGCCTTTCTTCTGACGGTTTCACTCTGCACCAGTTCTATAAAATCCACGACCCCCCCATTTCATGGCCATATTTACCTACGGTACAAGTTGGGGTCATATTTACCCTCATGTAAAAGACAGCTGGTGAACGTGTTGAGAAAACGGTGAGTGGTTTGCCTCCCCAAGTCAGAGGAAGGGAGGAGGTGGCCTGGCCGTCCTGGTGCAGACGCCCAGCTTCACGGCCCCAGGCCACTGTCTCCTCACACCCTAGGGAGCATGGGCAAGCCATAGCGCTCCAGGCCTGAGCTGGTGACCCCTAGTCCTTAGGTCCTCAGGCGGGCCCCTGGGTCCTCTTTCCCTCTGATGTCCCCACTGGTGCCCCCACCCTCCAGCCTTGCAAGGTCTTCTTCTCAGGCCCTGTGCTCCTTCAGCAAAGTGTGCTGAGAAAAGCAATTTTGCAAAATCAACAGAAACAGATAGACTTTAATTGCTTCGTCTTAAATAGGCTTTTCCCTTCTGTTTGGTACCAGTGGTTAGTGACCTGTTCCCCAACTCTTCACTAGCCCACCTGCCTTACCTTGATTTCCCTGACCTCCTGACCCTAACCCCAACCAAGAGGTTCAGAGAAACCCCATTTCCATTGTGTTTGGTTGCTCACAGGTAAAAAAGGACACACCATTCAGGAGGTAACCAACTTTCCCTGGTGGAGTGTGTCTTAAAGTAACAGGACATGCATGGTGGTCAGCATCATATAACTGCTTGGAAGGGTGATTGATAGGAAAACACAGCAAAAAAATTTTAAATGTCCCTTCCCTTCAACTAAAAAGGATTACCTTTTAGAGAATTTCTCCTAAGTAAATTATCAGTTATGATAAGTTGTAGAAGTATGTGGTAGAATCAAAGATGGTCAATAAAGTCCTGTTGGAATATCAAATAATTGGAAATGTCCAAAATTAGGGGATTGGTTAAATAGTGGTGGTATGTCTATAAAAAGATTAATATGCTGCAGAAATGGGATAAAACTCAGAATATATTGCCAAGTGAAAAAATCAAGTTATAAAACAATATCTATGTGTGTTATTACCCCCACATTTGCTTATTCTTAAGTAAGCATAGAAAAAATTCTAGAAGGTCTCTATTAAGGCATTGACAGGGGCTGGGGGTACAGCCCAGTGGCAGAGTACTTTCCCAGCACAGTGAGACCCTGGGTTCAACCACCAGTACCACAAGGATTTAAAAAAGAACAGCTGGACTCAGTGGAGCCCGCCTCTAATCCCAGTGGCTCAAGAGGCTGAGGCAGGAGGATCAAGAGTTCAAAGCCAGCCTTAGCAACAGCGAGGTGCTAAGTAACTCAGTGAGACCCTGTCTCTAAATAAAATACAAAATAGGGTTGGGGATGTGGCTCAGTGGTCGACTGTCCCTGAGCTCAATCCCCAGTACCAAAAAAAAAAAAAAAAAAAAAAAAAAAGCCACTACATCTTATTTTGTGTGTATTTTGGTGACAATGTAGAGCATATCATCATTTTTGGATTAGCCTAGGAAACTAACAATCTTAAAATTTTGTCTTTTGGTAAACTACCTCCAGATTTTGAAATACTAGCCCTACTAATAAATGTTCACACTATAGTCCATTTGTAAGTTAAGGACTTTTCATATTTGATAATAGGTGTGAAGGAAATTTAAACATTAACTCATGATCTTCTACAGTGCATCTGACAGGAGTGTCATAAATAAAGTTATGGTGCTTTTCCTTGAAAAGAAAAGATAAGGCTTGAGCAGGTAGGGTTATAATGCTTCTTTATGCTCTTCTTGCTTGCCCACATTTTCCCATTTTTCTCTAAGGATCGTGAATTAGTTGTGCGATCAAATGACATCAATAAGTGATGCTCTGACGATTCAGGGAGAGGTGTTTGTGTGAAGAGTGTCTGGCCAGCCTACTCTGGAAAGCTGAAGGCAGATTCCCCACGGCAGGTGTGCCCTCAGAACACAGGGGATGTGTGCAGGCTGGGTTGTGGCTGAGTGGTCGAGTGCCTTCCTGGCATGTGTGAGTCCCTGGGTTCAATTCTCAGCACGAAAGAAAGAAAGGAAGGAAGGAAGTGCCAATGTCTTGGCTGGGCACAGAATCACGAGCCACCACACACCTTGTAGATTCAAACAGCAATTCTTTATTCCCGAACTCACACCGGCCTCTACACACGTTCTGGGGAAATCCCAGTTCTGCTGCCGCCCAATTCACCTACTCCACGAGGCTTTTTTCCAAAATACTTTCTGAATCTCACGAGAACTCAACGGGAGCTCAGGTAGCAGGAACGCCCTATTTCCAGCAGCAATAATCTTCAAACTTCAACTTCCCTAAAACCCATATTGTCTTAAACCTGGAACACCTTAAACTTGTCTTAAACCGGGAACGCCCTAAACCCAAGGACCGGGATACTTCCTCAAACCTGATCAGCTCTAAACCCGGATCCGCCCTGGTCCTTGAGCAAGGTCACCTTACATGCAATGTCAACAGCGAAATTCCAAGGCAAGTCCATTTAACATGGGGTACGCTGGCAAGGAAATTTCGATGCGTCATTCCTACTTGGCAATGGCCCTCAGCAAGGAAGGAAGGAAGGAAGGAAGGAAGGAAGGAAGGAAGGAAGGAAGGAAGAAGGAAGGAGGAAGGAAGGAAGGAAGGAAGGAAGGAAGGAAGGAAGGAAGGAAGGAAAGCTATTTGTCCATCTACAACTACAATTTTTTTTTTAATGAGAGGATCACAGCCTCTGGGACAGGAGTCCCCTGTGTTTCTCCCTCACTAGCAAAGCAATAAGCCTTTTTGTTTTTTCTCATTATTGCAACCTCATTATTGGATTGGCATCAGGGACAAATACTGAGCTTTCAGCAACACCTTTGGCCCCCCAGATGGGACCTAAGAGCAACCCTGCTCCAGCTTTCCTGGGCAGTCTTGGCTCTCCAAGGAACCCCTCTTCCGTGCTGAGGATGCCAGGTGGCTGGCGAACAGCTGGAGAGTTAGAGATGACATGATCCCTGCCCTGTGTATGCCCTGTTCAGTCGCCTGCCATCTGCCAATGTGGACCTCTGGACTGCTCTGATGCTGAATGCTCTTACCTGTCCACCTGGCAGAGAACAAGGACTTTGAGTGACTTCCCCCAACTTCACCCCCTTTGAGCAGGAAGCAGCTGAAGATGCTGTCACCCATTTTCCCATAGAAATGGAATGGAGAAGTTGACCATGGGGATGTAACAGTGTTCACTTTATGCTTTGAATGTAGCCCCTGTTGCTGTGCCACTGCAACTGGCTTTTAAATCCTCTCTCCCTGCTCCTCTTTAATCTCAGGGGAAATAGGATCACCTTTCTGGCCCATCCTAGGCAGAGGTATCTATCCCTGAGCACACACCCACCACAGGAAAGAAGTCATCCAGACTTTGGGGATGGCACCAGAAATTCTCAGAAACAACCATCTCCCAAATTAACTCCAACAGAGAGCACAGGGAATGCAGGCTTTGAGTCACCTCTTTAACAGCCCCAGTTCCCGCTGATGGCAGGATCACAGCCTCTAGGACAGGAGTGCCCTATGTCTCCTTTGCCAGCAAAGCAATCACCTTCTCTTTCTTTTTTCTCAAAACAACTTCCTTGTTACTGGGCTGGCCTCGGGGACAAGGACCAAGCTTCCGGCCACAGTGGGCTGGAGGTACAGTTCTGGGATGGACTGTTTGCCCAGTATGTGCAAGGCACTGGGCTCTTCTGCTCATGCTGCAGAAGTATCAGGTTTCAGCCAGAGGTGAGATGCAGTGGCCCTGGTTCAACAGACTTGCCCATTTGTTAAAGGATCGAATCTGCACACCTCACTTTCTGCCTCCAGAGTTCAGTAGCCAAAATTTGACTGTTTCCTTACAAAACAGCTGTCTATATTTTATTTGGCTTATTCTAATGAGGATCCCCTTCTTGTGGTCACCCATGATGTGGAGTGTCACTGGTCATGTGTTCATATGTGAACACAGGAAAGCCATGTCTGATTCATTCTGCTGTCTTTCCCATTCTGACCCCCTCCTTTCCCTGCATCCCCCTTTCTCTGATCCAATGAACTTCGATTCTTCCCTCCCGCCCTCCCTTGTTGTGGGTTAGCATCCCCCTATTGGAGAGAATGTTCAGCTTTTGTTTTGGGGGGGATCAGTTTTCTTCACTTAAGCACATTATTCTCCAATTCCACCCATTCACTGGCAAATGCCATAATTTCATTCTTCCATTGTGTATATATTCTACATTTTCCTTATCCATTCATGTGTTGAAGGGCACTAGGTTGGTTCATAGCCTGGCCCACCTGACCCAGCTGGCCACTTTGCCACCCAGCCTGCCCACATTGACCTCCTACATAGCCCAGATTTTTCAATTCAGGCCGCCGTCTGCAGAGTGTTTGGATCACCATTGCCCTGTTGTGAAACCGTCACCGTCGTTGTCGATCACATTATCGATAAGGCATGTGCAGGCCCCACATCATGCCCTCCATATGTATCGTTCACGTTGACATTCACATTGCCCTGTGAATCATGTGTGGTCCCACCTGCATCCCATCATTACCCTCTCTAGGGTTCTTGGTTCCTTTATGTCAATCTGTATTTGCATTTGGTAGAATTTTTCTTCTTTGTGAAAGATTTGCTTTAACATTTCCTGCAATGCAAATTGGCTCATGATAATTATTCTTATTTTTTGGATGTCTGAAAAAAGTTTTTATTTTTTTCTTTTTTAGTTTTTAAAAATTGAGAATTAACTCACATATAATAAAACTCACTTTCTCAAAGTGCATCACAAGGTCGTACAACCACCACCCCATCTCACTCTAGAACATTTGTCACCTCAAAACCCCATACCCATGGCTTCCTCCTCCCCTTACCCCCTCTTCCCAGGTCCAGGCAAACCCTAATCTATTTTTGGTCTCTAATTTTTTCATTTTTTAAAGACATTTTCTGGATAAAGAATTCTAGGTGGACAGTTATTCACTTACAGTTATTTCAAGGTTTTTTTTAGCTGCGACGATTTGAAGATGAATCCTCCAGAGGTCCACATGATAACGGTGGCCCTGGCCTGGTGCTACTGGAAGGTTGTGGAGCCTTTGGGGTGGGGGGTAGAGGGAGGTCTGCTGGTCCTGGGGCCTGTGCCCTGAGGGGCATGTGGGACCCTGGCCCTTCCCTTCCTGCTTCAGACACCGGCTATGAGTGGGTGGTTTTGCCCCACCACGTGCTCCTGCCATGATGCCCTGCCTTTCCACAGGCCCAAAGCCATGGGCTAACCTGTCATGGACTGGAGCCTCCAAAACTGAGGCCAAAACAAACCTTTTCTCCTTGTAAGCTGAGTGTCCCAGGTGTTTGTTACAGTGATGGAAAACTCATGAACACACTAGCAATTTGACTGTATGTCTTGCTTGTGCAGATTTTTCACATTTCTTCTTTGGAGGGTTCAATGAGTATCTTGAATAGCTTCCACCAAGTGTAAGAAAATTTTGGACATAATTTCTCTTTTCTCTCTTCCCTCCCTCCCTCTCCCTCCCTCCCTCCCTCCCTCTCTCTTTTCCTTGCAGGACTGGAGATTAAACCTAAGGCCTCACACATACTAGGCAAGTCCTCTGAACTATTCCTTCAGCCATTTTTTTCTTTCTCTCCCCATCCCCGCCACCCCCAATGCTCGGAATTGAACCCAAGGAAGCTCTAACATTAAGCTACATCCTTAGCCCTTTTTATTTCATTTTGAGACAGGGTCTCATTAATTGGCCTGACTGGCCTAGGAACTTGCGATCCTCCTGCCTCAGCCTCTTGAGGCACGGGAATCACGTGGCCATCAAGCCCAGCTTTGGCCAGTACTTCTTCAGTAGTTCCCCTCTCACCTCCTCTGGGCACTGCGGTTACATGTGCATGAGGCTTGCACGTGGTTAGCAGGTGTGCTTTGCTTTTCTTTCTGGTTATTTCCTTTGGATAATTCCTCATGCTGGGCTCTCTCTCGGTTCACAGTTTTCCCTTCTGAGTGATGTCTAATCTGCATTTGTTGCATCCAGTGTGTTTTCAATCTCAGACATTGTGGTTTTACCTCATGAGTTCACATAGGGTGGTTTTGTCTCTTCTTGGCATCAGGAGCATGACACACTATCATGTGAAGTGTTGTGATGTGATGGACCACTGCTTCTAACAGTTGGGCCAGTTCTGCTTCTTTCCTTTTTCCTTTTCTTGCGGTGCTGGGGATTGAACCAGGGCCTTACCATGCTAAGCAAGTGCTCTACCCAGCCCTCTGACTCACTTTTTTGTTTGTTTTGTTTTTTTAATTTTTTTTAGTTGTCAATGGACCTTTATTTTATGTACTTATTTATTTATTTATGAGCTGAGGATTGAACCCAGGGCCTTACATCTGCTAGATGATGGCTCTACCACTGAGCCACACCCCCAGCCCTCAGGCTCACTTTTGATTGGTCGATTTTTCCCCTCACTCTGGGACACGCCTTCCTGCTTCTTTGCTTGTCTAGTGACCTTTGAGGGATGCCAGACATTATCAATCCTGCTTTGTGGGAGGTGGATATTTGATATCTATAAATATTCTGGAGCTTTGTTCTTGCATGCGGTTCAGTTACTTGGCAACAGTCTAACACTCTGGACTTTGCTTTCGTGGTTCATCAGGGGAGACCAGACCAGTGCCCAGTTCAGAGCTAATCATTCTCCAAGTGAGGAAACGCCCTCCTCTGGATGCCAGCCAGGGTTCTGGGAATCATGGACCTTTTCAGTCTTGCCATGGAAAGAGACCCCCACGCCAGCCCTGTGTGAATGCCAGGCTCTGCCACTGTACTTCTGTGGAGTGGGTCTTGATGGGTCTTGCCTGGGTGATCCCCTCATGCACATGTGTTGGTCCATGTTCAGCTGAGTCCCCAAGGAACTTGAAAATCTTTGGAATAGACGCTCTGTGACACTTTTCTCTCTGGTTCTCTGTCCTTATGACTCTGGCCTCTTGGTCTTCACAGAATCTGAGCTTCATATGCTCATTTAGGGAGATGTCTGGACTCTGCTGGACGCCCCCTCCCTGGGTCATGGCCCAGGAAGTTGGGACAAGCGTGGTATAAAGAACAGACTGCATGCATACAACTGTATGACTGTGTAGGTGGCTCTTAAGCCACTCCTGTATCTGGTTCTGAGACCCAGACTTAGCTAGGACTTAGCTCAGAAAACGGGATTGTCTTGGGCTGAAGCAGCTCCTGGTGGCTGTGTGGATGACCCTGGCCTTTAGCTGGTCCCAACAGAGGAAAAAGAGAACATTGAGGCCACAAGCACCTTCAGAAGACATTGTCTCCTGGGGATCCCATTGGCTGAGATGCAGAAGGGGAAGTGAGACAGGTCCACTGTGGCTTCAGGGAAGGAAGAGGGAGCAGAAACTAAGCCTGAGGGTGGAGAGCAGGGGACACATGTTCCAAGGAAAGGTTTGAAGACATGCTGAGATATGACAAAGTGCTGGTGTGGAAGGGGAAGGCAAGGACGGTCACCTTGCCAGGTGCGGTGGTGCACCCCTATGATCCCAGCCACCAAGGAGGCCCTGGCAGGCCTTCTTTCCAAAACACACGAAAATGCTGTCTGCTTTATTATTCTCTGTACTTTTTAGTATGTGCTTTTAAATATGTCTAATTTTTAAAAGAAAAATCCTTTAAAATGGTCTAAGAAAACATGGGAAATTCACAAAAAGAAAAATGTATACGAACAATAAGCATATGGGAAAAGAAGGAATTTATTCTTCTAAGGTAAGCCAGAATAGTACCGAGATACCATTCAGCTCTAAACTCTCTTGACCTGTGAAAATGCCCAACATTGCAGAGGTCACCAGACCTATCTCTGCAGCAGGACACTCAGCAGAGGTGAACTTGCTTGTCACGAGGCCCTGGGTTCGATCCTCAGCACCACATAAAAATAAATAAAATAAAGGTATCATGTCCAACTACAATTAAAGAATAAATATTTTTAAAAAAAGAATTGTAGGAGTGTGCATATTTTGTCCTTTCTTCTGTTGCTGGCCTGTGTTTTCTGACCTGCCATAATGAACATGTGTTCCTTTTGTAACAAAATATACTTCATCCCCTTTTAGTGAAGAGCAATATTGCTCTTTCAAGTGTCTCTTGATCCTGTCTCTCAAGCCAACCAGCTCCCATTGCTTTCCTCTGTCCTTAGAAGACCTCATTTCACCCTGAAGTTGTATTTATCAGGCCTTTCAGATTTTCTCGATTTTGCCATGTGATGATTAAACAGAGCTTCCTGTCTGAATTATTCTACCATCATAGGTTTGGATTTTTTTCCCCAAAAAGTTTTTCCTGTTTCTTTTTAAATAATAGTTACATTTGTGTTACATTTTACCTAAAACATCCATCAGATGGACACTTAAAAATATGTTCCTACTGTATTCTTTGTCTAATGAAATGATGGCATTTGCAGGTAAATGGATGGAGCTGGAGAATATCATGCTAAGCAAAGTAAGTCGGTTTCCAAAACCAAAGGCCAGTCCTGTTTTCTGATGTGTGGATGCTAACTCACCATAAAGGGTGGGGATAAGAATAGAGGTACTTTGGATTAGGGAGAGGGGAGTGGAGGGAGGGGAGGGGATGGGGTCAGAAGGACAGTAGAGTGGGTGGACATTGTCACCCTATGTGCATGTAAGAGTACACAACCGATGTGACTCCACACCACGTGCCACCAGCAGAATGGGAAGTCATGCCCATCTACAAATGGTGTGTCAAAATGCATTCTCCTGTTGCGTGTAACTAAAGAGTACAAGTAAGAGTAAATAATAGACAGTGCACGCCTTTCCGGGGCCTGGCACAGTGCCCATGAGTCCTGGCAGGCACTCACATGTGTAGCTCCTGCGTGCACGCGTGCAGTGTGTACCAGGCACTGAGCCTGGTGTGTGCCAAGCACCCACTTATGTAGCTCCCGTGTGCATGCACAGTGTGTGCCAGGCACTGAGCCTGGTGTGTGCCAAGCACGTGTGTAGCTCCCGTGTGCACGCGCAGTGTGTGTCAGGCACGGGGCATGGTGCGTCCAAGCGCCACTTCTTTGGTCCTCACAGCAAGCTTTGGAGTTCATTGTATTTTTGATTTTGCAGGTGAGGCTTCAAGTGGGTCCAACCTGCCAGAGAGGAGCAGGTAGGAGCAGGTAAGAGCAAGAAGGAGCAGGCAGGAGCAGGTGCGGGGCCTTGCAGATGGCATCCGGGAGGGGAGGCAGCGGCACACGGGCAGTCAGTGCAGGGGAAGTGCCACCCTGTGACAAAATGCACACTCAGGGCTTCATGGGCCTGGGTTGACTCTGACAGCTCTGTTCAGAGGTGGCTTCGGGCCAACTGTGCAGTTCCATAGCCAGTATCCAGAAGGACCGAGCCCTGGGGAATTAGTGCTCTGCGGGTACTGTCTTGAAATTCTCAATAGCTTTGTCTTTGAAGCGAGTTTGGCGGGTGAAGTCCAATGAACTTGGGTGCCTGTGCCTCGGCTCACACCCGTGCTGCCAGCCACCAGCTCCCCTCCTCCCTGGGACAGGTCCTTGGCAGCCTCTTTCCCATGGCCTGGTGCCTGGGCCATGTCTGTTCTCCTTACTGTGACCTCTGCGCCTGCCACCTGGACTGGCAATCCAGTTGTGTCCACTGTGGGGTGGTGGCTGATGGCGGCTGCGGCCTTCTGCCCACAGGAGACCCAGGCCCAAGCATGGGGAGGTGCTGGGGCCAGGTCCTGCACCCAGAGTGTACCCCAGCAGAGCTTGGCAGCAACAATCTCTGTCCGTGCCTGGGTGATTTGCCCTGGGCAGGTGTCTGGCCCACCTGGGCTTGGCACTGAGCTGGTCCTGGCCCTCAGGACAGTCTGCTGTCCTGGGCTGGCACCAGCATCCATGCTGAGTTGGCCATGCCGAAGTGGGGGAGGGAGGGGACACAGGAGGAGGGGCTCTACCCAAGTTCTCTGCCCAAAGGAGAGCAGCATTGGAAAGAAAAAATACCAGGACACGCAGGAGACACACCCAAAAGCAAGGAAGAGCTTTCTATTTCCATGCTTTTACGGGCCCTTCTTTCCATTTCTGTAGCCAGGGCTGCTGTCCCACAGTTCAACCAGTGTCATGCAGCTTCAGGCCATGGGAAGAGGGAACAGCTTGTACCTGGAGGAAAAGGGACTTCTATTTACTTATTCCGCCCTTGTTGACCTTTGGCTTGGAGGTGTTGATTCAGGGAGCCTGCTGCCTTTGTTCTGGTGGTAAGAAACCAGCACCGTGATTCAGCGGGAGAGATGAGCTTCCCACCCTCATGTGGTTTCTGGACTGTGCATGGGACGGGTGGTGGGCAGAATGGGGGGAACAAGACCCTCGTATTCTAGGTAATTACATAGTGGGCTAACCGTTGCCTCCCGCCTTGCCGTTCATAGCTTTCTGTTTTGACACCATATGTTCCTGTCATCCTGGGGGAGTCGCACAGAAAGCTGGCTGGCTGTCCAGAGAAGGGCTGTTGCCAGATGGATGGCCCCAGGTACACTCCTTCCAACCATCTTGAAGCCACTTTTTGCAGGCCTTTCTGACAAAGGCTGGTCTTCTTGTGAGACAAAGCCGGAGGGTCAATCGCCTCTGACACAGCACGGAGGCCTTGCTTCTCCAGGCCCTGAGCAGGGCAGCTGGCCCACAGGTCCTCCCAGAGCAAGGCAGGACAGCCGGTTCCACAGTCACAGAGAGTGCATCCCTGGAGGAGGTACCAGGCCCGCAGGACTTCCCACAGCAACTGTGTCACGGCCGTGTGCCTGAGGCTCAAGTTGTGATTCCTTTTTTAATGACGGTACCTGTCATCATCAAATCAACTCTAGCTTATAATTATACACTGCCCAGGAGTAAGCTTTCAAAATGTGAACCAATCTGGAAATAAGTCAATTTCACCAATTTCCATTTAACTTTACTTCATGGTTTGGGAGAGTGGGCTGGCACAGGGGTGGGAGGAGAATTTGGGGTGCTGTAGGTTACAGGGGTGGGTGGATAGGTTCCCCCTGGCACTCCATCATCCTTTTTCCTATTAGTTACTAATGAAATTAACATTTATGTCCCAGAAACAGGAAATACCAACTCTGCTTCTATGCAGGAGGCATAGAAAAAAGTGCCCTCTTACCTGCCTCCAATCTGTGCTTAGACGTATGCATCAGCCAGACAAAAGATCAATACCAAACCCCCCAAGCAGGACAGAGATTGATACCCATTTTTTTATATTTATTTCTTAGTTGTAGTTGGACACATGCCTTTATTTTGTTTACTTATTTTTATGTGACGCTGAGGATTGAACCCAGGGCCTCGCACGTGCTAGGCGAGCGCTCTACCACTGAGCCCCAGCCCCCCCATTTTTAAATCATTTCTAACTACTTTTATCATTTTTTTAAAATCAAAATGTGTTCTTCATAATGGAGTTGGAAAACAAAGAGAAGAAAAGTGAGATCTTCTCTTTGTCCTTATCTGCCGCTCTCCTGGGCCCCACTAGGGGACAAAGGAGCGAATGTTGGGATTGCGTTTTTAGTTTACCTGCCTACATTCTCAGCTTCCTACCAGCCCTCCCTTGCTCCCATGGCTGCCTGGAATTGGTGTCTAAGCTGCAGATGACTCTATAGTTAAAAAAAAAAAAAAAAAAAAAAAACAGCAGACAAGAACAAATCCCAGCCCCCCGACCGACCCTTTCCCCCCTGGTTTGAGGAGCCTGCTACAGCGCAGAGCTTTAGGGTGGTTCTCTGGGTCGCCCCTTTGAGGTCTGGAGGCTGTTCCTGGGGGGCCTGAAGGGGCACATTTCACTGTCACCTACCTCCCCTGGTCACAAGTCAGTTACCTGCCCAACCTAACTGCAAAGAAAGACAAAGCCGTGGTCTGTCCTGGCCCCTGGGAAGAGGAAAGAATGGTAGACACATGGCATCACCTCTGCATGCTTTCAGGGGTACCACACAGCCAGGAGCAGCAGAGAACTGGGGAGCACCACACTGGGAAGCCCAGGCAGACAGTCGGGTAGAACACTAGAGGGTTTGCTCAGAGCCTCATAAAGCAAGCTCTGTGCAGCCACCCTCCTTCCACCCCAGAGGGACAGTGGAGCGTCAGCCTTTGGAGTGAACAGATTGGCTATGGACCTGGGAATACCAGGCCAGCTCAAGATCAAGGAAGTGGGTTAAGACACCCTACCGTCGGTCAAGACACAGGCCTAACACCTCTTCTCTCACACGTTGGAAGCGCACTCAAACTTCCTAGGCACAAGTCCTCTTCTAAGAAAGGGCTCCCAGGGCCTCACAGGGAAGCAGCTTCACTCTGCCCCTCACCCTACAGTGAGTCCCACACCCTCTCAGAATGTCCAGTGAACTGTGCAATAGCTCCCCTGTATGAACCCAGGAACAGAGAGCCAGGAATCACCTAGCAATCAAAGGGAGTCTCTAATGGGAAAGACAAAGTCCAAAATAAACAAGTAGAAAATGAACTCAGGTCAAAGACGCAGGACAAAGAGCAAAAGAAACTTCGGTGGAACCCACTATAATTAATCTTCAGAGAGCTATGAGAGCATATTGCAAACATACAAAAA
The DNA here is from genome assembly GCF_964194105.1 of Spermophilus citellus. NCBI lineage: Eukaryota > Metazoa > Chordata > Mammalia > Rodentia > Sciuridae > Spermophilus > Spermophilus citellus. The sequence goes on along the minus strand of NC_138193.1, from coordinate 26,068,348 downwards.
GAACAGGATGCTATGGAAAAGGCACATCCCTGGGACCAGAAAGAGCTCTGAAAATTAAAAAGGCAGGAGACAGGAAGTGAGGAATTCAGCGGGAATGGAAAATAAAGTTGACAACATCTCCCAGAAAATAGAATCAAAGGTAAAGAGAAGAAAATTGGAGAAAAGAGAATAAAATTACAGATGTAATTTAGGAGTTCTAATATCTCATTGGTAGTTTAAGACTGGCAAGGAAACAGACAAGGGAATCGTGGGAGAATTCCCTAGAACAAAGGGTCATGGGTTGCATCACGGGAATGCCCTCAGCACAACCATGGGAAGAAACGGGTACCAGGGTGCATCAGGAACCCAGAAGGCCAAGGATGAAAGGAGACCTGAGGACCTGTGGACAGGACATGTACTGCCTGCAAGGCAGGCAAGGGTGGCATCTGAGTCCCGACAGCAAGATCCAGGATCATCCTGCAGGGAGATGATGGCCAGTTCAGAACTCTGCACGTGGCTATGGGTTGAACATGTGTTGAGAACCATCCCCAATGTCACTGTGGGGACAGGTGTAACCATCAAGAAGTGAGCAGGTCAGGAGGACTCCTACTCCTGAATGGATACATGTTGCTGTGGTGGGAGGGTCTATGCTCTCTAGAGTGGGCTTGTTATACAGGAGAGTCCTGGGCTGTCACAGGCTCCCTCCTTCCTTCCCTCCCCCTCTGGCATCTGCCTTCCATCAGGGGATGACAACTAGGAGGCTTATTCCAGATATGGGCATCCTGTTCTGCTCTTGGATTTCCCAGCCTCCAGAACCATGAGCCAAGTAAACTTCCATTCATTATAAATTACCTAGACTGTGATATTCTGCTATTCCTGCTTAAAATGCATTTAGTGGAATTAAAATGACCTCATGGGAGGATAGCCCACTCCTCCAACCCCTATTCCTTGGATTCCCAGATGAATTGTTCCTGCTAAATATCTATTTTTTTTATTTTTCAAAACACATTTTGAAATTTCAAAAGTAATACAAGATTATTTAAAAAACAACAACAATAACAACAAATAAAGCACAAAAGAAAAATTTTAACTCATCTAAATCTCATCACACAGATTAATACAGTTGAGATTTTAGTGTATACATCTCTGCTTTTTCCTAATACGAAAATCAGTACTCTGCCTTTTTTCACCAAACACTGTATCTTGGACATGGCTTCATGTCCATAACCATATGTCTACATTTTCTTTTCAGTGCCTAATGGTTCATCATTTGGATTACCGCATGTGATCCGTTCTCTATTGCTAGTTATTTGGGTTCTTTATTTTCCGTCTTCCCTTCCTTTCCCTGATTAACATGCTGTGACAATAAAACTGCACACACATCTTGTCCACGTCCAATTATTTCCCCAAGATAAGTTTCTGGTGGGGAGATTACTGTGCCAGAATGTGTATCTAGGGGAGCCTCCACATTCCCTCCTAAATTGCCCTCCTCAAAGTTTATCCCCCCACACACCAAGAGAGAATGCAAACACCACACTCTCATATCCTGCCAAGCTGTGCACTTTGATCAGAGCTTACAGTTTCCCAAGGGTTAAACCACTAAGGGAACAAGGCAAGGGGGTTGGCAAGGGAGGCATTGGAAACAAACAAGAAATGTGGAGTGCTTCAGTCCCTTCTTTCTGGTCCCTGCCACACTAGGGGACATTTCTACTTTGGAACTCCAGCCCTGGAGATTCCATCCGCAGCTCACATCCCAGCTTTCCCTGCTGTCCCCCCTTTGCAGTATTTGACTTTGGGTCAACCCCTCCTTACTAGAACACATTCTTTTGGGATGAAAGACATCTTCAACTCACATGTGGTTTAATCAGCAATATCACCCAATAACAGGGTCTCTGCGATGTGCCCAAGTTCTATGAAACTTCAGAACCAAGCTTGCTAGAATGAGGTGTTGAATCCACTGATCTGCCACTCTCAGAAACAAAGCCACACTGCAGCTAGTGAAAACAGGAGCAGAGTCCAAGAGCTCTTCCTCTCATTCTTTCTCCCTGTTTTTGGCCCTGCCTCCTGGTTCCTGCTCCACTAGCTGAGTTGAAATGCCTTTGTTAGTTTCATCCTAAGGGGTACTATTCTGAGGCTACATTCTCATGGTCCATTCTTCGCTTTATTCCTCATTTGCTCCAAGACTGAGGATCATGCACTTTCTTCCTAAGCTCTCACCCCTGGTTTAGAGTAGTTGGCAGTTTTGCACAATGGCTAGCATTTCCCTTGCATTTCCTAGGTCTGTCCCTTCTTGATAAAGGAGGCTGATAGAAACCAACTTTGTTCAGATCAGGACTCCAAAGCCTTCTCCCTCCAGACCGGCTCAGAGACTGACAAAGAATATGTGCAATTGGGTTTAAACAAATACAGAAGCAGCTTGTGCACATTTCTTATTTTATACAAAGTCCTCTTTCTTGCTGCCAACATGCTAAAACACACGGAACTTTGCACCTGGACACACCATACTCAACAGCCTGCGTCCTGAAAGCTTAAAGGCTTCCACACCTGGCTTTCAACATCCCTGAGACTGAAGACAGAAAAAGACGTTAAGGGAGTGAGGACTGAACCTAGTTCTAACTCCCCTTTGGGCCCGACCTGTCCCAACATCTAAGTGCACACACTATACTCATGTTAAAGTGGAAAAACTTCTGTTCTCTGGGTTTCGCCTTCTACGACCTTGCACCAACGGTGCCCAAACTTTCTCAATTCACCAGGAATCGTATAACTGTACACTTTTAATTTTACTGGTTTATAACAAATAATTAACTGTGACATTTAAAAAAAATAGAGTGCCACAGTCCGAAATCCAACCTCAGATAAAGTCCATTACAAACAACTGCAGGAGAATTGGGGATAGAGAGAAGACACTGGAGACGGAACTTCGGGAGGTGCGGAGAAGCCCTGCGGAGGCTGCGGTGGCCGGTTGCTCCCGCTTGCGTCCTCAACCCGCGGGCGCCCCCGAGGTCCTGCCCCGCAGGCCAGGCCCCACCCCTCCCCTGCGGGCCCAACGCTTGACCCCGCCCCTCCCCGCCCACCCAGAGAACGAAGCCCCGCCCACAAGAGGCTTTCCCGCGGCTCGCCCCGCCCACCGCGGCCGGCAATTCCGAGGCCCCGCCCCCGCCCGGCCTGGGCCCCGCCCCGACGCCGACGTCAGCTGTTGTGTCTCGACTCCGCGGCGGCCGCAGCGGGTCCATTGCTCGGGGTGCCGGCCGCGGCCGGTGGAGGCGGCGGGGCGTGGGGACGCGGGCAGCGACCTGCGCCGCGCATCCGAGCGCGACGGGCTCTGTGTGGCCGGGAGGCAGCCGGGTCGTTGCCCGGGGCAGTCTCAGGCCTGTTCCTTGCCTGCTGCAGGACCGTCGCTCGCGCTCCCACCTCTCTCTGCGGAGACCGCGGCGCCGCCTGGGCCCGCCCGACGCCGGAGCCGCTGCGCTTCCGCCGCGCCCGAGCGGCCACGGGGCCTGGGCCCTGCCCGGGGCGGCTGCTCCCGGCGGCCCGGCCTCCTGAGACCGAGCTGTCGCGGGCCCTCCGCGGGAACGGCCCGGCTCTGCGCCGCGCGGCCGCCGGGGGCCGGGTCTCCGAGCGCCGGGCTCCGGCCTCTGGACTACGAGGCCGCGCGAGGCTCGGCCTCCTCCGCAGCCCGGGCGCGGCCGCCACCGGACCCCGTCCCCGCAGCCCGCTCGTGAGCGGGAGCAGGCGCCGGGCAAGATGTGGCTGAAGCTTTTCTTCCTGCTGCTCTACTTCCTGGTCCTGTTCGTCTTGGCCCGGTTTTTCGAAGCCATTGTGTGGTACGAGACAGGCATCTTCGCCACCCAGCTGGTGGACCCGGTTGCGCTGAGCTTCAGGAAGCTCAAGACCATCCTGGAGTGCCGCGGGCTGGGCTATTCGGGGCTGCCGGAGAAGAAGGATGTCCGCGAGCTGGTGGAGAAGTCAGGCGAGTGCCGGTCTCCCGGGGTCCCCTCACCTGGGCAGCCACCGCACCTCCAGTACCTGGTCCCCCCTCATCCACCTGGGAAGGGACACCCGCACCTCCATTACCTGGTCACCCCTCCTCCACCTGGACAAGGGCATCCGCACCTCCAGTACCTGGTCACCCCTCCTCCACCTGGGAAGGGGCGACCGCACCTCCAGTACCTGGTCACCTCTCCTCCACCTGGGAAGGGACGCCCGCACCTCCAGTACCTGGTCATCCCTCATTCACCTGGGAAGGGGCGGCCTGCACCTCCGGTACCTGTTTACCCCTAGCTGGGAAGGGGCGTCCTGCACCTCTGGTACCTGGTTATCTCCCTCCTCCTGGGAAAGGGCGTCCTGTTCCTCCTGTACCGAGTTACTCCCCCTCTACCTGGGAGGAGGTGGCCTGTACCCACTGTACCTGGCACAACGACAGCTAGGAGAGCTGCCCAGCATTCTACAATAATATATGCGAATCCTAGTTTTGAGAAGGGCTGAAATTATTTGTTAGATGTGCTGGTATGTCTTTTTGAGGTAATTATAAAATGACAGTTTAAAACTAGTTTTCTAGCATTGTTTGTTAATTGAGTGATTTTTCTCAAAATTTGAAAATGTCAGTTAAAAGCATTATCAGTTGAAATTCACAAAAATATAGGAAAAGAAAAAAATCCAAAGTCTGCAAATGTTTGTCACTTTAGCAATAACAAGCTACCTGGAGGGGAAAACATCACTAAATAATAAATATCAAAGAGGCATTTAATCCTAAGATTTCAACATAGGTTTGAACATTGCTAAAGTGGATACTATAGAGTCCTGGCTTTTCATACTTGGAATTCAGTAAAAATGAGATGAAGTTTCTGTGTGAAACCTACTTTGTCTGTCTTGAGGTTATTTAATTTATATTTCTCTCTGGATTAAAAACTGTTTGTTGAATATCAACTTTTCATTGAGTGTCACAAGCACCCTTGCCTCTTAGTGGATTGAGGAATGGACTTGAAATAGTGCTAAGAGAATATTTAACACCTTAAAGAATATGTTTCCAGTAACTATTGGTTTGGGGTAGGGTTGGGTGAGAAATATGATTAATTTATTTCACTGCTGGATAAAATATATTTTGCTGAGGCACACTCCTGAGAGGAATGTGGTCAGAGAGGCGTCAGGAGTCTTGGAACTGTGGCTCTCCCTGGTTGTTTCAAGCCATCTGTCAGCAGTGTCTTTTACAGACCACTTTCCCCTGAGTTAGTACTTGTGTAGCCATGTAGTGTGACAGCCAAGACACAAACTGCAGAGCCTACTTCGTGCATACCTGTAGCTTACGGTCAGGAAACTCACTTCTCTGCACTGGGACACAGGAAGGAAACCCTTTCTGCAACGGCGATACTGTTTTCTTTAGAGAAAGTATGCAGTTGGATATTATTCCTGTCCCTTGTTTGCTGGCTGGTTTCTGGTAACTTATTTCTACTACAAGGAGGAAATGGAGTCTGATGAATATAGTGTCTTGATGTGGAAATGAGGAGTGCCTTATCTGTGAAAGCTGAATCAGTTTTCATAGTAAAATAATTTGATCACACATTTTTTTCTTTTGACATTTATGACATTTATGGTTTCAGGCCTTCCTTTGGGCCTGAAACACTTGTCACATTGAGTATACAAGGTATCCACATATAATTTATATGTATATAAAGAATATATACAACCCACAAAAATACAACTCAGATCACACATTTTTAAAAAATATTTATTTATGGGGCTGGGGCTTGGCTCAGTGGTAGAGCGCTTGTCTAGCATGCATGAGGCACTGGGTTCAATCCTCAGCACATAAAATAAATAAAATAAAGGCATTCTGTCCACCTACAACTACAAAAAAAAAAGTTTTAAAAAATATTTATTTGTTTAGTTTTAGGTGGACACAGTATCTTTTTTAAAAATATTTTTGTTGTTGTTGTTGGACACAATATCTTTATTTATTTATTTTTATGTGGTGCTGAGGATCGAACCCAGGACCTTGCATGTGCTAGGTGAGCGCTCTACCGCTGAGTCACAACCCTAGCCCCTCAGATCATACATTTTTTTTTATAATTTATTTCACATGACAACTATGAAAGAAATATTATTCATTCTATTGTACAGATGAATATATTGGCACATGAAATTTATTTATTTATTTATTTTTAAAGAGAGAGTGAGAGAGAGAATTTTTTTTTTAATATTTATTTTTTAGTTCTCGGCGGACACAACATCTTTGTTTGTATGTGGTGCTGAGGATCGAACCCAGGCCGCACGAATGCCAGGCGAGCGCGCTACCGCTTGAGCCACATCCCCAGCCCTCAGATCATACATTTTTTCAGCAAAAATTTCTTGGATATAGTAACTTAACTATCAAACTTAAGTAGTTGTTTTGAATGATTTTGCTGCTATACTTACTACTTAATATTTAAGGCAAATGTTAAAGTAATGTGGCAAAAGTATTTTCCTTTTCATTTGATGATACAAACTCTAAATTTACATTTTAAATTAGTGTATGAGTGTGGAGTTTGTTCTAAGAGATAAAGTTTTAACCTCTGAGTCATGGTTTATAACCGTGCTGTTATTTTAAGCAGGGCTGATGGCAAATTCTCTGAAGCCTTTTCTCACTCTGTTAAGTCAGAGCATGTAAACCATATTGTTTGAAAATTATATGAAATCTAGACATGTGGACATCAGACTTTATTGGGATGGCATTTTGGAGTGGTACAAATTCAGTTATTTATGAATAAATTAGTGATGACTCCACTAGAATACAGGCTAGACTCTTCTTTCTCCCCCAGTCCTAAGGATGGAACCCAGGGCCTCAAGCTTGGTAGGCAAGCACTCTAATACTGAATTATACCCCCAAGCTTTTTTTTTTTTTTTTTTTTTTTAATCTTGAGACAGTCTCACCAAGTTGTTGAGGCTGGCCTTGAGTTGTAATCCTCCTGCCTTGGGCTCCTGAGTTGCTAGGATTATGGTTGTGCACCATCTTGCCTGATAAATTCTATTCTCTGAGAGGTGGATTTGTGTCTGTTTCATTCACTTTGATCTATAGTAAGGTCTTAGGTATTTATTGACTATATGGCTCTTAAAGGGGTGTATTCAGGTTCTGTTGTTCTTTCTGTACAGTACTAGTACAATACATGGTTCTTCACTGTATACAGTGGAATTGACCGTTGAGTCAGGACGTGGGACTGAGGAATCTCACCATTGTTGTTCTTTTCTTTAGGCGACTTGATGGAGGGTGAGCTCTATTCAGCTCTCAAGGAAGAGGAGGCCTCTGAATCCGTTTCCAGTACCAATTTCAGTGGTGAGATGCACTTCTACGAGCTGGTGGAAGACACAAAGGATGGCATCTGGCTGGTTCAGGTATCACAGATGGTGACAAATCCCTATGACTCAAGGACTTTATTAAAGGGGAATTATTCTAGCAAAATGGCTCATGCAGCCAGTGAAGCTTCTGTTTCCTTGTATCATGTCTTAGACAGAGCTCAGTTCTCCTAGGGAGGCTACAGTGTCCACTTAAAGAGGTTTTTCTGAACAAGAAAATGAAAATTGAAGAATAGAAAAGGGAAAGTTGGGGAGGGGGTTGACTTTTTGTCAGAATCAGCAGGAGAAACCTCATTTTAGTTGTCATATCTTCCTTGGGGTGATAAACATGTGCATGTGTTCCTTTTATTTAGTGATAGGCAGTGTTTATCTCAAGTTTTATTATTGTAGTTTGGAGTTCATCAATCCAAACACTGTTTGTGTCTAAGGGAGAGGGTCCTGATGTGAGAGCAAAGGGGCCTTCCATGGGGACAAGCTGGCGTGTGTCTGCAGGGAGGTGCGGAGGGCTGTGGGCAGTGCTCTTGTTCTGCTGAGGACGGGAGGTTCTGGTGTTTAACTGTAGTCTTGACCATGTCTGAATTGGGAGGTTTAATTAGCATATTTGAATTCCAGAGCTCAAGGGCCTTTAAAAATTATTTCTTAAGCTTCCCAAAGTACGGCATATGGTAACTGAGTAGGCAACATTATCATTATTATATTTTAATGTAAATGGGAATTACCTAGGTTATATTGAATGTACAATTTCATGAATATTGCTTAAGATAAAGCTAAAGTCACAAAATTTTAAGACATGGGCTCACTTAAAGTAACATGTCGAGTAAATAAAGAGCGTGAACATGGCTAAAATGTGAAAGGTGTGAATGGCAGAGACCTGGAAGCCACCTCAGCCAAACCTGCTCCGAGGCTCAGTGGCTTGCCCTGGGCAGTGGGGCCGTCCATCAGAGCGCTGACCCAGGGCCCATCCTGGGTCCCAGTCTCCCATCACCAGTCCTGTCACCTCACTGGGGTGGTAGAGTTTGATTTGGGGGGGGTATTAAAATAGCTTCTTCATGTTCTGAGGCAAAGACTGCAGAAGATGGCTTGGGGGAGAGGGAGAGAACCAGAGTTGAGGGGACTTCATTGCAGACCTGGTCCTGTCACCGACTTTCAGTGTGTGAGCAGGTAGATTTTCCAGTGCTCCTGGCTTCGCATGGTACACATCTGAGAAAGACTGTGTCCCCCGTGCTGTGGGCCAGGGCTCGTGCTTTCTTCTGAGGGTTGCGCTGGATATCTGCAGCCTTTCCTTCACAGTAACCTTGCTGTCGCATTGACCTTTTACCCTACAGACAATCTAATGTTCAGCAGAGGGTGAACCTGAGAGGGATGGGTATAGTCAGTCTGTTATCCTTTCAAATTCTAGTTTATTTTTGAGTTCATTAATTGGAATTGAAAAAATAATCTGTAGCTTCTTTAAAGCTTTATAAGTAATTGTTATTCTATTTCTTTTCCCTGGTATTCATCTCTGATAGTCGGCCAAAAAAATGTGCTGGTTTTGATGATCTTAGCTTTATTACTAAGCGTGAGTTGAGTCCCACAGCTCTGTGTTCATGGTGTGAAAGGTCTAAATGCTTGTCGTCACATTGACTGGTCCCATGAAAACCAATGGTAAAGATGCTGAGCACCTTGGAAACTTGGAAGAGCCACATCAAAAGCGCAGACATTGTTTTGGTGCATCGAACGCGGCCAATAGCCAACACACGCATCCTGACTCACTACTAGGCCTTATGTTCTCCTTTATAAATAATGGCCAGTGACCAAGTGGGGTGACACACACCTGTAATCCCAGATCTCTGGGAGTGGAGGCAGGAGGATCACAAATTCAAAACCAGCCTAGGCAGCTTCATAAGACTGTTCTCAACAAACAAAGCAAATGATCTGCTATTTTTTTTTAAGAGAGAGAGAGAGAGAGAGAATTTTTTAATATTTATTTTTTAGTTTTTGGTGGACACAAAATCTTCATTTTTTTATTTTTATGTGGTGCTGAGGATCGAACCCAGCGCCCTGCGCATGCCAGGCAAGTGCGCTACCGCTTGAGCCACATCCCCAGCCCCAATCTGCTATTTTTTGATGTCCTGTTAAAGATATCCATGGATAGACTCCCTTAGTATGTGACAAAATTATTCATTCAGTTTATCCAGCAGATACAGGTATGCCAGGCCCAGGTGCCAGGAGCACACGCCAGGCCAAGTTCTTGCTATTAGGTGGCTCACAGTCCAGGCCCATGGGGAGACGCTGACACCAGATGAAGGAACACTCCATAGGACATCCGTTAGTGGAAAGTGCTGTGAAGAGCAGGGAGCAGGCTAAGGAGATAGAATGGCAAAGAACTGTTGCACAAGGGGACACTTGAAGGAAGTGAGGAACACATAATGATCATGAGTGTTAGCATCAAAGGTCCATTGACAACTAAGAAAAGATACCTATGTAAAAAAAATACCTCCTAAGAAGAGTGGAAGGTGTTTGTTTGGTCGTCTGTCTGTGGGAGAGAGGCAATGGAGACGGCTTGATCTTCCCAGGGACGCTCGCAGTCGCACGCTTGGCCACTGCTGGGCGTGCGTTCCTTGGGACCTGTCAGATGGCAGGCTTGGTCTAGAACAGTTTTTGCAGGACAGCTGAGAAGAGTGACAGTGCACCCTTGGTGGCGGGAACTGGCCAGCAGCTGATTAGCACAGACCCCTTGGGCTCAGCTCTCCAGTTGCTTTTGTTTTATTTTTTAAAAACACTCTATATAAAATTGAAAATATGTGCTAAAAGCAGAAGAGAAATATCCTCTCAGTCCCTTGTCATTCTTTGAGCTCAGATCATGCTAATCCAGCTTCTTAGAAAGGATAACTTTCAAGAATTTAGTTTTTAACTGAATTTTAGTTAAGATTCTTTTATATTTATTCTTTTTGGGGGGGGCAGGTAAGTAGGGATTGAACCCAGGGGCACTCGGCTACTGAGCCACATCCCCAGCCTTATCTTGTATGTTTAGAGAAGGGTCTCACTGAGTTGCTTAGCACCTCGCTTTTGCTGAGGCTTGCTTTGAAGTCATGATCCTCCTGCCTGAGTCTCCCCAGCTGCTGGGATTACAGGTGTGCACTATCATGCCAGGGTATGTTTATTCTTAAAGAAACTAATTTGTTTTTTAATTTTTTGAAGTCTATAAGTAGTATTTTCATAATTAAAGATGCATTTGTTTGGGACTGGGGCTGTAGCTCAGTGGTAGAGTGCTTGCCTCACAAGTGTGGACCCTGGGTTTGATCTTCAGCACCACATAAAAATAAATGATAAAGATATTGTGCCCATATACAACTAAAAATATTTTTTTTTAAATGCATTTGTTTTGGCCAGATCAGTCCTCTTGGAAAATGTCAAAACTTTCCTTGTCTCACTTATATTCTTCACAGTGTGAAGTGAACGCAATTAATTTTGGTTTTCAAGGTAGCAAAATACATGTGACTTGTTTCAGTAGTACCTGTGTATTCCATAAGGAAGCAGGTCCTCCTTATTTTTTTCTAACAGCTCTTTCTAACATTTTGAGTTTTCCTGCTTTATTCTTAACCTAAGCTCATATCTTTGATTAGCTGTTTATTTTCCAGTTTTGTGGATTCTTTGATTCTGCTACCACAGTCTTCTTGGCATCACAAATAAAAGATGACAATCACTTTCCTTTGAGGAGACCTAGTCAGAGAGGCAGATGGCAGGACGGGTAGGTGTCTGAAGTGGAGAAGTTGGCATGGTTGGTGGGGTTTGTGGATTTGTCTTCTCACATTCTAGTCCTCTGTTTGATTCTTGTCATAGTAAACAAAGGACATACTTGTTCCCTGCTGGCTGTGTTACATGACAGGGGGTTTAAAGTCACTGGGGTTGAGCAACAGTGAAAAGCACTGTATGACTCCAAGTGCTGGGACACTTTGGTCAATATTTAATGTAGTTCCTGTTTAGCTAGAACTGTAAGTGATTGGTTCTAAACCTGTTTTGTGCAGGGAATGTGTAACTCCCTCATTCCCCAGTGCATTCTGGGAGCAATGTGCGTGGCAAGCCACTTCATCTTGCACTGGTGCTGAGTTGTAAAGCCAGATCATGAGGACACTGACAAGCACAATTAAAACGCCACTGAAATCTTGTCTTTGCCAGTCAATTTTAACTATTTTATATAGTTTTTGTACATATACTTAGGTTAGTCCATAATTTTTTTAAACATTTATTTTTCAGTTGTAGGTGAACACAGTACCCTTATTTTATTTTTTTGCGGTGTTGAGGATTGAACCCAGGTCAAGAAGGTTGGTGTGTCTTTGCAGAGCCAGGTGCTCCTTATGCTGTCTGTCCAAAAAACATCCCAGGCCACAGGCTGCTGGCGAAGGGACTTGGTTACAACGGAGGTCAAGAAGTTGGAGTCTCCTGGAGACTATGAAGTCAGGAGGAGGAAAGCCCAAGTAGTTTGGGGCCTGACTTAGATCTGCATTGTGCACCCTGTGGGCGGGGCAGACATCTGCTGCAAGGGGCATCTCTGGAGACGTTGCCCTGAGAGGGGCTGGCACTGCCTCACTTGCCAGCCTGTGTGCCAGCCCTGCTCCCAGCCTGGGGTGCAAGCCGTACTCTCGCCCAGTTCTTCTCTAGTCTCTGAAAAGACTCCCCACGGGCAACCCAGCCTCCTTCCCAAGGTCCCAGTGTGGATGCCACTCAGAACCTGGTGCAGTTTCAGGACAGGGATTGTATGTCAGGGGCTTCTACTGGTGCCACACAGTTGTGGTAGGTCTCAGGGTGTTTAGTTCTGCGGTGTGACTCAGCCAAATAAGTTATTTTGTGAAAACAGTATTTTAAAATTTTTTATTTGTGTGTTTACTCATTTATTTTGGTCCTGGGGAGTAGTGCTCTACCACTGAGCTACATCCCAGTCCTTTTTTTAAAAAATATTTTTTTAGTTGTAGATGGATACAATATCTTTATCTTATTTTTTAATTGTTATACAGTGCTGAGGATCAAACCCAGGGCTTCACACATGCAAGGCAGGTGCTCTACCACTGAGCCACAACCCCAGCCCAACCCAGTCCTTTACAAAGTAAAGCTGCCCATGCCAGCCTTGACTGTGGCACCCTGCTGCCTCAGCCTTCTAGTGACTGGGATTGCAGGGCCGCCACCCCAGCAGCCATGAGGTTGTTAGAGTGACTATCTCACTCAGTGCCCCCAGAGGGAGTCTGTGCTCAGCCAGTAGGTGCGTGACATGAGGGTGGGGAGCGGATGCCGGCTCCAATGCGCTGCAGAGGGCTGTGGGGTGCTGCGGTGCCGCGCTGGTGGTCACCTTAGTGCCACACTCAGTCTGGGATCCCGAACTCCTCAAAAGCAGGTGGTAGAACAGATGCTGAGTAAAGGAGGCCCTGCACTGGGCAGTCATGTGCCCACCCCAGCGAAGCCACAGCTCTTCCCTGGCTTCTGCTGTCTGCTGGAGCAGCCCTCTTATTCTTTTTCCCCCTCCTGACACTGAGCTCTGACCCCAAGGTACCTGTGTGGAAAGTAGGCATTTAACCGAAAGGTGCCCAGCACCTAGGACTATGCTGTACTGGCAGAAGCACCCTCTCAACTCCTCCAAGCCTTGTCCTAATAAACACAGACCCAAAATGTCTGGATTGTTTGCTGCGTTGATCAAGAAATAGGAAATGTATGAACAGAAAAGTTTAAAAAATTAAACAAAATTTTAAAAAGCAGGGAGTATGGTGATGTTAAGGCATAGAGACTTCTCAGTGTCCTGAGGAATCAGAAAAATAAGTTCAAGATTTTTATGGTTATGTGACCAGAGGAAGAGTTACCATATGAACTCTTGAGTGGTAGCAGAAAAAGGAAACAAAAGTTGCCTTGTGCAGTCTCCTGGGACTCCAGTAGACCTGTAAGGTGCGCTTGGGCCAAGGAAGGGGCAAAAGCTTAGGCCCTGGGGGTACTGTAGCCCTTGTGAACCTGCTCCAAAAGAACTTTTGCTCAGGACATGGTTTAGCTGTGAGGTACCTTGGAAAGCTCATGTGTGCGACAATGCAAGAAGTTTTATAGTGAGATGATCAGTTACGAGAGCCTTAACCTGATTAGTGCATTGACTGCATTAGCCAGGTGTGACTATAGGCAGGGAGGGTGTGGCCTGGGGAGGGGGTCACTGGGGTGCACCTTTGGGGTATATGTTTTGTTCTTGGGAAGAGAAGCTCCCCACTTCCTGGTGTGCCACACACTTCTGCCATGAAGTTCTGCCTCACCTCAGGCCCTAAAAAAATGGAGCCAGTCTCTATGGACTGAGACTCTGACACCCAAATAAACTTTTCCTCCTCTAAAATTATCCTTATTGGGTCTTTTAGTCACAGCAGCAAAATAGCTGTGATTGAAACAACTTACTAAGTACCTGTCCTTGAGTTGCCCTCTTCCTGGTTACCTGCGTAAGTGTTCTGGTACTTGAATAAGAGCTCATGTGTTCACTGCAGTCATAGCCTGAGACTGTACCTGTGAGCGCCACCCCAGGTTACAGGTGTTGGCCTGCATGTGTGTCTCTCAGTGCGAGGATGCTAGTGTCTGGACAGTGCCATCCTGGCACACAGGTGGACCTCAAGTCCCTCACCCTGCTGGTGCCCTTTCTCTGCTCCTGCTGCCAACTGGCACTGGTCAGACTTCCCAGCTGAGAGGCCACAGTGAAGCAGATGCCCGCCTCTTGCCCGCCAGGGACAGGAGTGCCATCATTCCCTGAACCCACTGGACTCTACTTCCTGGAGGCCTCCTGTCCTCTGGAGGAACCCCAAAGCATGATGTTGTCACTTTGAGTTGAACAGTGTCTGCAGTGTACTACTGAGGACAGTGACCTTGGCCTGGACACCCTCGAGTCAGTTATTTCATGATGACTGTAGATGTTTTTGGCTTTCCTTTAAATTCTGTTTATTTCTATGTTTTTGATTTAGCATCTTTTTCTTTTCACTGGTATATTCATTAAGATTTTTCTGTCATTCAAGGCAGGAACATGAGGGAATGAAGTGAGGAGAACTAACTACTGACATCCATAAACAAGGATTTAGGTATTATGAAAGACCATTTAGAATTTTTTTTTTAAGTCTGTTTCTTCTCTCAGTCATAATTGTGTGTGCAGACAGTTTGCAGATTTGAAGTCAGAGTTCAGGAATGTAAAATTAACTGAAGTTGTTTTTTTTATTTGTTGGATCTTTATGGTTGCTATTGAGAGATCATAGAAGGTACAGTATTGACTTGGGCAGAGCATAGGGTGATGAGAAGCAGATGTCCCACTCTGGATCCACAGTGATGCTCTGAAAAAGTGAAATTTGAACTTGTTGAACTCTTGTGTGATAACTGCCAGTTGGCTGTATTTGGTTTAACTTTCTTTTCAGAGCAAAGAGAAAGAGGCCGCCTCCTTCCTGTGTAACTTTATTCTGGAGGAGATAAGCCAGTAGAGAGTGTGGCCAGCTGTTTCATAGGGGTTGACTGACAGAATGTGGGAGTGTGGTGTACGGCATTCTGTGTTTTGAGACTTTTCTGGTTGGTGGGTAGTGCCTTCAGTGAGAATTACAATGATAATATGACCATATGGTGCACTAAACAAGAACGAGGAACACAATATCTCTTTCAAAAATGTAGAATCATACTGTAGATATCAATGGTTTGATCTATTTTAAATAATTAAAGTCTTATTTTTTCTTTTTTGGGAATAGGTCATAGCAAATGACAGAAGTCCTTTGGTCGGTAAAATCCACTGGGAGAAAATGGTGAAAAAGGTGTCTCGATTTGGAATACGCACAGGCACTTTTAACTGCTCCAGTGACCCCAGGTGAGTGGGCTGGGCGGGGCTGGGTGGGAGTCCTGACGCAGGCAGTGCGGTTGGAGCCTGCCGGCACAGCTGTGAGGCTGGCACCCTGTGGGCCACGGGCACCACCAGCCTTCTTGGTGGTCTGGCATCTGCTGCTCTCTGCCCCTCTGCTGAGTCCTTCCCTCGGGTGCCTCTTGGGAGTGTCCTTGGTCCTTTTTGTATTCCTGAGGGAAGCTGTTCTGTTGAGGTGCTCTCCCATCTCCTGGCCTCTCATTTGCACTTCTTGTTATTTTTGTTTGCTTTACAACTGTCCCTAGTCCTAGGGTCACAGTGGGATCCGGCCACTGTTCCTGCCCTTGGCCTCATCCTGCTCCGTTTCCTCGGAGGGGAGCCTCGGAGGTGCCCGCTGCCTTGTCATCGTCTGGAGAACTCCGTCTGTCACACTGTTTCACTTTTTATTATTATTTCTTTGAAATGCTCTTTTATTTCCATTTCTAGTGCTACCAAGTCATAACGTACACTCCTTCATTTCATTATCCATTTGAGGACTACTAGATAAAAAGTCCACATCTCACACATTTCCTTCCATGCAGAGGAGGCAGGGATGTGCACGCAGGAGCCTGGGGTTGGTGGTTTCTAGTGCAGGTGATGTGCTGGCCAGCACCTGAGCTGGGAGAGACTGAGCTTCCTTCTGTCCCCAGATCCAAGGAAGCCTCTACCGCAGCTCACCCTCGTCACTGTGGCCAGCACAGGGGTGGCAGGGCCGCAGTGGATGACCCGCTGGCGGTAGACGCCCTCCTGAGCTGTGGTTGACTCCTTCCCTTCAGCCCCAGGTTTGCTCTTCCCAAGGCCCAGCCTGCTGGCCGTGGAGGGTGGAGCTGTGGAGTAGCTCCCCTGAGAGAGGGGACAGGAGGGAAGTTCCACCTCACTGCAGGAGCTCGCTCCTGTCCAGTGGCTTTTGTTGGAAGGCTCAGGACAGCCCAGAGGACAGCCTATTCCTAACGTTATTGTGAAGAGGAGATCAGCCTGCATCCTGCCATTCCGTCACCTCGCATTGGGTTGGATTCCATCGTCCTCCTGGGAAGTCTCCGTGAAAGACTGTTTCCCCGCACAGTGCTGGGACAAAGGACAGTGCTGACGAGTTTAATCTTTCCAGTAACACCAGAAGTTGGTGTGAATACCACTCTTTTACTGGAAAGTGTACAGACTTCATTAAAAAAAAAAAAAAAAAAGCAATGAACGATGAACGAAACAGTGGTGCACTCCTGTAAGCTCAGCTACTGGGGAGGCTAAGGCAGGGGTGACAAGTTTCAGGCCAGCCTCACAACTTAGCAACACCTTGTCTCAAAGTAAAAGATGAAAACGCACTCAGGCACAGTGCTGGAGTGCTCCTGGTTTCAGTCTCCCCTGTTGCCTAATAAGTAAAACTAAACAATATGTTTCAAATATTGTAGTTTATAAATGGATTTGAAAATGTCAAATAAAATTTTTTTTAAATATGAAGGTTAAACACATTACAATTTAATATGATTCTTAGGTAACAATACAGAATTCAAAATCTCCAACAATATAAAATGAAGATACTTTATTAAATACGAAAAAGTGAAATAGTTTTTTTTTTTTTTAAGTGTATTCTTATAAAGCAGAGGGTATCAGAAGTGTCATAAGTCGTCCAGGAGATATTAGTACATATTTTCCTGACTTTCCTTTTTTTTTTTCCTCTGTGTTTTTTTGTTTTGTTTTGGTTTTTGGTACCAGGATTCAACTCAGGGACGCTTAACCTGAGCCATATCCCCAGCCCTGTTTTTTGTTTTTTGCTTTTTTGATACAGGATCTCACTAGGTTGCTTAAGTCTCCCTGAATTGCTGAGGCTGGCCTTAAACCTGTGATCCTCCTGCCTCAGCCTCCTGAGCTACTGGGAGTATGAGTGTAGCCACCATGCCTGGAACAGAAGCGGTTCTGAGGGACAGTGACGTGTGTCAGTTTCAGTACCGCTGTGTTAACGTCTCCCCTGTGGAAGGGCTTCCACCTGGAGGAAGAACTGTTCTTGCCGTACCCGCTTAGGGTCATTTTTTCTTATTTTAGTGACTATGAGGATACAGAAGAACAAAATGCAGACATAGCGGACAAGGTGCTGAGAGTCTCCCTAAGGGCTGCACCTGTGGGTTACTTAAGGAGCATTTTGATCATTTATTTGAATAGTTGAGTTGTCAGTTTGCTCTGAGGTTTGTAAGAGCCAGACCCCTGCCTCTGCTGTCTGGGACTAGTATTCTCTGGAGTGTCCTGGGGCAGGCTTCTCTAATGTGCTATCTTCTTGTACAGCTGCACCTTCCGGACCTATCCAGCTCCCCTGAGAATGCTCAGGGCCACCCCTCGACGAAGCTTCTGACCCTGTCCAGTGAGAGCAGCTGTAGTTTCTTTCCCCAGACACTCAGCAGTGTCTGGTTCTAACTCCTCTTTTTCCCAACCAGGAGATGTACTTGAGGCCTGTCCTGCCAGGTCCTGTTGTGGAGACAGCAGGAGGTGACCTGGTGCTTGTGTGCCTCTGACTGCGGACAGTGAAGAGCCTAGGTGCTGCAGGGGCTGAGTGGGAGGCAGGGCAGCAGGCTCAGGGCCAGAGTGACAGGAAACAGGGCCTTGGGACGTGCAGGAAAGGGGAGGGAAGAGGAGCCAGGAAAGCCGGGGCCAGGGGCCTGGCCTGAAGAAATGGCCTGACGTTGACAAAAACACCAGGGCCTCTCTTGAAAACTAGCCTGCCACACCAGAGACTGGACCCAGACTCACCGGCCATGTTTCCTGTCATTTCTTGTCTCAGTGTTCCCCAGGACATCTCAAAAGGTCTCTCAGAGCACGGAAGAATTTTGTTTTCACAGTGTGGTCATTGAATTTATTCTGACCTTTAAAAAGCTCTTACTTGAATTGGGCAGTAAGTATTTATTTTGATATAAGGTAATACAACATCCTTAAAAAGACAGATATTCAGATAGTTTGCATTTTTGTTAGCAGGAGAGTTTTAAGATCCTTGTTTTGGATCTCTTTAGACTAATTTTAGATAAATATACATTAGTAGCCTGGCATTTGTAGAGATTTTTTTTACCCAAGTCTGGAAAATAAGATTTAATTTGAAAGATACATGATAACACATGGAATTTTCTTTCCTCAAATAATCTCAGATTCTGTCTAGAATAGACTTAAACTATCATTTACTCTGAATGGAAAAGGACGTACACAGAATACTTTCTTTTTTTCCTTTCATTTATTTTAATTTTTTAAATTAATTTATTTTTTACTTATATATAACAGTGGAATGCATTACAATTCTTATTACACATATAGAGCACAATTTTTCATTTCTCTGGTTGTATACAAAATATATTCACACCAATTTGTGTCTTCATACCTGTTCTTTGGATAGTAATGATCATCACATTCACCATCATTAATAACCCTTCATCATTAATAACCCCCCCCCCTTGGGCTGGGGATGTGGCTCAAGCAGTAGCGCGCTCGCCTGGCATGTGTGCGGCCCGGGTTCGATCCTCAGCACCACATACCAACAAAGATATTGTGTCCGCCGAGAACTAAAAAATAAATATTAAAAATTCTCTCTCTCTCTCTCTCTCTCTCTCTCTCCTCTCTCTCTTTAAAAAAAAAAAAACCCCTCCCTTCCCCTCCAACCCCTCTGCCCTATCTAGAATTCATCTATTCCTCCCATGCTCTCCTCCCTATCCTACTATGAATCAGCCTCCTTATATCAAAGATAACATTTGGTATTTGTTTTTTTGGGATTGGCTAACTTCACTTAGCATTATCTTCTCTAACTCCATTCATTTACCTGCAAATGCCATGATTTTATTCTTTTTTTTTTTTTAAAGAGAGAGTGAGAGAGGAGAGAGAGAGAGAGAGAGTTTTTTTAATATTTATTTTTAGTTCTCGGCGGACACAACATCTTTGTTGGTATGTGGTGCTGAGGATCGAACCCGGGCCGCACACATGCCAGGCGAGCGCGCTACCGCTTGAGCCACATCCCTAGCCCAATTTTATTCTCTTTTATTGCTGAGTAATATTCCATTGTGTATATATGCCACATTTTTTTAATCCATTCATCCACTGAAGGGCACCTATTTTGGCTCCACAGTTTAGCTATTGTGAATTGTGCTGCTATAAACATTGATGTGGCTGAGTCCCTGTAGTACACTGTTTTTAAGTCCTTTGGGTATAGACCGAGGAGAGGGATAGCTGGGTCAAATGGTGGTTCTATTCCCAATTTTCCAAGAAATCTCCATACTGCTTTCCATATTGGCTGCACCAATTTGCAGTCTCACCAGTAGTGTATGAGTGTACCTTACTCCACATCCTCACCAACACTTATTGTTGTTTGTCTTCATAATGGCTGCCATTCTGACTGGAGTGAGATGAAATCTTTTTTTTTTTTTTTTTTTAATATTTTTTTTTAAGAGAGAGTGAGAGAGGAGAGAGAGAGAGAGAGAGAGAGAGAATTTTTAATATTTATTTTTTTTTTAGTTCTCGGCAGACACCACATCTCTGTTTGTATGTGGTGCTGAGGATCGAACCCGGGCTGCACGCATGCCAGGCGAGCGCGCTACCGCTTGAGCCACATCCCCAGCCCCGAGATGAAATCTTAAAGAGTGGTTTTGATTTGCATTTCTCTAGTTGCTAGTGATGATGAACATTTTTTCGTGTATTTGTTGATTGATTGTATATCCTCTTCTGAGAAGTGTCTGTTCAGGTCCTTGGTCCATTTGTTGATTGGGTTATTTGTTTTTTTAGTGCTTAGCTTTTTGAGTTCTTTATATACCCTAGAGATTAGTGCTCTATGTGATATGTGAGGAGTAAAGATTTGCTCCCAAGATGTAGGCTCTCTATTCACCTCACAGATTGTTTCTTTTGCTGAGAAGAAACTTTAGTTTGAGTCCATCCCATTTATTGATTCTTGATTTTAATTCTTGTGCCACAGGAGTCTTATTAAGGAAGTTGGGGCCTGATCCCACATGATGAAGATTAGGGCCTATTTTTTCTTCTATTAGATGAAGAGTCTCTGGTTTTATTCCTAAGTCCTTGATCCATTTTGAGTTGAGTTTTGTGTATGGTGAGAGAAAGGGATTTAATTTCATTTTGTTGCATATGGATTTCCAGTTTACCCAGCACCATTTGTTGAAGAGGCCATCTTTTCTCTAATGCATATTCTTGGCACCTTTATCTAATATAATTGTAATTTCATGGGTGAGTCTCTGTGTCCTCTGTTCTGTACTGTTAGTCTACCAGTCTGTTTTGGTGCCAATACCATGCTGGTTTTTGTTACAATTGCTCTGTAGTATAGTTTAAAGTCTTATATAGCGATACCACCTGCTTCACTCTTCCTGCTAAGGATTGCTATAGCTACTCTGGGTCTCTTATTTTTCCAGATGGATTTCATGATTGCTTTTTCTATTTCTATGAGGAATGTCATTGGAATTTTGATTGGAATTGCATTAAATCTGTATAGTGCTTTTGGAAGTATGGTCATTTTGGTAATATTAATTCTGCCTATCCACGAGCAAGGTAGATCTTTCCATCTTCTAAGGTCTTCTTTGATTTCTTTCTTTAGGGTTCTGTAATTTTCCTTATATAGATCTTTCACCTCTTTTTTTTCTGCTTTTTTATATGAAGAAATATGTGCACTGATTATTTTGCTTTTTCTACAGAGTGAGGCTTTCTGTCATAAATACTGTCACTTAACTTATGACACAGTTAGAACCACGTCACGTCATCATAGGAAGAGGAAAAGAGTGGCCAGGAGTGGACTTGTGCCTTCACGAGGGTCACTTGCAGTTAGATGTTAAAGCTGCTTCATGATATTTTAGAGGTAAAGAAAGCCATCATTGGGACTGAGGTTGTGGCTCAGTGGTAGAGTGCTCGCCTAGCACATTCGAGGCCCTGGGTTCGACCCTCAGCACCACACAAAAATAAAATAAATGTATCGTGTCCAACTACAACTAAAAAATAAATATTAAAAAAAGAAAACCATCTTCAATGTGCATTTGACTTTGCTTTTTTTGGCAAGGGTAAAAATAGAATTTGTATCAATGAGTTATTACTTTTCATTGAACAAATACAGTGGTAAGTGATTGAAGATACTTTATTTTTGGTAATAGATACTTTTCAAATCATTTCACTTAAAACAATACTGAAAAGTCATTTGGTCATGCCAGAGTTTCTTGGAGTCAACATTGCTAAGGATGCTTTTAATATGTGACATGTTGTCTTCATTTATCTTAAATTGTATCACAAAATTAAGTTAGTTGTATTGGGCTGGGGCTGCAGCTCTGTGGTAAGTGTTTGCCTCACATGTGGAATGCACTGGGTTCAAACTTCAGCAGCACATAAAAATAAATACATAAAAAGATATTGTGTCCATTTACAACTAAAAATTTTTAAAGCCATATTGCCATAAAACCATATGCCACACATCAAGATTTTCTCAGTCTGATTATATGAATGTGTAATATGCTAATTTAATTAATAAAATAAAATCCTTGCTTTCTAAGTTAAGCATAACACTCAGGATATTTACATCAGTATTCTGAGTAGCAAAATAAGAAACATTACTATTCATTTACAAATCTGTAAAAAAAAATATCTGTATGGTAGACTTTTTTTTTTTTTTTACAAATTTATTAGAAATTTTATATATCAAAATCCACATGATTCTTGGAAAGGAATACAAGCTAAACAAGTGACTCAATTTTAAATTCTTCCACATTTACTGTGCTGAAAAAGTGAGAATCATTCTGGACTGAATCTCAGTCTCAATACTTCAGGACTCTGTTTCCTCTGTTAAATGACCCTCATCATGGTCTTCACAGAAGAGGGAAGAGACCGTAGTAAACACGGGACTTGGGGCAGTGTTTTTTCTGGGGTCGCTATGTGCTGTGCACACCCAGAATCCGTGCTTGGTAGCTGGTGAGGCGGGGCTCCTGCCTCCCACAACCAAATCCCGGCTCAGTGTGTGAGTGATCTGATTCCCTTGACTTTAAGGCTTTTCAAGAGATACTTTTTTAAACTATAAATTTAAAGATAGAAACATAAAACTATAGAAAGAGAGCTTGCTTTTCTTTCCTTTTCTGGGACAGAGGATTGAACCAGAGGTACTCTATCACTGAGCTACATCCCCCAGTCCTTTTTTAAAAATTCTGAGTCAGGGTCTTGCTAAATTGCCCAAACTGGCCTGAAATGTATGATCATCCTGCCTTAGCCTCCAGAGTCACTAGGAGCACAGGTGTGGTCACCATGTCCTGCTAAAGCTTGCTTTTTCTTGCACAAATTCCCAGCATCCTTCCTGCTTTGAGATGATTTGGGAGTCACTTGGTTTGGGGGAGAGGAGTCTTTCAGAAGCTGAAGAAACCTACCAAGGGAAAGCAGCTCAGCCACTGACTCCTCTTTCTCTCTTACAGATACTGCAGGAGAAGAGGCTGGGTGCGGTCCACTCTCATCATGTCCGTCCCTCAAACCAGTACTTCTAAAGGGAAAGTCATGCTCAAGGAGTACAGTGGCCGCAAGATTGAAGTAGAGCACATATTTAAATGGATCACTGCCCATGCAGCTTCTCGGATCAAAACCATTTATAATGCTGACCATTTGAAAGAAGAATGGAATAAAAGCGATCAGTATTGGGTAAAGATATACCTGTTTGCAAACCTTGACCAGCCGCCAGCCTTCTTCTCTGCACTGAGTATAAAATTTACAGGGAGAGTTGAGTTTATTTTTGTGAATGTGGAAAATTGGGACAACAAGAGTTACATGACAGATATTGGTGTATATAACATGCCATCATACATACTTAGAACTCCTGAAGGAATTTACAGGTATGGAAACCACACAGGTGAATTTATATCCCTTCAGGCCATGGACTCATTTTTGCGCTCATTGCAGCCGGAAGTAAATGATCTGTTTGTTCTGAGCTTGGTTCTCGTCAATCTTATGGCTTGGATGGATTTGTTCATTACACAAGGAGCTACCATAAAGCGGTTTGTGGTTCTCATAAGCACGCTGGGGACATACAACTCGCTGCTGATCATCTCCTGGCTGCCCGTGCTGGGCTTCCTGCAGCTGCCCTACTTGGACAGCTTTTACGAGTACAGCCTCAAGTTGCTGAGGTACTCTAACACCACCACGCTGGCCTCGTGGGTGAGGGCCGACTGGATCTTCTACTCCTCGCACCCGGCGCTCTTCCTCGGCACCTACCTTGGACATGGCTTGCTCATCGACTACTTCGAGAAGAAGAGGCGGCGAAGCAACGCAGACGAGGTCAACGCCAACAACTTGGAGTGGTTGTCCAGCCTGTGGGACTGGTACACCAGCTGCCTCTTCCACCCCATCGCCTCTTTGCAGCACTTCCCGGTGGACTCGGACTGGGATGAGGACCCCGACCTGTTCCTGGAGCGGCTGGCCTTCCCCGACCTCTGGCTGCACCCTCTGATTCCCACCGACTACATCAAGAGCTTGCCCATGTGGCGGTTTACCTGCCTTGGGGCGCGCTCCGAGGAGGACCTGTCGGAGGGGTCCCAGGACACGGAGAACGACTCGGACGGCGAGGGCGCGGACTCGGGGAGCCCTGAGCAGGGAACCCTGGGGGGCGCACAGAGCAACCACCCCGGCGGGGCCTGCGCAGGGGCCTGCGAGGCCTGCGGGACCAGCCCTCGCAAGCCGGGCGCCGAGGACTCACAGCCCGAGGTCGCGCAGCCGGACTGGGGCGCCTGGCCGGCCACTGTGCTCCGCAGCACCGAGTGCGTGGTCTGCCTGGAGAACTTCGAGCGCGGCTGTCTGCTGGCAGGGCTGCCCTGCGGCCACGCCTTCCATCAGGGCTGCATCCTGATGTGGCTGGCCGGCGGCAGGCACTGCTGCCCCGTGTGCCGCTGGCCCTCCTACAAGAAGAAGCCGCCCTGCGTGCCACGCCCGCCCGCGCCCTACTCGGCCCCGGCCTAGGCCTAGCCGCCCCGCGATCTGCTGGTCCCGCGTCCTTGTGGCTTGGTGCAGTCTGGTATCCTGCAACGCCGCCCTCCGTGACGGTTTGCTTGGTTGCCTTGCGTGTCAGTTGAATGCATACTTAATTGTAAAGACTTACTTACAACCTTGGAAACTCAGAAGTTCGTGGTTTTTTTTTTTTTTTTTTTTTTTGTAAGCACAAAAGAATATGATAGAAATTTATCCTAGCAAGATACCAGGTAGGGTCAGTTCTAATGGAATCGAGCCGGTTTCTTTCCTAATGTTTCCTCCCTTTTTACAATCTCTGTCCACACCTCTTGGTTAAATAATGTATGCTCTGAGACATGAAATTAAAACAGACCTACAAAATAAATTATTTTAAAACCAGAAGATTGCAGGTTTTCCAATGTTAAGTTGTTTTTGATGAGGTGGCTGGTTTCTGTAGGTATTTTGTCAAACGTGACTCCGTGGGGAAAAAGGTAGAAATTGTGTTGCTGACACTGGCCAGAGGGGGTGTCAGCCCCCCTTTAGCTTGGTTAGCTGTGGAGGGAAGGGGCTTCATTTCATGGAGGGCTGCTTTATTAAGGATTAAGTGATTTATTATCACTTAGCATATTCGTCTTAAGAAAATGAGCTACAGCGTATTCACACAAAAAGTACTTTGTTTTAACTGACTTTTTATTTTGAAAAATTTTAAGAGTAAAGTTGAAATCATTGTACGATAATCATCCATTTCTCTTTGTCTAATTCACCAGTTCACATTTCTTACATTTGCTTCATCAATTCTATGTATAGGTGAATATTTTTTATATTATTTTTGTTTGTCTGCAGGTCCTTTTAGAAATAAATGTGAGTCATCATGATGTCTCACTCCTAAATGCTTACCACCTACCTCCTGAGCAAGGGCATTCCTGGCATCCCTGCAGGATACCTAGTGTATGATCCACACACCCCAGCTGCTCCCGGAGGTTTTTACATAGAATTCTTGCTTTGTTTTTGTTGTGAACTTGGAGGTTGACGTTCTCCTTTCGTCCCATCCTCTGTGCCCTTCTATTTTAACAGGACTTGGGTGGAGCCCAGGACCTCATGCAGTCTAGGCAAACACTCATACCGAGCCACAACCCCGGTCATCCTTTCCTGATACCACTCTTTTTGGAGCGTGTAAAGGCAGTGACGGAATGCTCTGCATTCTGGTTTTGTTTGTTTCTGTCACAATGTGATGTGGATGAAGGAGTGCTGTCTGGGTGATGTGTACTTCCCATGTGCACAATACCAGAATGCTCATGACATTATTTGGTTCCACTGCTGGTGCTGAGGTAAAGTGACATCCGCCTCCTCTTTCCACGTGAGATGTGTCTTCTGAGAAGGAATGCACGGCCACCTGAACATCCTGCTCTCTGTCTAGTGGCTTTAACACCCATTGGTGATAATCAGTTGTTAGGCGTCACGATGGGGATTTTCTAATCCATCTGTCACTATGCACACGAGCTGGTATTCTTTTGTGAAGAGTTTTTCATTGTTCTTCTATACGTTGAATATTGTGGATTTACCCAATTCTTTTTATATTCTGTGTTAGGACTCATTATTCTTTTTGATACTCCAGTGACACCACACTTGGCTACAGCGACTTCCACTCTGGTCTTAGACCATTTGATAGGTTCCCTTCAGTCTTGAAGTACTTCCTGGCTTTTTACTTCAGATGTCTCAGACTCACTTTGTATTTTTCTGGCTCTTTTTTTCAAAGTACCAGAGTCTCATGGTTGGCTTTTGGATCCTTAATTGACTGCTGCCCAAAACAGTAAGAAAATAAAATCTCATTCTGAATTGCCTCTAGGATACTAACGTTTTCTTCTTGCATGATACATTGGGCTTTATCTTCAAATACAAAGGGAAAGACAGATGCCCCTCGACTTTCAATGGAATAATGTCCCAATCACCAACCCTGTCATAAATTGAAAATACTGTATGTGGCAGACGCACTGAACGCACTAACCTACCAGATGCCATAGCTACATGGCACCTGTAGGACTGTTGGTGGCTCTCCCTGGGGTTCCTGTGGCTGGCAGTTCCAGCTCACTGTGGATGCTCAGCATTGCCAGGATATCATGCTGCATGTCACCAGCCTGGGAGGAGAGAAGAATTAGAGTGCATTTCCTGTCCTGCCAAAGCATATCTGTGGCACCATTGTAAAGACAAAATATTGAAAGTCAACCTGTCAGGATCCATCTGTAGTAAGTTCAAGCAGTTATATGTGGTGTTTCCCAGGGTGCTGCCTTGAGCCACAGCAGACGGCTCCCCAGTGGCCAGCAGAGGCCCTCCCAGCGTCCAGTTTTGTATTCACCCCTCTGCTGGACAGCTCCCTCCAGATGCCTGTTGGTACTACAGCTTTCCACTCTTGCCACGCCTGGTCCTTCTGTGTGCACCTTCACACATGCATGTGAACATCAGAGATCAGGAGGGGCTGGTTCAGGGCTGGGCCAGGAGAGTGCAAGGGAAAGCCAGCTTCAGACTGAAGGGACACATCAGGTATCCTGTGTGCTGGTTGCCATGGAGTCGGTTATGAAATGGATACAAAGCGTGGGAGCTTTTGTCAGATTTTTCTCAACCTTCAGGGAACTGAAGGTTGACAGTCTCTAAACTGTTTGAAAACAAAAGCCTCCCTGGGAATCAGTTCTAACTTCCCTTTTGCTGTCTGAACTGTACGACTTTGTCTTTGTGAAAGGACTTCACAAAACTCCAAATAAGTTACCCCAGAAATATGTTACCAGAACCTGCTTTCCAGCAAACACATGCTCACAATACATCCCCAACTGAAGAGCTCATGGAATGTGTACCAGCAGTGACACTGACTAAACGTGCCCACACAAAGGTCGCTTTTATATTGTACAAAAATAAAATAACTTCTCCCTGTAGAAGTTAATGCCCAATGCACCAACTGACCACAAAGCTGGTGAGGTGCATTGGGCATTAACTTCTACAGGGAGTCAGGGAGCTGGGCCTGGTAGTGCACTGTAACCCTAGTGACTCAGGAGGCTGAGGCAGGAGGAGCACAGGTTCAAGGCTAGCTGGATAAGTAGCAAGGCCCGCTCTCAAAAGACAAAGTGCTAGGGTGCAGCTTATGATAAATGGCCCCTGTGTTCAATCCCCAGTACTGGAGGAAAAAATTAAGGAAGTCAAGGAAGGATGTCTGTGCTTCTCAACTCCCAAAATGAGTTTTCCAGAAAATAGGAAATTTCCCCTTAGTCAAGATTAGTGACTCCCCTCTCAAGGTTAGTAATTAATCTCACTGTCAGGCTAGTCTGGGTCTGAGTCTCGCCCTCTGACCCTCCATCAGGGCTGGTGCTGTCACGAGACACCTGCGTGGCATGAGGGCGAGGTGCCAGGTCTGGTTCTCCGGCTCCCTTTCTTTCTTAGGATTATTGGCCGGCTTTGGCTCTGGCCAGCCCCTTCCCCACTCCACAGCTTGTGTGTAGCTCCTGTCCTCTAGACGGGAAGCCAGATCACAGCTCATTTGGGCGCTCTGTGTTCACTTGGGTGTCCTATGTCCTGTGTCCACACCTGTTTTCAACATGCCGGAAATGGGAGCATCTGAGGGCAGGGAATGCGGCCAGTGGAGGGTGCGCCTGGCTGTGCCTGGGTCCGTCCGCAGCACCATAAGGACTCACTGAGGGTAAGTGTGTAATGGGATGGAAAGTGTGTAGCGGGGATGGAAAGTGTGTAACAGGGATGGTAAGTGTAGCGGGGATGGAAGGTGTGTAACTGGGATGATAAGTGTGTAACGGACATGAGCAGCTCTAGCAGCTGCTGCTCAGGGCCCTTCCTCACTGGCGGGGCTGTGAAGGGTAGCACATGTCCCTGGCTCCGGGTCATCCCTGTCCTGGGTGCTGCAGGCCGTGCTGTACTGCATGGTGCTACTGGCCCTTCCCCCTGCGGGCCCTTCTGCAGGAATGCGGAGTGTTTCCCTGAGCTTCCAGATTCATCCCCATGAAGCTCAGGTCCCCTTCCTCTCATACCCTCATTAGCATTGAATGCCCTCTTTTGTGAAGTGCCTATCCAAACTTTTTACTCAATCCAAAAATGCCATGAACTTATAAGTGTCCTTTATATATGCTGGATATGAGTGGTTTGTTAGAAACATGTAAGAGTCTGTGATTTTTACTTTCTTAATGGCATCTTTTGATGAATACAAGCTTTTGATGAATACAAAGCTTATAGGGTTTGCATGCTGGAGATGACCCTGCACTGACAAAAGAAATTAAAGATCTAAATATGACAGAGACACATTATAGTCACAGATTTGAGAACTCAACACAGTAAAGATGTCAGGACCCCAAATTGATGAATAGATGTAGCACAGCCCCTATCACCAAAGGCCAGTGAGTAAAAACACTGTATTCCTGTGTGTAAACAGCAACTAGAAAATGAAATTTGTAAAACACTATCATTACAATAGCATGAGAAAAGCAACACCCAAGAATAATCTGAAAGAAAGAGGTACAAGACCCTTTTACAGGCGACCACAAAGCACAGGTGATAAGATCTGAAGATCTGAAGGGGAAAGAAGAAGGGGGAAGGAGGTGGGGGAAAGAGAGACACCATATTCATGGACTGGAAGACTCAATATTATAAATATATCAATTCTCCCCAAAAGTGATCTGTAGACTTACTATGATCCCAATTAAAACTCCAGAAGGGCCAGGCGCAGTGGCACACGCCTGTAATCCCAGTAGCTGAGGAGGCTGAGGCAGGAGGATCATGAGTTCAAAGTCAGCCTCAGCAAAAGCGAGGCACTGAGAAACTCAGTGAGACCCTGTCTCTAAATAAAATACAAAATAGGGCTGGGATGTCACTCAGTGGCCGAGTTCAATCCCTAGTACCAAAACCAAAAAACAACAACAACAAAAAAAAATACACCCAACCTCCAGAGGATTTTTGGTGGTAGATTTTGATAAACTAATTTGCAATTTTTGTTTGAAGTATTTACATGACAGTGGTGGATTTA
The DNA here is from genome assembly GCF_964194105.1 of Spermophilus citellus. Taxonomy (NCBI): domain Eukaryota; kingdom Metazoa; phylum Chordata; class Mammalia; order Rodentia; family Sciuridae; genus Spermophilus; species Spermophilus citellus. The sequence continues at coordinate 26,039,249 of NC_138193.1, read as the reverse complement.
GGTTACCTGATATCAACTATATTATAAAATTCTAATAACGAAAATATTGTGGTATTGGTGTTGTGTTCTTGGAGGGACCAAAGAAACAGAGCACAGAACCCAGTAGCAGAAACACACACAAACACTGTCACCTCACTTAAATGCACTGTGATTCAGTGGGGGAAATTATGTCCTTCCCTTTAAATTTAGCCAGGTCAATTTTTATGTCCATAAGAAAAAATATGATTTTATAATCTCTACCCAATACCACACACAAAAGTTAACCCAAGATGGACTGAAGACTGAAACAAAACATAAGTTAACAAAAAGTTAATCAAATTTTAATTAGCTATAAGAAAAAAATGTTGAATTGGACTTCTAAAACTTTGAGAATTGTTTTCTAGTTGCTGCTTACACACAGGAAAACAGTGTTTTTACTCACTGGCCTTTGGTGATAGGGACTGTGCTACATCTGTTCATCAATTTGGGGGCCCTGACATCTTTACTGTGTTGTGTTCTCAAATCTGTGACTATAATTAAAGATCTTTAATTTCTTTTGTCAGTGCAGGGTCATCTCCAGCATGCAAACCCTATAAGCTTTATTTTAAATTTATGCCTGAGTATTTCACTCTTGAGTGATATCAATAGTATCATATGTTTAATTTTGGTGTCCATGTGCTTTATATGGAAAATATACATACATAAAATAATTTTGCAAATTTATCTTTATTTAGTGAACTAGCTTTTCGCTCTGGGAGTTTTTGACAAGATTTCTCAGGATTTCGGCATAGAGGTCCTGCCACCTTTAAGTAGCAAGTTTGATTTCTTCCTTGCTGACCTGCCACAGAGCCCTGTACCTCAGGCATCATGCTGCATGGGGCGTAGGCACCCAGGCTCATGGGGAATGTCCAGGCTTCCACCACCAAGTCTGATGTTAGCTGCAGGTTTTATCAAAGATGAGCTTTACTAAGGAAGTTCCTGTTTTTGTTTTTCTGAGAGGTTTCTTTAATTTGCTTTGTTTTAATTATGAAGGGGCATTTAGTTTTGCCAAATGCTTTTTCTGTACTGATTAATATGGCCATGTAATTTTTCTCCTTTATCCTGCAAATATCCAGATTCCACTGATTGTTAGAGAGAGAGAGAGAGAGAGAGAGAAAGAGAAAGAGAGAGAGAGAGAATTTTAATATTTTTTAGTTCTCTGCGGACACAACATCTTTGTTGGTATGTGGTGCTGAGGATCGAACCCGGGCCGCACGCATGCCAGGCAAGCGCGCTACCGCTTGAGCCACATCCCAGCCCTACACTAATTTTTAAAAAACTACTGAACTGTAGGTGGACATGGTGCCACATGCCTGTAATCCCAGCAGTTTAGGAGTCTGAGGCAGGAGGATTGCAAGTTCAAGGCCAGCCTCAGCAATTTAGTGAGGCCTAACCAACTGAGTAAGTCCCTATCTCAAAAAACCAAAAACAAAACAGAAAAAATTAAGAAGTAAAGAGGGCTACAGATGTAGCTTAAGAGCAAAGTGCCCTGGGTTCAATCTCTAGTCCAAAAAAATTATTTTGAGCTGTTTTGCATTCCTGGGGGTATAATTCTCTATATTGCTAAATTATATAATTTGCTATATTTTGTTAAAAGAATTTTATGTGTATATTCATAGAGATCTTTCTTAGTCCACAGTTTTCATATTTTACACTATTTTCATCTGTTTTGGTATCAGGGTAATAATAAATTCATAAAATGAATTGGAAAGTATTTAATTCTCTTTTATTTTCTGGAAGAGATTTTTGTATGGTTGATAATAATTTTTCTTTAAACATCAGGTAGAATTCTCTGTATTACAGATGACCATAAGGTAGGTCTGGAGATTTCTTTTTGGAGAGTTTTAAATTATTTATTCATTAATTGAATGTATTGCTCATGTGACTATGGTCTATTATCTCTTTTTAAAAAAATCTTTTTTGTACTTTTTAGTTACACATGACAATAGAATATATTCTGACATATTATACATACATGGAGTGTAACTTCCCCTTCTGTAGTGGTCCACGATGTGGAGTTTCACTGGTCTTGTATTCATTTGTGAACATAGGAAAACCTTGTCCGGTTCATTCCAGTCTTTCCCATTCCCATCCTCACTCCCTTCCCTTTATTCCCCTTTGTCTGAGCCAATGAACTTCTGTTTTCCCCTCCCCCCCCTTATTGTGTGTTAGCATCCACATATCAGAGAGAACATTTGGCCTTTGGATTTTGGGGATTGGCTTATTCCACTTAGCATCATAGTCTTCAGTTCCAGCAAATGCCATAATCTCATTCTTCTTTATGGCTGAGTAATATTCCATGGTGTATGTGTACATTTTCTTTATCTATACATCTATTGAAGGGCACCTAGCTTGGTTCCATAGCTTAGACTGTGAACTGAGCTGCTATAAACATTGTTGTGTTCACATCATCATAGTATGCTGATTTTAAGTCTTTTGGGTATGTGCTGAGGAGTGGGATAACTGGGTCAATGGTAATTTCATGCTAGGTTTTCCGAGAATACGCTTACTACTTTCCACAGTGGTTGCACCAATTTGCAGTCTCACCAGCAATGTATGAGTGACCCTTTCCCCATATCCTCACCACTATTTATTGTTACTTATATTCTTGATAATTGCCATTCTGACTGGAGATGAAATCTCAGTGTAGCTTTAATTTGCATTTCTCTAATTGCTAGAGATGTTGAACAGTTTTTTTGTATATTTTTTGATTGATTGTATTTCTTCTTCTGTATAGTGTCTGTTCAGTTCCTTTGCCCATTTATTGATTGGGTTATTGGTTTTTTTGGTGTTAAGTTTTTTGAGTTCTTTATGTATTCTGGAGATTAATGTTCCATCTGAGGCGCAGGTGGCAAAGACTTCCTCCAATTCTGTAGGCTCTCTTCACATTCATGCTTGTTTCCTTTACTGTGAAGAAGCTTTTTAGTTTTATTCCATCCCATTTACTGATTCTTGATTTTACTTCTTGTGCTTTATAAATCGTGTTGAGGAAGTCAGTTTCTAAGCTGACATGATGGAGATTTGAGCCTACTCTTCCTTCTCTGGTCTGATGCCTAGGTCCTTGATCCACTTTGAGTTTTGTGCATGGTGAGAGATAGGGGTTTAATTTCATTTTGCTACATATGGATTTCCATTTTCCAGCACCATTTGTGGAAGAGGCTCTCTCTCTCTCCAGTGTATGTTTCTGGCATCTTTGTCTATTATGAGATAACTGTATTTATGTGGGTTTGTCTCTGTGTCCTCTATTCTGTTCCGTTGGTCTTCATGTCCATGCTGTTTTTGTTACTGTAGCTCTGTAGTATAATTTAGGTGGGTATAGTGAGGCCTCTTGCTTCACTTTTCTCACTAATAATTACTTTAGCTATTCTGGGCCTCTTATTTTTCCAAATGAATTTCACAACTGCTTTTTCTATTTCTGTGAAGAACATCATTGGAATTTTAATTGGAATTGCATTAAATCTGAATAGCACTTTTTGGTAGTACGGCCACTTTGACAATATTAATTATGCCTATTCAACAACAAGGGAGATCTTTCCATCTTCTAAGGTCTTCTTTATTTTCTTTCTTTAGTGTTCTGTAGTTTTCATTGTAGAGGTCTTTCCCCTCTTTTGTTAAATTGATTACCAAAAAATTTGAGGTAATTGTGAATGGGATAGTTTTCCTAATTTCTCTTTCAGTTGTTTAATCATTGATATATAGGAGGACAATTGATTTATGGGTGTTAATTTTAGGTCCTGCTACTTTGCTGAATTAATTTATGAGTTTTAGAAGTTTCTTGGATATTGGGGGTCTTCTAAATAGAATCATGTCATTGGCCAATAGGGATAGTTTCAGCTCTTTTTTTTTTTTTTAAGAGAGAATTTTTAAAAATATTTTTCAGTTTTCGGTGGACACAACATCTTTATTTTTATGTGGTGCTGAGGATTGAACCCAGTGCCCCGCGCATGCCAGGCGAGCACGTTACCACTTGAGCCACATCCCTAGCCCTAGTTTGAGCTCTTCTTTTCCTATTTGTATCCCTTTAGTTTCTTTCTTCTAATTTCTCTGGCTAGAGTTTTCAGGATTATGTTGAACAGAAGTGGTGAAAGAGGGCATCCCTGTCTTGTTCCAGCTTTTAGAGGGAATCCTTTCAATTTTTCTCCATTTAGAATGATGTTGGCCTTGGGTTTAACATATATAGTTTTTACAGTGTTGAGGTGTATTCCTACTATTCCTAGTTTTTCTAGTGTTTTAAACATAAATGGATACTGTATTTTGTCAAATGCCTCTTCTGTTTCTATTGAGATAATCCTGTGATTCTTGGCTTTAAACCTACTGATGTGAGAAACTGCATTTATTGACCACTCGATCATGGTGCCCTATCTTTTTAATATATTTGTATGTGATTTGCCCAATATTTTATTAAGAATTTTTGCATCTATGTTCACCAAGGATATTGGTCTGAAGTTTTCTTTCCTCGATGTGTCTTTGTTTAGTTTTGATAACAGGGTGATAATAGCTTTATAGAATGAGTTTGGAAGGGTTACCTGCTTTTCTATTTCATGGCATAATTTGAGGAGGATTTGTGTTAGTTCTTGTTTGAAGGTCTGGTAGAACTTGGCTGAGAATCTGTCTGACTTGGGCTTTTATTTTTTGGTAGGCTTTTGATGGTGTCTTCAATTTCATTGCTTGAAATTGATCTGTTTAAATTTTCTATGTCCTCCTGATTCAATTTGGGTAGGTCATATGTCTCTAGAAATTTGTTGATGTCTTCAAGGTTTTCTATTTTATTAGAGTATAAATTTTCAAACTTTCTAATTATTGTCTGTATTTCATGTCTCTCATGATATTTCCTTTTTCAACACAAATTTTAATAATTTGAGTATTCTCTCTATTAGCTTGGCTAAGGGTTATCAATTTTATTTATTTATTCAAAGAACAAACTTTTTGTTTTGTCAAATATTTTTGTTTTAATTTCATTGATTTCAGCTCTGATTTTAATTATTTCCTGTCTTCTACTCTTTTAGTATGGATTTGTTCTTTTTTTTTTTTTTAAGAGAGAGAGTGAGGGGGCGGAGAGAGAGAGAGAGAGAGAGAGAGAGAGAGAGAGAGAGAGAGAGAAGAGTGAGGGGGCGGGGGGGGGGGGAGAGAGAGAGAGAGAGAGAGAGAGAGAGAGAGAGAGAGAATTTTTAATATTTATTTTTTAGTTCTCGGCGGACACAACATCTTTGTTGGTATGTGGTGCTGAGGATCGAACCCGGGCCGCACGCATGCCAGGCGAGCGCGCTACCACTTGAGCCACATCCCCAGCCCTGGATTTGTTCTTTTTCTAGGGCTTTAAGAGTTGAGGTTAGGTTATTTATTTGGTGACTCCTTTTAATGAATGGCTCAATGGGGCTTCTTTCCTGTACAAGGATATTGTGCAGCCCTTTTGGATAGTGGGGCAGTTCTTGGATCTCTGAACTCTATACCCAGACATACCTCCGCCTCCTAAAATGCAGGTCCCTTGAATCCCCTTGCCCCTGCATTTGGCTCCTGGAGAGACCACTCTGGTTGCTGCCTCTCGTCACTGGGGACTTCGTCCTTATGTTATTATATCCAACCTCGTGGGTCCCCAATCTGCTTTGAATGTCCAGTACTTGAATGTTCACCTTTTCTTTGTTCAGCCCCTTTGCTGAGAAGCTGCCTATCTGTTTTGGAGATTTCACGCCACAGAGCAGCTAGGAAAGCAACCTTCTCTATTTGGCCATCTTGAAACCCTCTGTGAAAATTTTAAGAATAACATTTTACACTCTGTATTTGAAAATTTTAATATCTGAAGTGCTCTGAAGTATATATGTTGCCTTTATTTTATTTTTGTGGTGCTGAGGCTTGGACATGTGAGGGCCCTCTGCTACTAAGCTACAGCCCCTGCCCCATGATGCTCCAGGAATTTACTCTTAGCCATCGCTTGCAGGGGGTGTGTCTCATCCCTCTGCCCAGCCACATCATCTGCCTCCTGTCCACCATCCCACCATTGAAACCAAACACACCATTTGTCATGGTTTGGATCCTGAATGTTTCCCAAGGCTCTTTTTTGGAAGTTCTGATCTCGGCCTCAGGTGGTGGAGCCTTGAGGAGGTGGGGCTTAGGGGCTGAGATATTAGATCACTGGGAGGGAGGGTATGTGCCCTTGAAGGCTGCATTGGGACCCTGACCCCTTCCTACCTCTCACTTCCCAGCTGCCAGAGGTGAGCAGGTTGACATACCACATGTTCTCTACCATGATACTCTGCCTTGCCACAGGCCCAATATAGCACAGCCATCCAATCATGCACTGGACCTCTGAAACCATGAGCCTGATAAGCCTTTCCTCCTCCTAAGTTGATTACCTCAGTTATTTCGTCACAGTGGTGGAAAGACAACTAACACACTACTTTATTCCACTTTCGTAAAATTCACAAACAGGCAGAACTAACCTGTGGAAGTAGGAGTTAGAGAAATGTCTACCTTTTGAGAGATTCAACTGAGAACAGGCACAAGACAGCCTTTTGAGATTTTGAGTGTGTTTTAAATATTGATCTACATAGCATTTTACAGACAAGTATATAGGTAAAATTCATCATGCTGTTCACTTAAGATTGGTATACTTTATTGTTTATAGACTATCAAATTTTTATTTATTTTTATGTAGTGCTGAGGATCAAACCCAGGGCTTTGCACCTGTGAAACGAGCGCTCTACTGCTAAGCCACAACCCCAGCCCAGACTATCAATTTTTTAAAAGTACACAAACAAGGTTCTAGGTTCCAGTTTATTAGCAGGTATTCCTGATTTTTTTGAGATAAAAATTAATTTATTTTGAAATACAATAGTTCTGGTTGTATTTTAATCATGATTCTGTGTTTACAGTGGCTTTTCCAGGATATTCAGACTATCATACTGTTGAATATGTAAGCTGCATGCTCCTCTTCTAATTCAAATACTGCTTTTGGAAACTTTAGTGCCACAGTCTGGCTGGGCACAAAATCACGAGCCACTCACAGCCACGTAGATTCAAACAGCAATTCTTTATTCCCGAACTCACACCGGCACTGTACACACGTTCTGGGGAAATTCACGTTCTGGGCAAAATCCACGTACTCTACCAGGCTCTAATCAGCAGGATATGCCCTATTCCCAGCAGGGTACACCTTAAACCTGGAACCGCCCTAAACCCCAGGAGTGGGATACTCCCTAAAACCTGATCCACCCTAAACCGGGATCCGCCCTGGTCCTTGAGCAAGGTCACCATACATGCAATGTCACTGCAAATGACCTGGGTCCAAAGGCAAGCCCGTTCATTCCTACTTGGCAATGGCCCTCAGCATCTCCCCCCTTCTGATTAATTAAACAACAAGCAATGTGGCTTAAGGACCGTGCCTGGTAGGTTGTCCAATTCAACATATGGTTCTTACCCGTCTTGGGAAAAACTGACCTCTAGGCATAAGCCTCCTGTCTTAAGTTGATACCACTGCAATTGGATCATACCCGTCACTGACTACCGGTCCAGCATACAGCCATACTTGTGGATAGGCCTATGCACGAGTGGGGGGGTGAGGTTCTTGCCTCACTTCTGTTGGCCCCCAAATTTGGCCTTGGTGCCAGTGGGGGGGTGAGGTTCTTTGCCTCACCTCTGTTGGCCCCCAAATTTTAGACCATCACTGGCAGAAGGGAGGAGGATACAGAAATGCCATGACACCAAGCCAATTGATGGCTCCTTTGGAAAAATTGCATCACTGGTGACACCATCAGCAAAGATGCCAGCACTACCACAATTCGCTGCACCAAACGATAGTTCACAATGCATACAAGTGATATAGTCTAGGCAAGTTCTGTAAGCAGTTCAAAGTGGAGGAGTCTATCAATATGTCCATATCCTCCCAAAGTAAATCGAGTCCTTAACTGAGCATTATTGTTGAGTTATATTCATTGATGCATCAGTTTATACAGTTTACTGTGATAGCTATCATAGAAGCTGTAGTTTGGTTTTATCTTAGTCTTCACCGGCACTGGGATGGAGATGGGAATTCTGGCAATGATGCTAAAGAGTCATTATCCTGAACAGAATTATTAGTAAAGGCCTTGTAGCTTTACCTAGGTGAAATCTCCATTGCAATGTTTAAAAACTCCACAGTCAAAAAATAAAACTGATCAGAAAAACATTAACCTAGGTTTGTATGAGCTCAAAAAATAAAATAGAACTTTATGATGTGGGAAAATGCAATAATAAAATAGATATTGAAAAAAGCATCCTGGTTAATCACTGTCGCAGATGTAAGAATAGCCAAGCTGGAGCCCTGGATATCAGCTGTTATGGATTTGAGTCAAATCATCTTCTTTTTGGTCTGTAGAAATTGCTTTAGTTAATCTCTCTGGAATCCAAATCGGTTGCTGTTCTCCCTGTGGAAAAACACAAACAGAACCCCAACTCCAGACAATCACTGGGTCAGGACCTTTCCATTGTCCTGTTAGAATATCTTTCCAAAGTACCTTAGGCTTATGTACATTTTTTGGATACATATGTCTTTCCGCAGCACTAAGTCCTGATGAATCCAAATTTAAAAAGTTTAGAGTAAAAAGGGTTATTTTAAGTTTATCTTTGGGGGATATATACCCCTTAAAGATCCTTTTAAATTTAAGTCTTTCAAAAGCATTCTGCCTTAGTTTTTAGAATTACTTTAGTCCTTTTAATTTTTTTGATGTGGTTTTAAACCAATTTCCTTCTAGTTTAATGTTTTCTAAATTGGCTCTTGTCTATAAATTTTAACACCCTCATCTGAGACTTGTAATTTCTGCACCACCAAAAATTAAAATTGATGGGCTTTTTGAAAAAATTACTAATAATCTCCTTGTTCTTCTATTTTATCCAATATTTGACTTTAAACTTTTCTCTTCTACCTATTTCTATCTTGAATGTCTGACTCCAATAGTTGTCTTAGCCTTTTGCATTTTCTATCTGAAATACCTTTATTTGACATTTTTAACCATTTTTATCTTGTTTCTATCTTCTAGTTTTCTTCTAAGGTTTGTACATTCACCCTTAGTTGCTTTTTTTCCTCCTAGTTTTCTTTTGTTTCCTATTTTTTGGGTTTAAAATTCTTGTCTTCCTACATCTTTTTTATCTTTCTACATCTTCTTTATCTTTTTTTTCTTTTTAACTTTCTATACTTCTGTCTTTAAGGTTTTTCACTTCAAATTTTTAATCTTCTTTATCTAAATATCTTTTATCTTATTATCTTCCCACTTTCATGTTTTTTTTTTTTTTAAGTAATGCTTTTAAGATTAACTAGGCTTTGAATGACGCAATCTTTCCTCCGTCATGAAGGCATATTAACCACCTTCAATTTAACCTTTTAAAGCCCTTCAATTATCATCTATACTGTACTTTTAAATGTACTTTTTCACCACCTACAGATTCACTCTTTTAAATGAGGCTTAGATTCTGTTTAAATCGCTTTAATGTTAGTTTACATGGCTGCCCTTCAACCAAAGGCTTTTTTTTTTTAACTCCAATAAGAAGCTTTGTCTCAATCTGCCATGTACAAATACCTTTTTCTTCTTTCTTCCTTTCTCAAGCTTTTAAAGTAAGTCTAGTTTCCTCAAAATCTTTTTAAATGGCATTTTACAACTTTTTACTTTACCACACAGAGATTAACTCATCTAGAAACATTTCTTTTTCCTTTAACCTTTTATATTAAAATATATTTCCACATCTTGAATCTTTTTATATCTCTTTTTTAACCATTAACCCTTTTTATAAATTCACATTCTGAAACAACTCTTATAAAATTTTTGAATTTAGACAAATTACTCCACTTTAATAAGATGAAATACTTTCATGGTTTTTTTTGGTACTATAACACTGTAATTGAAACCCAACTGAAACTTCTTATACTCTTTGTATATAAATTACACATGATAGAATCTTAACTCTTAGTAACCTTGTTTCAGCAAAGACACAGACCAAAGCAATATTAAACTTTTTTCTATTTACCAATTTATGAAAACACACATAATGTTTAAATATATTACCTTATGGAACTTAATAAGTTAAGAGTACTTGATTTTATATTTAGTGGTTGATATTTTAACACTTTAGCTTTGTAAATTAATCAGATGTCTGTAAAAACCAAGATCTTAGACTGTAAGAGTAAAAGAAATTGAAGTTAAAGTGTAAAATACCGGGCATTGTAAAGTTTCTAAGCTGCTTCTAAACTGCAAAGCCTGGGTTAAATTCCTGAGGCAGTTAAGACAATGCGCTACTGGCCATTTAGTTGATTTATAGCCTAGGACCCTTAGCTTGTCACGTAGGCATACAGGGCCCGAACCAATCAGTTTAAATGTAACCCCCTCCTTAGGAATGACCTATCACTCCAGCCCGCCCTGTTCCCGCCAATGAATGTACTAATCAAGTCTAAGAATTATTGTTTGATTTTCCCGTGGTGTAAGGTGATTTGTTAAAGGAGACTGTGATGTATGCAAAGCCCCCACCCTCCCCAAAAAGTGTACTTAAGCATTGTTCAACCCCTGCTCTGGGCTCTGGGCTGCTCTCCCTTCTTGAGTGGGCACAGAGCCCCAGCATGCTGGATCAATAAATCCCCTTCTGCTAATTGCATGAGTGGTCTCTTGGTGGTCTCTTCCTCCGATGCTTCGCCGGTCCCTTACAAGACAAGTATAGTAAACAGAACTAGCCATCTCTTTCTTGTTGAAGAAAAATCCTTCTACAGGATACCATGATGGTCCCATTGATATACTTAATAACTCGTCTTTAAAAAGCCATGGGCTACATTTTTGTATTGTATCAACATATACCCTAATTGTTCTTGGTCTTACTGGAGTGCCTCCTTCCTCTAACAATTTCTCTTCCTCGGTGGCAAACAACTTCAAACCTTGAGTCAACCATTTTCCCCAGTTTGCCTGAGAAAGTTCTAAGAACAGGCAACTTGAAATAAAAACAAAATAAATCAAAACAAGAACACATTGTTTTTTGAAATGGTCACCCATTCTTTTGCTCTCCTTCAGGGGCGAGTAATTTCACTTACCTCCAAGTTTCAGACGTTCCGCATATGGACCACCAAATGCCGCAGTCTGGCTGGGCACAAAATCATGAGCCACTCACAGCCTTGTAGATTCAAACAGCAATTCTTTATTCCCGAACTCACACCGGCACTGTACACACATTCTGGGGAAATTCACGTTCTGGGAAAAATCCACATACTCCACCAGGCTCTAATCAGCAGGATATGCCCTATTCCAGCAGGGTACACCTTAAACCTGGAACCGCCCTAAACCCAAGGAGCGGGATACTCCCTAAAACCTGATCCACCCTAAACTTGGATCCGCCCTGGTCCTTGAGCAAGGTCACCTTACTCAAGCATACATGCAATGTCACTGCAAATGACCTGGGTCCAAAGGCAAGCCCATTCATTCCTACTTGGCAATGGCCCTCAGCACTTTAGTAGACTTGTTGAAATATTCCTGCTGGATTTTTAACCATTCTCCCCCCCACCATCTGTCCTTTTCTTCTCCTTATTCTTTACTTCCTTCTTCTCCTTCCAAAGTCTCACTAAGCTGCCCAGGATGACGGTGAATTTGCAATCCTCCTGCCTCAGTCTCCCAAGTACCTGGGATTACAGGTATGCCCCACCAGTCCCTAACCTTCCTTCTTTAAAGAGAGGCACTTGGGTATATATGAGGGCTATTCTAGGTTAAATTTTTGCCCTCAAAAGATCCCAGGATGCAAGACTGGTTCAACATAGGGAAATCAATAAATGTAATTCATCACATCAACAGACTTAAAGATAAGAGCCATATGATCATCTTGATAGATGCAGAAAAAGCATTTGACAAAATTTAGCACCCCTTCATGTTCAAAACACTAGAAAAACTAGGATAGCAGGAACATATCTCAACGTTGTAAAAGCTATCTATGCTAAGCCCCAGGCCAGCATCATTCTAAATGGAGAAAAATTGAAAGTATTCCCTCTAAAAACTGGAACAAGACAGCGATGCCCTCTTTCAACACTTCTATTGAATAAGTTCTTGAAACTCTAGCCAAATAAAAGAAATTAAAGGGATGCAGATAGGAAAGGAAGAACTCAAATTATCACTATTTGCCAAAGATACAATTCTATACCTACAAGACCCAAAAAATTCCACCAGAAAACTTCTAGAGTAAATGAATTCATCAAAGTAACAGAATATAAAATCAATGCCATAAATCAAAAACATTTCTGTACATCAGTAACAAATTCTCTAAAAGAGAAATGAGAAAAAATACCCCAGTACAATAGCCTCAAAAATAATAAAATACTTGGGACTCAACGAAAGAGGTGAAAGACCTATACAATAAAAATCATAGAACACTAAAGAAAGAAATTAAAAGAAGACCTTAGAAGATGTAAAGATCTCTCTTGCTCTTGGATAGACAGAATTAATATTGTCAAAATGACCATACTAGCAAAAGTACTATACAGATTTAATGCAATCCCAATCAAAATTCCAGTGACATTCCTCATAGAAATATAAAAAGAAGTCATGAAATTAATCTGGAAAAATATGAGACCCAGAATAGCCAAAGCAATCTTTAGCAAGAAGAGTGAAGCAGGAAGCATCACCAAACCAGACCTTAAACTATACTACAGAGCAATAGTAACAAGAATAGCATGGTATTGCCACCAAAATACACACATACAACGATAGTACAGAATAGAGGACACTGACACTAACCCACAAAATTACAGTTATCTTATGTTGTGTTCCATGACTAAACACTTAAGGTCATTCCTGGTGAACTGGGCTGGCACGAAATAATCACACAGAGACAGAGAAATACCTTTTTTTTTTTTTTTTTTTTTGAGTCCTTTGACGGCTCCTCTGACCTCAAGGGTCTGTGGAAAGAGAGACAAGAGCACGTGCTGTACCCTTTTATTGGGAGGAAGCCATTCAAATGAGGCAAGGGGTAGGATTACAGAGAAACCTGCGGGTGACACCTACCCTTGGAGCCATGCCGTGCTATTCCAGCTGGGACAACACCCAAGTCACCACAAATTGTAGTGATTGGTCAGAGCTTCATGCTTCAGGACTGGAAGGCATGGTCATTCAGAGCAGCTCCCCACAATCTTATATCAGACAAAGCTGCTAAAAACATACATTGGAGGAAAGATAGCCTCCCTCAACAAATGGTGCTGGGAAAAGTGGAAATCCATAAGCAAAAAAAAAAAAAAGAAATTAAACCCCCATCTCTCACCATGCACAAAACTAAACTCTAAGGACCTAGGAATTAAACCAGTGACCCTGCACCTAATAGAAGAGAAATTAGCCCCAACCTCCATCATGTCAGATTAGGCCCCAACTTCCTTAATAAGACTCCTAAAGCACAAGAATTAAAATCAAGAATCAATAAATAGGATGGATTCAAACTAAAAAGCTTCTTCTCAGGGGCTGGGGTTGTGGCTCTGTGGTAAAGTGCTTGCCTAGCACATGTGAGGCCCTGGGTTCAATCCTCAACACCACATAAAAATAAATAAAGGTATTTTGTCCAACTACAACTAAAAAATAAATATTAACAACAATTTAAAAAGCTGTTTCTCAGCAAAAGAAATAGTGAGGTAAAGAGTGAGTCTATAGAATGGGAACAAATTTTTACCACACGCATATCAGATAGAGCACTCATCTTTAGGATATAAAGAATTCAAAAATCTTAACACTAAAAAACAATAACCCAATTAATAAATGGGCCAAGGAGCTGAACAGACACTTCTCAGAAGAGGATATACAATTGATCAATAAATATTAAAAAAGCTCAACATCTCGAGCAATTAGAGAAATTCAAATCAAAACTACTCTAAGATTTCATCTCACCTCATCAGAAGGGCAGCTATTAAGAATACAAACAAATGTTCATGAGGTTGTGGGGAAAAAGGCACACTCATACCTTGCTGGTGGGACTACAAATTGGTGCAACCAATCTGGAAAGAAGTATGGAAAGTCCTTTGAAAACTGGATATAAAACCAGCATGTGACCCAGCTATCTCACTTCGTGGTTTATACCCAAAGGATTTTAAAACAACATATTATAGGGACGCAGCAGCACAGTTCACAATAGCTAAACTGTGGAACCAATCTAGATGCCCTTCAGTAGATGAATGGATTAAAAAAATGTGGTATATATTATACACAGTGGAATATTATTCAGCATTAAAAGAATGAAATCATGGCATTTGCAGAGAAATGGATGGAGTTGTAGAATATAATGCTAAGTAAGCCAATCCCCCAAAACCAAATGCCAAATGTTTTCTCTGTTATGAGGATGCTGATTCATAATGGGGATGGGGGCGGGAGCATAGGAGGAATGGAGGAACTTTAGGTAGGGCAAAGGGGAAGGAAGAGAAGGGAAGGGGCATGAGGGTAGGAAAGATGGTGGAATGAGATGGACATCATTACCCTAGGTACATGTATGAAGGCTCAAATGGTGTGACTCTACTTTGGGTACAACCAGAGACATGAAAAATTGTGCTCTATGTGTACTATGAATTGAAATACATTCTGCAGTCATATAGAACAAATTAGAATAAATTTAAAAAAATTAAAAAGATACTACTTTGACCATACTTTGGTTAGAGTATATTTTATGCATGAATTTGTCACAATGAAACTCATTATTCTATAGATTATGTACTCATACAAATGCTTAGAAATTAAAAAAAAAAAGTTGCTATCCTAACATCCAGTACACCTCAGTATGTGACTTTATTTGGAAGTGGAGTCATTGCGTATGTAAATAGCTAAGATGTCATCCAGGATTTAGAAGGGGCTCTTAATCCACCTCATGTAAGGGAGAAAGAGGAAGACTGCAGTGACACAGCTGTGAGCTGAGCAATGCTGATGATGGCAGCTGTCGCCAGAAGCCAGGAGCAGGAATAGAAAGAGACTATTCAGAGTCTCAAAGGGAGTGTGTGTCCTGCCGACATTTTAATAAGTTCCAAGCCACCCAGTTCTGGTACTTTGTTACAGCAATCCTAAGGGTCTAATACACGGATGTGTTAGTCCTTTTTTTTTTTTTTTTTTTTTTTGCTATTAATGCCACAGACTGGGTGAGTTTTAAAGAAACGAGGTTTGCTTTGGCTCACAGTTCTGGTCAAGGGTGAAGGGGCTACATCTGTGATAGTCTCCTGGTGGGTCCTGAGGGGCACAGGGCACCACGAGTTGGGAGACAAGTAGTGCATGCATCTTGGTCTCTCTCAGGTCTCCTTCTTAGGGTCACCAGCATTCAGCCACTGGTTCTCCACCCTAATGACTCTGTGGGATCCTACTCTTTCCCCCAAGGTGCTACCACTAATCATCTCTAAATAGTTCACAATAGCACTAACCTCCAGCATGAGGTTGAGGGGAACAATCCACATTCCACCCACAGCCAAGGCTCATTGGAAGGGTGGTAAAGGAAGGCTGGAAACAGGCAAGAGATGACTCAAGGTTTCAAGTCATGAGCTGTGGGTCGGAAGCTCCTTGAACTGGAAGGTCAAAGTTATTGTCACCTAGATGAATTCCATTTTCAAAGGCTGGTGTACAGCTGACATTTTCTACAGCACTCACCAGTTTACACAATAGGATGTATCTTGGTTTTATTAGCCAAAATTCCTGCCAGAATTGGGCTGTGGCTTTCTTGCCCAAAGCTTTTCTTTTGACATTCTGGCCCATGGGAACAGCTGAGCTGGGAAGCTTCCCTGGACTGGACATCCTAGGTAAGTGAGCAAGGTCGAACTGGGAGGTGAGGAAGACCAGTTCTCATTCTCACTTCTATTTTCATTCCAAACTGAGAGGATTTAAAGTCAAGGATGTTTCTATTTAATGTGTTTCAAGGATCACGAAGAGAATGCACATAAAACCTTTACCAGTGTGCATGAACATATGGCAGGGAGTGTGATCCTGCTAAATGCATGCCGACTTTGGCAGGCGCAGAGTGGCAATGCTCACTTAGCTCTTCCCACCCCTCAGATGTGAGTCTCAGCAGGTGGGAGGATCCACCCACTCCCTGGGGCACCTAGGAAAGACAAACTGCAGGCACAGCAAGGGAGACAGTGCCTTGTCCAGTGCCAAGGCAACCTCAGGACACAAGTGGAGCATGTGATGCTGAGGGTGACCTGAAAAATGTGAAGGAGAAAGACGCAGTCTCCTTCCTTGCTCTCAGCATTTGTGGCTCGGCAGCCCACTGAGGGGGCCAGTGCCAAATCCAACATTTTTTCATTTACACTCCTGCCTTGATGACCAGCATTTGAACAAGCACAGCTTTAGGATATGATGCTGGGTAGGCTTTTTGGCGTGTGTTGATTCCTTGCTACAGATAGTCTTCATCTCTCTACCAGTTCTCACTCAGCAGACACACCATCTGCTCACAGGAAGGCCACTCATCACCAGGTCTCTAGTCAGAAGGTTGCGGGGGGACTCAGAACTCTGCACCTTCTTGGTCGCTGCAGTTTGGATCTGGAACATCCCCAAGACTCACCTTTTAGAGGCTTGGACAGAGGTGCTATTGGGGAAGCAGTGGAGACTTCAGGAGGTTGGGCCTCGTGGAGGAAACAGGGTATATCTTGCCCCTTACGCTCTGATTCTGGCTACCATGAGGTTGGCATGCCTTCCCTACATGATGTTCTGTCTCAACACAGGCCCAGAAACAATGGATGGAGTGATCATGAACCAAAACCTATGAAACCATGAGCCAAAGTAAATCCTTGTTTTTCTCAGGTATTTTGACCCAGTAATAGAAAGCTGATTATCACAAGATTAATTCATTCAATTCTATTCATCACCGTTGTTTAATGACTGTCCTCACCAGATTATATGAGGTTCTTTTCTGTCCACTGTCATCTTCCCAAAGCCTGGCACACAGGAGGCATTTGATCAAGTATTGTTCACTTATTGGCAGACCAGTATCCTTCTACTTGAAAAATTGTAGTTTATTCTCAAAAGGACAAAAATGTCCTCAGACCTAGATATCTCATATTTTGAAGACCTTCTTATATGAGAAATAAGAAGGGAAGGAAATGGGCAAATGATATTAAGAGGCAATTTACAGAAATCCAAGTGGCTAATAAATAAAAAGATACTCAGAGGGCTGGGGTTGTGGCTCAGTGGTACAGCACTCGCCTAGCATGTGTGAGGTTCTGGGTTCAATACTCAGTACCACATTAAAAATAAATAAAAAGGTATTGTGTCCATCTACAACTAAAAAATTAAAAAAATATTAAAAGATGCTCAGAGAAATTAAAATAGTACAACCTGCATGGAGTATATTGGTATTATGTTTAAAAATTCCAAATGTGAATGTGCAGCATTCAACTTAAATGTTGTGAAGCAGAGAAATGATTAAATTATGGTACATTCTTTCTATAGAATCCTATACCTGTAAATATTGACACTGATGAAAATTTACATAAAAGAATTTTAAAGGAGATGCAGAACAATATGTATATGTATTTAACAACATGTATCATGTAATTCCTATTACATACAGATATACATTCTCTAGGGAAAGTTTTGAAGGATTTGAGCTTAGAATTGTCTTGAGACCTTTCCCCTAAGGAAGTAAGAATGGAAGTTTTAAAGAACTTTACATTGACATATGATTGACATAAGAGTAATTACAAGTTCATCTAATTTGACAAACTTGACAATGTAGATACAAGTGAAATCATCACCTCAATCAAGATAATATCCAAACCCCTGCAAAATTTCCTGTGTCTCTTTGTAACCCTTCCTTCCCTCCCAGACCCATCCATTCCCCAGCAACCACTGGTCATATACTTTCTGTCATATCGTTTGTATTTTCTATACTGATACCTTCCACTTAGCATGTTCATGGGATTATACATGCTGTTGGATATATCAAATTTGCGCTTTTTTATCCCTGAGAGATATTTCATTCCATGGATCTATCACGATTGGTTTACTGACTGACCTATTGAGGGACATGTGGATCATTTCCAGTTTGGGCCATTAGCACATCTCTTTTTAAGGGCACATACTCTTTCCTGTTGGGCAAAGAGCAGGTGTGGAATGGCTATGTTACAGGAGAGGTCTATGTTCAGCACTTTAACAAACTGCTCAAATCTCTCCAGAGTGTAGAGGGTCCAGTTACTGACCTAACCAACTCCATTTGCCTTTTCTCTCTCTTCTGAGCCACCTTCTTCTTCAGTTACCGTGGACTCCAGGAACTACTGACCTGGTTGGTCAGCATCTTTGACAAGGGACTGAAACCACCCCAAGCGACAGCATGCTTAAGAGGACGGATGCCCTCTTAAGTGTCGGCAGTCGCCTCCTGGGGGAAAAGAGGGCTTCCCTAGGAAGGAGCATCATCTCACCAAGGAAAAACTGCCCCTCGAGTACTGCTGACCTCCGCAGAGCCAGTCCTGGGGCAACCGCACTGACGGTGGCTGCCGGGACGACCCGCGCTGCCGACGAGGTCCCAGCCTTCGCCTCTCCTCCTGGGGCGTCCGTGAGCCGCGTCCTTCCGTGGCCTGCAGGGTGACAGGGGGGTGGCTGGCCGGCGGGGCCTTGGCCCTAGCCCTCAGGCAGTCCTCCTCCCACTCCGCGGGTCCGAACAGAGGCGAGGCGGGTGCGGCCCCTCCACCGCTAGGAGGCGGCGACAGCAGCGGCACCGCGCTGGTCCGCCCCGCCCCCCGAGCGCGCCCACGGGGGCCGAGCGGTCCCCTTGGGGTGCCTGGCGCTAGCTACCGCGCGGGAGAGCGGGGCCCACCAAACAAGGGGTCCCGCTTGCCCCGGAAGCCACCGGCCCCGGGAAGCGGTCGTAAATACCCTCATCTGGGAGGGGAAGCGGACTTCCGGCGCACACGCAGGTTGGCGTCATCAAGGGTCACTCCACACTTCACAATCTCCCGTGCACGCGCGCAGTGATGTCAGTCTTGCTCTCTCTAGACGGCCCCGCCCCGCCCTCCTCCGGGCGTGCGCAGCTGTCGCCGCCGCAGCCAAGAGCTCCTCTATGCGTACGACGCGTGCGCACCACTCGCACCATCGCGCCCCTCCTTTGGGCGTGCTGCGCGTGCGCACCCCACCGCCGTCGCGCCCTCCCCCGGCGTCGGGATTCCTGTCCTCTCGACGGCCCCGCCCAGGCGGCTGCCGGGACCTGCCTGGGCGCAGGGAACGGAAAGCCGGAAGGGGCAAGACGAGTTCAGTTCGCCATGGGGCTGTTTGGAAAAACCCAGGAGAAGCCGCCCAAAGAGCTGGTGAGCGCTGCGGCGGCGACCGGCGAGTGGGCGTGCGCGCGTGGGCGTGGGGGTCGGAAACCCCGCGGGCATTGCTCGCCGCGGGGCTGAGGGTCAGCATCCGCCGGGCTGGGGGTCGACGTCCCCCGGCCTGCCCGGAGCGTCGGGCGGCGGCGGCGGGGCCCGCGGAGGGCCCGCCGGGCGGCCCTGCGCCGCGGTGCGAGGTCGGAGGACGCGGGCTTGGAGCCGCCCGCCCCTCGGGGCCGCCCGACGCGTCGCGCTGCCCTCCGCAGCCATCCCGCGGCGCCCTCCGCCAGCGGCCCCGCTGCTCGGTGTCCGCGCCGCCGTTTGCGAGGCACCGCCGCACGACGCCAGCCTTCCCGGTGACGAGGAGACCCCAGCCCTGGAGAAGGTGGTGTCACCTGCGCAGCCCCGGCAGGTGCGGCGACTTCGCGTCCCGGCCTGCCGTTCCGGGTGGCTCAGCTTCCCCGTTGGGAGGCCGCGAGCACGGGGTCCCAGCCTCGAGAACTGCCATGTGACAGCCGGGGTCGGACGAGTTGTCCGTGCAGCGGGGCGACCGTTTCCCCAGCTCGCACCTTCGTTCGTGAATGGCCGAGCTGAGGCCACACTCTGCAGGTGATGGTCCCTCCCTGCCGTCGGAAACACACCGCTGCAGCGAGATCCCAGTATGAGCGCAGCACAAAGCGTGTGTCTGCACTGTGTCTTCCAGTTTGTGAAGTGGTTTTACACACTTTGGTTTCATTTATTTTATTTCTTTAAATATTTTATTAGTTGATGAAACTTTTTATTTTGTTTGTATGTGGTGCTGAGAGTCAAACCCAGTGCCTCACATACGCTAGGCAAGCGCTCTCCCACTGAGCCACAACCCCAGCTCCACTTTGGTTTCATTTATGTTCCTCTGATTTTATTTGACCAGGGAGCAAAATTGACTAGGTAAGATCATTTATAAAATAAAGAATTTGAAGCTCGGTGTGGTGATGGCAGCCAGGAGTCCCAGCTACTCAGGAAGCTGATGCCGAAGGGTTCGCTCCAGCTGGTAAGTTGGAGGCCAGCCTGGGCAACATAGTGAGGATCCTGTCTCAAAGACAATATGAATTTCAGGGCCTTTGCATCATGGACAAGTCTGGGTGTTGTAGATGGTGCTTCTCAAACACTGGCATGGATGCTCGTCAGTAGAGATCAGAGTTCACGGTTGACTCAGCAGGTCTAACCAGCGTCCAGGTGATGCTGACCTCAAGGCTGTTTTGAGTAGCAGGGCTGTAGCACAGATGAAGAATCTGCACTACCAGCTCAAAGCACTGCACCAGGCATCTTCTAGTAAGTTTATCTGTCATGCTGTCCATGCTGCTTCCCAAAGGAGAGTTGTGAAGATGAAATAAGCCGGAGACACTAATATCTGGCCAGTAATAGTCCCTTCAAGAACAAGTTTGAGGGCTGGCATTGTGGCTCAGTGGCCCTGGGTTTGATCCTCAGCACCACATAAAAACAAATTGTGTCCAACTACAACTAAAAATAAATAAATAAATATTTTAAAAAAAAAGAACAAGTTTGAGCCGGATGTGGTAGTGCACGCCTGTAATCCCCATGACTCCGGAGGCTGAAGCAGGAGGATAGTGAGTTCAAAGTTAGCCTCAGCAAGTTAGCAAGACCCTGACTCAGAATTAAAGATAAAAGGCACTGGAGATGTGGCTCAGTGGTTAAGTACCATTGGGTTCAATTCTGGTACCTAAAAAAAAAAAAAAAAACAATAATTCTGGAGTGGATACCACACATACGGTTATAGGAAGGAGTTCAGAGGTTAGAGTGGTCACATCTAGGTTGGGGTGATCAGAAAGGATCTGACTCAGTACTGTTGTTATCCAAGATTTTCTTCAGGTTCCTCCTTTTACTCCAAGGTTTCCTTTCAGTTGTAATTAAATCTGGGGTTTGTTGAAAGTTTCCTAGCTTTAGAGTCAGCTGCTAGCGAGCAGTAGGCTTTCATACTATCTGACTTGTGACCAGAGAGTGCTTTGTCCCCTGCCATAGTTATTTATCATTGAATTTGTAATTCAAGAAAGTGCCAGTAGGACAGAGATGGGATGGTCTCTGTAGACCTACTGGCTTACAAAGTATCGGAGCCATATGTGAATTAGAAGACAAGTAATGCTTGTTTGGCTAAGAGGGAGGGAGAGAATGTTTTACTTCATAAAAGATGCTAAATAAGGGACATTTCAAAAATAATATAGCTGGGCCTGGTAACACACGCCTGTTATCCCAGTGACTTGGGAGGCTGAGGCAGGAGGATTGCAAGTTCAAGGCCAGCCTCAGCATTTTAGTGTGACTGTTTCAAAATAATAAATATAAAAAGGGCTGGAGATGTAGCTCACTGGTGAAATGCCCCTGGGTTCAACCCCCAATTATCCCCCTCCCCCACCAAGAAAAAAGAAAAATAAGAATATTCTCACAGAGGGAAGAGGGGTTAGAAAGAGACAAAATTGAGTACATGTTCTAATCTCAGCTGGACACTCTTGAATTGGCATGAATTTATGGTATGCCTTCCCCAGGTCTTGATGACTTCACTCATCCGGCCTTTGGATAGGAGGGTTCAGCTTTTCAAATTCCAGCTGACTGATTTCCATAGACTGAGTCATGACTGTGGTCCTGGGATACTCTCAGGAAATGGAAACACGGTGAGGAGATGAAGAAAAGCTCAAACTTCACTTAGTGCATACAACACATACTTGAGGTATAATGTATTACATATTTGTATTGAGGTATAAGGGTATGTTGGGTTGGAACTAGGTTTATAAAACTAAGACATTAGATGCTGATCTCAACGAGTACAAAATTACTGGGGGGAACTGACCTTGAGCAAATACTGGAGTAGGTAAGAGCAGCAGTATATATGTGTACAAGGTCTGAGACATCACAGTGGAGGGTGTGATTATCTGCAAAAGTTTAGAAGGAAGCCACCAAGTCTTGTCATGAGAGGTATTAGCCAGCTGGGGTATGCGTTAGGCTAGAGGAGGCGTTCCAATGGGAGTGAACTTTAGGTACAAGGTGTTAGCATGGAACATAAATTAGAGGAGCCAGGAGAACATTCTGAAGGGTGGGTGATGAAGTGCTGTCTGAGTGGTGCATGAGGGGTTGTGGTAGTGGTTGGATGTAAGATTAGAGGTAGGTAGAGGGCAGCTGAACCAGTGCCCGTGTGCCCTGCCTGCTGAGGAGGGGAGCTTCCAGAGCAGTGACTGGGAGTGTGTATCTGAGGGAAGAGGAACAGGTAGAGAGGCCAGGTAGGGGCCCAGGTAAGAGATGGTATGGGTCTTAACTAAGATTGGGAATGCAGAGGGTGAGTTTTAGAAACATTTCAGCTACTCAGTTTGCTGATCTCCTGCATGTGAGCTGAGATGACTTTTAGGTTTCTGTTTAACTGAAAAGCAGTGCCTGAGGTGCAACAGATGGAGCATTCAGAGAGCAGATCTGACCGGGGGGTGGGGGGTGAAAGTAGTGGAGGAGCCAGGGAGCTCAGTTTTGGGTCGAGCACCTGCCCTGGACCACAGCCCATACCTGTGTGGTTTAATCATAGGAACTGAGTGTTGGTTGGTTGCAGGAGGCCTGGAGCCAACCAACTGTGTAAACTGTGAACAGCTGAATGGTCAGCTACCCGGTGGCTCCTTGGAGTGTTTTGTGACTCCTCCATTTCCCGATAAGTGTCATATGATCACCTGCTGGTCAGAGTTCTCAGAACTTGCTCTGGTTCTGGAAGCTGCCCGAGTCACACTGGGGTCTGTTTTGCTTTGCTCCAATAAATGCAACTAAATTTTAATTCATCTAAGTAATTTGCCTTTTAACACAGCTAGAAAATATAATCTGAGAGCCATAGTTTGGCGTAATATGAATGTGCCATTCCTTGTTAACCTTCCTCTTCAACACTTGAGCATCTGTTGGTGTCCCTTTCTTGAATCTACTTGTTTAAGGTTTTCTGAATGGCAGTTTTTCTGTTTTTTCCTCATTTGTTGACATCAGTGTCCTGTAAATATCTGTTCCTCATTGGCTAGAGCTGTTTGGTGATCAGACATGGAGTTTCTATGGAAAGGCAGGATGAGTGCTTAGTTGCTTTTTCTTTAATCATCAACCTACAGTGATGTCAGATACTTCTCTGCCCACCCTTCCTTGAAAGCACCATTTTGACTCATGGATTTTTATATATTTAGTCACAGTCATTTCTGACCATTCTGTTTGAGGCTGAAATATTGGTAAATTTGGTCAGTAGAGTTATTTCAGTGTTGGAAGCCAACAATTGGCCACTTCTCCGAGGAGCATGGGTCTCTTAATTAGTGGCAATGCTATTTAGAAACCAGAATTGGGGTACTCATAATGTTTCTTGCTATTGAAATATCCCCACTCTAGGCCTTCCAGTTGACCAGAACTCTAGGAGCTATATTTAAAAAAAATAATAATCATCGGCTGAGTGTGTGGCACATGCCTGTACTCTCAGCAACTTAGAAGACCCTAAGCAACTTAAGGAGACCTGGTCTCACAATAACAAACAAAAGGACTGAGGATGTGGCCCAGTGATTAACTGCCCTTGGGTTTAATCTTCAGTAGCAAAAACAAACAAAAGAAGAATAAGTTCAGAAAATGTGTTCTTTAAATAAATTGGACTTTATCAAAATTAAAAGCTTTTATACATGAAAGGACATTATCAATGAAAAGAGCCTATAGAATGAAGATATTTGCATCATCACGTGTCTGATAAGGATGTACTGTCAATACATAAAGAACTCATATGACTTGATAACAAAAAGACAATCCAGCTACCACACGCCCAGCAGATTACCTGTAGTAAACAGATCTGGGAAGCAGAGAATAGAGGTGAGGTGTGGAGATACACATGGCACATTGGTGATGAACGTGTAAAATGGTGAAGCCATTGGGAAAAAGTTTGACACATCCTCAGATATACAGCATTATCTATATAAATATAGAATTATCATCTGACCCAGCAATTGAGCTGCTAGGTGTATACATGAAAGAATTGAAACAGGTTCTCAGGCAAATAGTGGAACATAAATATTCATAGTGGCACTAATCACAGTAGCCAAAAAGTGGAAACAGTAGATGAGTGGATGAATAATACACATAACGGAAGAACATTGAGCCATAACAAGGACAGGAGTACTCATGCATGCTGCACCAGGGACAGACCGTGGGACATGCTAAGTGGAGAAGCCAGAAGCCAGAAGTCAAGCCCTGTACAAGTTCTTTTGTATGAAACATTCTGCAGACAGCAAATTAGTGGTTGCCAGGGAATTGGGGAGCGGGCAGAGGAGTAGATCAAGGTATAGTGAGTTCTTCTGAGGTATCACAACGGATCTGCCTAGAGACAGTTGGTGGTTGTGTATCCTTATAAACGCACTGAATGCCACTGAATTGTACGCTTTCAAGTCGTCAATTATGTAATGGGTTTTACTTTAAAAGTACATAAACCTAACCCTGTTAACATTTTTAAAAATTGTAGAGCAGGCTGGGGATACATCTCAGTTGGTAGAGTGCTTGCCTTGCATGTACAAGGCCCTGGGTTTGATCCCCAACACACACACACAACACACACACACACACACATAAATAAATAAATAAATAAATAAACAAGGGCTGGGGCTGAGTGGTAGAGTGCTCACCTGGCATGTGTGAGGCACTGGCTGGGTTCAATCATCAGCACCACATAAAGATAAAATAAAGGTATTGTGTCCACCTACAACTAAAACAATACATATTAAAAAAATTGTAGGACCATAATACAGTTTTAAGTGCTTAAATATTCCTTTGAGTGCAGTCATTGTTATGTAATAAATATTTTACACAATTTGTTAAATAAATAATTAAACATTAAAAGTAAAATGAGCATTATGTCACATGCTTGTAATTACAGCAACTCAAGCTGAGGCAGGAAGATTCCAAGTCTAAGGCCAGCCTTGGCAACTTGGTGAGACCCTGTCTCGAAAAATAAAAAGGGCTAGGGATGTGGCTCAGTGCTTAAGCACCCTGGTTCTGTCCCCAGTATGAGTGAATGAATGAATGAGTAAATAGAGATAAACATCTACTGGAAATACACCTTCCAGGGATAGGATTTTTTTAATGCCCTTTAGTTCATGACTCCATGGATGCTTGTTACAGCCGGGGACAATGGTGCTTGCCTGTAATCCCAGCAACCCAGGAGGCTAAGGCTAGAGGATCATGAGTTCAAAGCCAGCCTCAGCAATGGTGAGGTGCTTAGCAACTCAGTGAGACCCTGTGTCTAAGTAAAATACAAAATAGGGCTGGGGATATGGTTCAGTGGTCAAGTGCCTCTGAGTTTAATCACTTTTCCCCCTTCCATCGATTTGCCCCCACACACACACACACAAAAACAACAGCCCTGTTACAGGGCTGGCTTTGAACTCAGGATCCTCCCACTTCAGAACTCCTGAGTGGAGGGGATTACAGGTGTTCTCTGCCACCCCCAGCTTGTTTTTGTTTTTTTTAGGCTAAGTGTTTAGAAGCCTCTTTAACGTAAGGTGGGAGTTTTGTTACTGTATTGTCACTCAGTTCTTTGCTTCTTCTGAGTCAGGTATCAGAAAGCACCCTGTGATGATATAAAACTTAACTTTCAACAGTTAATCAGCTGACAACTTAGGTTTTCCTTTAATGTTTTTAAAAAGTGGAGAACTGGAAAACAGTTCACTTGCATAAGAATTCGGAAATCATTAGTTATTTTCTACTTTCTCAAAACTTTTTCCATCCATTAATTCCGGTGGACCCTGTGTTAAGTGTGTCCCAGGTTTTTTCCTGACAAGGAAGTGTTCCGGGGTAATAGGGTGAGTTATGGGAGTGTCCTTTGTAAAGCAGGAAGGCATTGTTAAAGAGGAGAAGGGTCAGGCCAGGCCGAATTCTCATGACACAGGCTGAGTAGTTTTTGAAACAGTTAACAGGTAAAAGATGACAAGTCTTAAGCCTCTAAAACTGTCTTTGCTGTTCCCCTCTTGACCGCCTGATGTGCCTGCAGGGTACCGTACCCCTCTGAGGTTGATATAAAGTACTTTGCCTTCAGCTCAGAACCTTTGGCAGCTTGGAACTTCTGTGCACTGTGGATAAAAAGTGAGGCGTGGGGATTTGGCCCTCAAGGTTTTTCTTTCTTTCTTTTTCTTTTTTTTTTTTTGGAAAATGACTTTATTTTTGTGGCTGGAATAAGTGAAATTAATACAACATACTTTAAAGTAAGTTGCACTGAGTGTTGACTTTCTTAACAGTTCCTTATCTAAAATTTCTTCCAGGTTAATGAGTGGTCATTGAAGATAAGAAAGGAAATGAGAGTTGTTGACAGGCAAATAAGAGGTAAATTCTTTTTATATTTTCTGTTTATACCCTCTCTGCATAGTTTTGCTTCAGCTCATAAAAATAAACTACATGTGTGTAATACAGTTTATTTCCATACTAATTAAGTACAGATATCCAGATTATTTTGTTAATTTTGTGGTCAGTATAAAAAATCTAATTAGCAGCCATCAAGAATACAGACAATAATAAATGTTGGAAAGGTGTGGGGAAGTGAACCCTTTCATACCACTGGTGGGACTGTGGATTAGTGCACCACTCTGAAAAACCAGTATGGAGGGTCCTCAAAAGACTAGGCATATGATCTAGCTGTGTCCCTCCTCGTTATTTATCCTAAAGAATTAAGTAAGCCCTCATACTAGAGTGACACAGGCATGCCCATGTTTATAGCAGCACAGGGCATAGTCGGTGAACTACAGAACCAGCCGAGGTGGTCAGCAGCAGAGGACTCCAAGAAACGGACACGTGTACACCAGGGAAACCTAATAAACCGTGCTCAGGAAGTCAAATGCTGGGGGTTTTCATGGGGAAGCTGGAGAGGGAAAAGAGAAGAAAAGCTTGAGAAGAGGGGGTGGTGTCTCCAGAAAATACAGAGGAGAGCAGTAGAATAGAGGAAGGAGACCGGGAGAGGGAGGGGAAGAAGGGGGATACAGGAGTAAAACTGACTAGATGATGATGTTATCATGTGTATGTTTTTTTTTTTTAAAGAGAGAGTGAGAGAGGAGAGAGAGCGAGAGAGAGAATTTTTAATATTTATTTTTAGTTCTCGGTGAACACAACATCTTTGTTGGTATGTGGTGCTGAGGATCGAACCTGGGCCGCACGCGTGCGAGGCGAGCGCGCTACCGCTTTAGTGAATCCCACTGTTACCTTTAATTATAATTGACCAATAAAGCTTTTTAAAAAAACTATAAAAGAAACCTTGATGTGTTTTATAGAGTTCAAATTGAATACATTGTGCATAAGTAAGGAATGCAATTCTGTTATTGCTGCTCTGTATACGTTAGCATGACTTTAAATTGAGGACATTACAATTTTAACTTTTTTTGAGTACAATTGAAATTAAGGTGATATGCAAAGGGATGATTCATGCTTACAATTTTTACACTATTAGAATGGGAGAATTAATTCCCCAGAGGTACCCTGGTATCACTATTTAAAATTAAAAAAAAAAAAATGGAGACAGACTTTTCCTGGATGTGATACAGTTTTGAACTTGGACTTGTGTTCCTCTCTTAGATAAGAGCAAGCCAGGAAAAACTGGACAAAACTTATGGAACAGCTGCATTGTGATCAAGGGCCCGGGGAAAGAGAGGAGGCTCTGATAGGGTCCAGCCTTCTGGGTTGTAGCATGCAGGGAGAGTTCTGAGAAGAGATGGGGCCTCAGCACACAGGGAGGCCGGGGATTGTGGTGCGGAGGGTCAGAGGAGGGCAGGGCCCAGAGCAGGAGGAACCCCGCTGTCAGCCTCTTTGCTGCACATTACTCTGTGCTCACTTGAGTGAGACCCAGCAGGCTGGCCAAGAGCTCAGTGACAGGAGAGCAGGCTGGGCAGTGTAGGTTGGACCGTGCGTGGCCAGTTAACAAAGGGGTGCATTCTGAGACGGTGGAGAGACTGTGTTTACATCTGGCACACTAGTGGAGACCCCAGAGGGGTTCATCTTCAAGAAAAAAGTGTAAAAACAGGTCTTGAAGCTGATCTGCAAGTGATGTAGCTGCCAGCCAAACCCTGGTGCTCTTCAGAGGGAGATTTTCAGGATCAGAGGCCAGCAGTGAACTGTTCACAGCAGCCAATGCCAGACACTGTGAGGAAGAGTGACCCAGAATCAGCAGGAAAGTTAGGCCAGAGAGATAAAATCAGGGAAAAATGAGTGGGTGAATCAGCAACCAGTGTGGTGAGGAACTGAAGGAAAATATGAATGTAGTGAGATAACTGGAATACTTGGAAAATGTGAGACCTTCACCGAATGGGCTTCACAATAGTAGAGAAGGAGAAGAGAGACTGTCGGTGAGACTGAAGACAGAACACAGGCTCTCTCCAAATCCAGTACAGAGAGCACAAGCAGCAAACCCACCAGAAGTGCTACGCCCACCGGGAGGACACCAGGGCTCCATGTGCATGATCTGAGTCTTGGGAGAAGAGTCGTGGAGGAGTCCGATGAAGTGGTGGACAAAGCTCTCCAGTGGAGACTGCCCGCCATCAAGCCAAGAAACTCTTCCGTAGCCTGTGTCTGTGGAGAAGGCCGCACCAGGTGTAACGGGATTGAATCACCAAACAGGAGGCAGAGAATGCAGGAAGCCGCCTGGGTGTGCTCGGTGGGCGACGCTGGCCTGGAGCGTGAGAGGCCCTTGGGTCCAGCCCAGCACCCCAAAATAAGTCAGTCTAGGAGACAGGAACTGAAAGTCCTTTCGGCAGCATTGTAAGTCACAACATGGTGGGGAGAAAAATTATCCTAGACTTCCATGGAAAGGGTATTCAAAAGATGAAGTTATATTTTCAAGCAAAAGCTGAATTTGTTGTCAGTATAAGAAATGTTAAAGGTTGACAGAAAATCGCACCAAATACAAACTTTTATATAAGGAATGGGGCATTCTGGAAATGGCAAAAATATGTAAATAAATATAAATAAATTCTAAGTAATAAAATAAAAAATGGCCTGTTTAAGCACATGCAGAAATATCTGACAAACAGGTGTCTGTGTCACCTCTGGAGACCTGTGAGTCCTCGGTGTCTCCAGCCTGCTCGTGCCTCTTCCGCAGCTTGGCCTGGTGCTCCTCACCTCCGTGGCAGGAGAACCCGCCATCTCTAGTTACTTGTCATCAATAGCAGTTTATTAACCAGCCAGCTTGTAAGTTGGAGGAGGTGATTGGATTAGGAAAGTAACTGCAGTGTATGCATGAAGGAGATGAGAGAGGAATCAAGATGTTTTACTACCAAAAAATCCAGTGAGCACACAGAAGATAGTGTCAGGGCTGGGGTGTGGCTTACTGGCAGGGCACTTGCCATGCACATGTGAGGCCCTGGGTTAGATCCTGGCATTACATTAACAAATAAAATAAAGGTATGGTGTCTATCTACAACAACAACAAAAAAACAGTTAAAAGAAATCAGATATGAGGGACAAAAAAGCTATAATGCATACAGAAAACAAGTGGTAAAATGCAGGAAAAACTCCCTTTTTTGTAGTTACTGTTTTTTTTCCGTCTTGCTGAGGATTGAACCCATGGCCTCATACACAGCTGGAAGCGCTGCACTGCTGAGCCACACTTCCAGCCCCAGTAGTTACTTTAAATGAGTCAAACTCTTCAGTCTTCATGGTCTAACTACACGCTGCCTACAAGAGACTCACTCCCTTCAGAGCCAGAGACACAGACTGCGGGGAGGGATACTAGACAACGCAGGCTTCCTGTCAGAAAAGATCACTCGAGACTGTTGAGGCAGCTTTCTGCTGCTGTGACTGAAGGATTCCTCAGAGCTCGAGGTGAGGCAGAAAATCATGACCAGAGATGGCAACGGAGGAAAGCAGCTCATGTGATGGTGATCAGGAAATGGACTCCACTCACCAGATTCAATGTATCCAAAGCCACGCCCCAGTTCCCACCTCCAGCCACACCCCCACTTCAGTTAGTCCCATCAGGATCAGCTCACTGGTGAGGCTAAGGCTTTAACCCCATCATTTCTCCTCCAGACCTGCTCACGTTGTCTCCCATGTGAGCTTTCGGGAGAGACCTCACATCCAAGCCAAAACAGACAGAGGAGGGCAAAAGGGATTAACAAATCCCACCTCTAAAGACAACAGAACCGTGTTTCCGAATGCACTGGATTGGCCATCATTGTGTTTGATTGGGGTCAAGAAGGTTGACGTTTCTTTGCAGAGCCAGGTGCTCCTTATGCTGTCTGTCCAAAAAACATCCCAGGCCACAGGCTGCTGGTGAAGGGACTTAGTTACAACAGACGTCAAGAAGTTGGAGTCTCCTGGAGACTCTGTGAAGTCAGGAGGAGGAAAACCAGTCCTAAAACTGCAGAAAGCCCAAGTAGTTTTGGGCCTGACTTAGATCTGCCTTATGCGCCCTGTGGGCAGGGCAGACATCTGCTGTAAGGGGCACCTCAGGAGACTATGCCCTGAGAGGGGCTGGTGCTGCCTCACTTGCCAGCCTGTGTGCCAGCCCTGCTCCCGGCCTGGGGCGCAAGCCGTACTCTCGCCCAGTTCTTATCTAGTCTCTGAAAAGACTCCCCACGGTGAACCCAGCCTCCTTCCTGAGGTCACAGTGTGGGTGCCACTCAGAACCTGGTGCAGTTTCAGGAAAGGGACTGTAGGTCGGGGGCTCCTACTGGGGCCACACAGTTGTGATAGGCCTAAGGGTGTTTAGTTCTGCCGTGTAACTCAGCCAGATGAGTTATTTTGTGAAATCAGTAACGTTATTACAGTGGTCATTTCACTCAGCCTCCACCAGACTTAATTTATGCTCAACCTTCAGTTGAATGACAACTGTGTAGAACATTAGACAAAGTAATGTATTTCTTAATTGTATAGCTATGGAGTCATGTGAGGTGCATTCATTCTGTAAAGGAAAATATATAACATTTATATATTTTTATCCACCGAATAACAGGCTGTTAAAATATATAAAGCAAAAATAGAATCAAAAGGAGAAATAATTCTATAGTAATAGCTCAAGACTTCAATACTCCATTCTCTAAAGTGGTTAAACAAGGAGAGAAACCAGCTGGGTCTAGTAGACACATGTGCAAGAGCAGAATAGGCAATGATTATCAAGCACATGCGAGAAGTCTCCATGATGGACCATGTGTTATGCCACAAAATCAAGTCTTATAACCAAATGAAGTTAAAAATCCATAACTAAAGGGACACTGGAAAATTCACAAATGGAAATGAAACAACACACTTCTTCTCAACTTGTGAAAGAACTCTTCACTTTGGAAGCCAGAAGATACTTAAAAAAGAGTAAAAATCAAAGTACAACATAAGAAAACGTAGGGTATGCAACACAAACCAAGATCAGAAGAGGACTTATAGTTGTATATGCTCACATTAAAATGAAGAAAGGTCACAAATCTTCAACTAACTTCACATCTTAAGGAACTAGAAGAACAAACTCATCCCAAGTCTAGCAGAATAAAGACAATGGTAAATACAAGAGTAGAGATAAACAAAGCCATGTAGGAAATCAAACCAAAAGTTATTCTTGGCAGAGATCAACAAAATTTGACAAACCTTTAGCTTGATTCAGAGGAGAGAGAAGATTCACATTACAAAATAGTCAAATAAAGATGGAGACACTACCAGTAATTCTGTAGAAATTAAAAATTTTAGGAGAGTATTTTGTGCAATTGTACATCAACAAATTGGGCATCCTAGATAAAATGGACAAATTCCTAGAAACAACAAACCCACCAAGATGGAAATATGAAGAAAAGAATCTTTGTAGACCTGTGACTAGTAAGGAGACTGAATCAATAATCAAAAACTCTCTTACAAAAAAAAAAAAAAAACAAGCCGGGGAGGTGATACATGCCTGTGATCCCAGCGACCCAGGAGGCTGAGGCAGGAGGATCGTGAGTTCAAAGCCAGCCTCAGGAAAAGTGAGGGGCTAAGCAACTCAGTGAGACCCTGTCTCTAAGTAAAATACAGTATAGGGCTGGGGATGTGGCTTAGTGGTCAAGTGCCCCTGGGTCCAATCCCAGGTACCTGCTGCCTGGGAAAAAACCCATACCCTGGACCTGGTGGCCTCACAGGTGAATTCTACCAAACATTTAAAGAAAGTTAATACCAGTCCTTGAACTCCGACCTCCTCCCCCCACAAAAAAAAAGTGCAGAGAACTTAATCTATATTCCAGCATTGTTTTGACTCAAAGCCAGGCAAAGACACTCAAGAAAACTACCAAGGGATATCCCTTGTGATCGTTGATGTGGAAATGCACCAACATACTGGCAAAGCAAATCCAGCAACATATTACTAAAAGGATCACACACCATGGCCAGTAAGATTTATCTTAGAATGATTGAGTATACAAACATGGACCAGCATGCTGGGCCACAAGGAGGGAAAAAAGGGAGAGGTAGCAGAGCACTTGCCTAGGCAGGCCCAGGCCCTCTCTGTTGGTGCACAAGTGTTTGGCAAGATCTTAACAGTCTTGCAGGACAAAAGCATTCAATGTAGGAGTAGAAAGAAATGACCTAAGTGTACTTCAGGAGTCGTGTATGCAAAGACCATAGGCACTGGAAGTATTTCCTCTAAAGTCAGAAACTCTTCAGGGAGGCCTGCCTTTGCCAGCTGAGGGGGACTAGATGCTAGCCAGAGCAGCCCGGCAAGAAACAGTGAAAGGCATCTAGCTGGGAAGGAAGAAGGGAGATGGTCCTGCAGATGATATGACCATATATGTGTAAAACCCTAAAGATGCCACAGAAATCTGTTAGAACTAATATGGAAAAATAGCAGGATGTAAAGTCAACACAATTGCTTTTCTCTGTGCTAACAGTGAACATTCTGAAAAAGAGATTTTTAAAAATTCCATTTAAAGTGATAAGACAAAGAATAAACTTAGGAAGTACTTAACCAAGAAGGTGAAAGACTTGTATAGTGAAAATCACAAAACTTTGTGGACAGTACCCACATAAATAAGTGGAAATGTGTGTTGGAAGACAATGCTAAGATGTCAGTACTCCCTGAGTTAGTGCGGTCCTTGTGAAAATCCCTGTGGCTTTTTGTTTGTAGAAATAGAAAAAAATCCATCTTAAAATTCATCTGGAATCTTAAGAGACCCCGAATAACAAACAAAACCTCTCCAAAAACCAGGAAGAATAAAATTGGAAGAATCATTTCTTGATTTCAAAACCCATTAGAAAGCTACAGAGAGAAAATCCTGTAGTACTGCCATAAAGACAGAAATAAACAAATGGAATAGAGTGGAGAGCCCAGAAGTAAGACCGCGAGTCTGATATCAGTTGAGGTTTTCCACAGAGTGCTGATGCCATTTAGTGGGGAAAGGACAATGTTTACACAGACAGTGCTGGAGAAACCGGAACTCTCGGGAGGAGTGACATTGGGAGCTTGTGCTTTGGCAGTACTGCAGCCAAGCTGAGCAGCTCGGATGGCTGCAGAGGTGCAGTTCCCAGTGGCGGCCAGCGTGCTGGGGCTCCACCCTAAGATTCCTGCTTGTTGCCCTGTTTCACTGTGTGACCACCAATCCCAGGAAGTCAGAGTGAAGGGGGGTTCGCCCCAGGCTGCAGGACATGGTCTGAGTGAGGTGGGGGTGTAGGCCTTCGCACCTCCCTTCTTTCCTTCCACCCAGAACAGCGTACAAGACAACTTGCATTTCCTCAGAGTCTTTCTGAAGCTTCACTGAATAGAGCCCAGAATAGGGGCTGCTCTCTTTTCTCTCTCCCCTCTAACTATTCATTCTTCTGTAGTCCTCCCCCAAATATGAAGTTGGCCCTTCTGTGCTAATGCTATGTACAAAAACAGCTTTAAAAGATATCCTACTGATCCTACAGCACACAGCACAGACCTGTCACTCCTGGTCGGTGCTGGTGAGCACTCCTCAGGGCTGGGCCTCCCTGTACTGCAGGTTTCTGTGGAGCACTCTCGGCTGTAGGAGGCTGCAGCACTGGTTGTGAGGGCCGGCTGTATTGGAGCAAGCTCTGCAGTGTTTTTCAGGCTGCTAGTACAGCACCTATGCACACTAGACTGGCCTCGGTGGGGGCTATGGCTCAGTGGCAGAGTGCTTCCCTAGCATGTGTTCCTTAGCACCACATAAAAATAAATAAAGGCATTCTGTCCATCTACAACTACAAAAATTTATTGAATGTTCTGAAATTTTGTCAGTTATAATAGGATTATGCTTTCTTTTTACTCTTTATATTAATGCTGTTTGTACAAGTAATGAATGCCTCCAATAATAATTATTTTAACTTCATTTGTATCCTTTCATATGTTTTCCTTTTTGGTAGACATATTTAGATCACAATTAAAACAGATTTGAGTGCTGACTAGTCTGATTTGCCCTTGATGTCATGTTGGTGTCATGTTTTAAATTTAGATATCCAAAGAGAAGAGGAGAAAGTGAAGCGATCGGTGAAAGATGCTGCCAAGAAGGGCCAGAAAGACGTGTGTGTGGTCCTGGCCAAGGAGATGGTCAGGTCCAGGAAGGCCGTGAGCAAGCTGTATGCGTCCAAAGCTCACATGAACTCTGTGCTCATGGGGATGAAGAACCAGCTCGGTAAGGCGCCGTCTCTACCACGCGGCCTGCGCAGTGGTTTCATTAACGAGGTTCTAGGCATAAAGTTAGTTAGAAGAGATCGAAATAAAACACACAGACCAGTTACCTTATTTATATTGCTAGGTCCGAGATGGCTCAACTCTCTGGTTCCCACCTCTAGCCGCCCAGGAGGGCAGCGAGGATTACTCAGGGCTAGCAGGAGAGAGAGAGAGCGAACATGCCTGGGAGTAGCTCTTTATTGGGGAACAAGAGATTCAGGGGAGAATTCCATCCAATGAAGGTTGAGGGGGGGCTGCACTCCAAGGTCAGGGTCAGTGATTGGGTCCCCGGGGTCAGTGGTCAGGCACACCCCCACACGGATGGGCTCTCTCATCAGGAAAGGGTCGGGAAAGCTTCAACACAGCCAAAGCGCCTCAGGCCCTTAACGGGAGTCACCCAATCACATGTTAGAATGGCTTCCCACATATTCCCCCTTTCTTTTCTTAACAATGAGGCGGCGGTTCACTCTCTCAAGTTCCTGGATTCTTGATTGGAAGAATCGCCATCCTATGGTTACAATACAAAAGAGAATTAACAGCAAAGAGAATAATCCAATAATGTACCAAGCGGAGTGTTTAAGAATATTTCCAGGGTTGAATCCATTTAACTCCTTTAATATTTGGTTAGTCAAAGAAGAAGGATCTGAAAAATCAGCTCTATTATTTTGAATGTCTTGGATATGGTGATGAAGTTCCAGAATATCCAAGCTATTTTGCCAAATACCTAATAAATGGTTTTTAACTTTCTCCCAATCCCAGAGAGAAGCATTGTACTTGGCAGCTGTAACACATACATACTTATAATTAGCATGGCATTTAAGCCTTTCCTTAAATTTTAAGGCTGAAAGTTCATTACCTATGTTTATAACAGTCACCTCTAAGGCATTTAATTTAGTCTCAATCCTTTCATCAATATTTACTTGATTACGCAGAGCCTTGGAAGTATTTTGAGCTAAATTATTAAGAAATTTTGCATGCTGAATATTCTGAGACAATGTCAGAGATGCAGAGACAGTTGAGGCAATAAAAGAGACCAATGCTAAAACACCAACAATTATGACTCCAATAGCACGTTTAGGTCTTGTTAGCTGGGCATGAATTTGCTGCAAGACTTGTAAACCAGCATCAGCATACCATGGCTCTGAAATATTAGCAGGTAATAAAACGAAAGAGGGCTGATGAAGTATCAGCACTCCTTTTCCTCTATTATACCTAGTAATACAATTGGTTAGGTTGTACTTATTACAAGTAACAAAATATCATCTATCCATTTAACTTTTACATTTCCAATAATTAAAACATAAGGAGATTGGACACAGGCTCTTAAGCCATAGCAAGATCCCTCTTTACAGTTCTTGCCGACAAATTTTGGTAAAGGTTTATCTGTAAAATGTAAATACTCTGAGGCAGCAATTAAACGCCAAATATCTCTTTGAACACCTCCTTCACTATAAGTCAAAATATACTAACAAATCCTGCAGGTGTCATAGCAGAATCTCTTCATAATTATCTCTTATCAATTTTTGGAGACCAGTCTAAAATATACCCACTAGCTTTAGACACCTTATGTTGTACAGGAAAGGTATTTACACAATCCATCCATTTAGGAAAGGTGCCGATTTCAATTATAGAACTATTTGGACAGTGGGGTATCTGTGGAGGTTTTGCAGAAATGACTGGCTTGTTATGGGAAAGTCCCATCTTAATTACTGATCTAGTATTAGGTTTTAAGTCCCCATAAATAGAATTATTTGTCAGTCTAAGTTTATCGATCGCTGTCTTTTCTTCGAATGATACTTTCAGACAGCCAGCATGTTTATCATGTGACCAACACAAAGGTAATTGGGCACTGTAGCCAGAATAATTAAATCTAGTCACATGATTGGGAGTAATATGAGTATCTGTAAATCCTCCCATCATGAATGAGTCATTAGTAAATACTGGAATAGATTCTCCAGTCCACACAGCTGGGTGTACCAGGGGTGGATCTGGGAAATATGTCCAATAAGTGTCTACTTGATTCCCTTTTACCTGACAGCCCAGTAGGGCAATTACTGTTGCTACCATCAAGACTGGGGTCCTGTTCTTTCCTAGGCATCGAAGTATTTGGGAAGCCTGGGTTGTTAGCTTCTTCACATCTTTCCACGAAATCAGCTTTTCGGCTGGTTCAATCTGGTCTTTCTTCATCTTTTTCCGATATCTCCTCCTTCTGGGTAGTGGCTCCTCCGGGTCGATCCTCAGTCGCTTGAATCTGGGTTCTATCTCCTCCATGTCTGATAGCACGTTCAGGCACCCAAATAGGACGGAAAGCACCTTCTGGGAAGATACAAGCATGGCCTTTTCCCCACATTATTACCAGGTCCGGACCCTTCCACTGACCAGTCTGTAAATCTTTCCACAGAACTCTGCCTAAGGGGCCTGTTACTGAGGGAGACATTTGCCTCTCAGCAGCAGTGTGACCTTCTGTGTCACAGTTTAAAAAATTTAAAACAAACAAGGCATGATTAAGGCTACTTTGGGGAGTCACAATCCTATTCCCCCCTTTTAATTTTTGTAATTGAAGCTTAATAGATAAATGAGCTCGTTCCACAATGGCTTGACCTTTGGGGTTATAAGGAATTCCTGTTTTTTGATTAATTTTAAACTCTTGGCAAAATTGTTGAAAAGAAGAGCTTACATAAGCTGGAGCATTATCTGTTTTAATCTGCATAGGACACCCTAAAACGGAAAAAGCTGCTAAGCAGTGAGAAATTACATGTTGAGTATTTTCCTTAGTACGTGCTGTGGCAAAAATAAATCTAGAATAAGTGTCCACTATGACATGCACATAACATTGCTTACCAAATTGAGGAATATGAGTTACATCCATTTGCCATATTTGATTTGGTTTTAATCCACGGGGATTTACCCCTGATGGCAGAGATGGAGTGTGAATAACACACTTAGGGCATTGGCTTACAATCTGACGAGCTTGTTCTCTGGTAATATTAAATTTTTTACGTAAGCTAGAAGCATTTTGATGATGTAAGGAATGGGAAGCTAGGGCACAGTCATACGAAGACATCTGTTGACCAAAAGCTACTAACTTTTCAATTTTGTCATTACCTGAAACTAGAGGTCCAGGAAGATTAGTATGGGCACATATGTGTCCTATGAAACATGGGTACTTTCGCATTAGTACTGTCTTTTGTAAATTATGAAATAATTCAAATAACTCCTGTGATGAAGTAAACCCAATAACTGAGGTTTCAATATTTTTGGTAACTCCGACTGCATATAAGCTGTCAGAATAGATATTAATAGGCTCATTTGAAAAGTAATCTAAGGCACAAATCAGAGCTTGAAGCTCTGCTCTTTGGGCAGAAGTATAAGAAGTTTGTATTACCTCTGTGTGAACACGGCTGAAGAAACCTGCCTTACCGGAGTTGGAAGCATCCGTGAACACCGATAAAGCTTCCTCTATTGGATAAGCTCGTACAATCTTTGGAAAGATAAGTGACGTTAATGATGCAAATTGTACAATCTTATCACGAGGATAATGGCTATCTATCTGCCCAGGAAAATCTGCAAAAGCTATCTGCCATGAGCTAGAAGTTTGAAAAAGCCAATTAGTCTGTTGAACAGAAAATGGAATAATTATGATATCAGGCTCAGATCCAATTAATTGTAAAATCCTAGTTCTACCTTTAATTACTAATTGAGCTATAGAATCATGAAAAGGAATTAATGTTTTTTGAGGGGAGTGGGATAAATAAATCCACTCAATAACTCCTAATCTTTGCCATATGGCTCCTGTTGGGGTATGCTCAGTTGGAAATATTAATAAATACATTATTTCTTTAGGATCTATTCTAGTAAGCTGTGCATTTTTAATTGCAATTTCAACTTTTCTTAAGGCTGTCTTAGCCTCCAAGGTTAGTTGACGTGGAGAGGTTGGAGAAGGATTTCCTTGTAATATCTGAAATAAAGGACTTAACTCAGAAGTAGTTAGTTTTAAGGATGGTCTTAGCCAGTTAATATCTCCTAATAGTTTTTGAAAATCATTAAGGGTACCTAACTCCTTAACTCTTATCTGAAGATTTTGAGGACGGACTGTACGTCCTTGAATTATCTGACCTAGATATTGAAAAGGAGATACCTTTTGAATTTTTTGAGGAGCTATACATAAACCCATTGCTGTAAGTGAAGTCTCTGAGTAAAAATTTCTGAAAGTACCTCTGGATTAGCATGAGCCAATAATATATCATCCATAAAATGAATAATATATGCATCAGGAAAGCTATTTCTTATGGGATTTATCACCTGGTCAACATATTTTTGGCACAGTGTAGGACTATTACGCATTCCCTGAGGAAGTACCTTCCAGCAATATCTTTTAACAGGTTCCTTAAAATTAATTGCTGGGATAGTGAAAGCAAATCTTTCACAATCTTCAGGATGTAACCTTATAGAGAAAAAACAGTCTTTTAAATCTATTACCATCAAGCTATAATCTAAAGGAATGGCTGTGGGGGAGGGAAGTCCTGGCTGTAATGATCCCATAGGCTGAATTGCATGATTTATCACCCTTAAATCCTGTAGTAATCTCCAATTTCCTGACTTTTTCTTAATAACAAAAATAGGTATGTTCCAAGGACTAAGCGTTGGTTCAATATGACCAGCCTGAAGTTGTTCCTCAACTGACCTTATAGAATTTGGAGTAACTAATAACAATCCCATTTTGGTTAAAATATCTCTTCCCCATAGGTTAGCTGGTAAAGATTCTAATACATAAGGCTTAAATACTCCACTGTTCCCATCGGAATCTTCCCAACGGAGATAGTTGGCACTTTGAGCAGGCTGTGAAACCTGTCCTATTCCCTCTAGGTTAGCTGGTGCTACATGCAAAGGCCAGTTCCTAGGCCAAAACCTACTGGACAATACCGAGATATTAGCCCTTGTGTCTATTATTCCTAGGAAATTTTTATTATTAATTTTAAGTTTTAATAAAGGGCGTTCTTGCCGTACTAACTGTGACCAGTATACTTTGTCCGGCGGTTTAGAAACTGAATCTACTGGCAGGTGCCTTTCTGAGACACAAGGCAGTAATATTAATTGAGCAAAAATATCCTTTGGGGTGAGCCTTAGGGCATAATTGGATTTTACAGTAACATATAACTGTCCTTTAAATCCTGAATCTATCACACCAGGTATTACCTCAATGGCTCCCTTTAATTCATTACATCCCAAAATCAAACCTACAGTATTATCAGGAAGCGGCCCGAAAATCCCAGTAGGGATTTGTTCCGGCCCCGTTTCAGGATCTAATTCAACTGTCTTTGAAGGTCTTAAGAAAACTGTCTGCGATCTCTGTCCCGGTAAAAATCGTGGACTGTCCTGGTCAGCGCCAGTGACGTCACACTGTGCGACCTCTCTTGGAATTCCCTGTATTGTTGATGGCGGCGAGAAGGCGGGCTGATCCGCGCCATCTGAATCCTCCGCATGGGGCTGAGAGTTTAAGTTCACATTTCTAACCTTTGGCTTGGCCCCTAGTGTCTTTGTTTTTAAACGGCTTAAGGGAAAGGGAATTAACTTAGCCTCAGGCTGATGTTCCATTTGAATAGACTTAACAGCTCTTTGAATGCCTTTTAAAAGGAGGCCACGAACTCTGGCCCATATATTCAAAAAGACAAACTTCTAGGGCCGTCCAAGTTTTCTGTATATTTTCTATGCCTCCAGGTAGTTCATTAGAAAGACAGACTCTCTGTAACTTCCTTCCTAATTTCTCCCAAGTAAGTAAATTTGGAGACTCTTGATCACAAAACCAAGGACAATATTCACCTACAATCTTTAAGAATTGTAATAACTGAGTTTTCTTTAGCTGTTTTCCTTTCTGATTAATTATACTGTCTAAAATAGTCAGATACATTTCCTTATCCGTAGAAGTTGAATTTCCCATTTTAAGTAATTTAACGTCTCTTTCCTTCAATATCTCCAGGTACTTTTGTGACCCAATTGTCACCTCTTCCTTTATCTTTATTTTTATTCCTTATCTTCCTTTATCTTTATTTTTATTCCTTATCTTCCTTTATCTTTATTTTTTTCCTTATCTTTATAGCGCGCGCTCCCACTCAATCTAACTAATCTAGAATGCCCCACGTTGGGCGCCAATTCTACCACGCGGCCTGCGCAGTGGTTTCATTAATGAGGTTCTAGGCATAAAGTTAGTTAGAAGAGATCGAAATAAAACACACAGACCAGTTACCTTATTTATATTGCTAGGTCCGAGACGGCTCACCTCTCTAGTTTCCACCTCTAGCCGCCCAGCAGGGCAGCGAGGATTACTCAGGGCTGGCAGGAGAGAGAGAGAGCGAACACGCCTGGGAGTAGCCCTTTATTGGGGAACAAGAGATTCAGGGGAGAATTCCATCCAATGAAGGTTGAGGGGGGGCTGCACTCCAAGGTCAGTGTCAGTGATTGGGTCCCCGGGGTCAGTGGTCAGGCACACCCCCACACGGATGGGCTCTCTCATCAGGAAAGGGTCGGGAAAGCTTCGACACAGCCAAAGCGCCTCAGGCCCTTAACGGGAGTCACCCAATCACATGTTAGAATGGCTTCCCACAGCCGTCCCCTCTCACTAGCTCTTACAAACTTCTTAAGTGACCTTGTCAGTCTCGCCCAGGAACATGTCTCTAGCTGCAGAGGCAGTGCTGGGCTCAGTCCTGTTTATGGGAAAATACATCTGCTGGCGCCAGCATTCAGCTGAGGTGCTTTTTTCCTGGTAACACCCTCCATGTTAGCACACTGGGGCAGAGTCATTTAATGAAGGAATTCTGCCATTCCTTATTCCCCCTTGAGCCGTGCTGCTGGCTTGTAGGCTCCGCAGCAGCA
Organism: Spermophilus citellus; assembly: GCF_964194105.1. NCBI lineage: Eukaryota > Metazoa > Chordata > Mammalia > Rodentia > Sciuridae > Spermophilus > Spermophilus citellus. The sequence continues at coordinate 25,997,490 of NC_138193.1, read as the reverse complement.
CTGAGCCTTGTCTGTGCCTTGTCCCTGCGTTTGCCAGGGGAGTGCCGTCTTGAACCTCTTGATCGTGGCTCCCACCTCTACGGTCACCCTCACTAGGCATGTGTTTTACCTGGAGCAAGTGATTTCTAGCATGTGATCCTTGGGCAACTGAGAGCCCCCAGACCCTTCAGGGCCATCCATGGGATTGAACTGAGATACTTTTTGCCTTTGTCACCACATTGACATTGGCGTCTGACGTGTAAAAGCAAAGGTGGGAAAACTGCTGTGCACCAGTCCAGGTAGTGGCACCCACGCCACCCAGGAGTCACCCTGCTCTTCACTGCCACGTGCCAAATTCTGAGGGAAGAGTCGGCTGCGCTGAAGGACCTCAGTGAAGCAGTACAAGTTATTCTGCTAAATGCCGCTGTTGAGCACGTGTCTTTTAGTATTCTGAGTAGCAGAAAGTTGTGTAATTTACTTTACCAATTTCTCCTTGCCTGGCTTAACAGTTTTCAGAGGACTGCCAGAATTCCACATTAATACCAAGACTGTACTTTTACTTCTCAGCAGCAGTTGATGGTCACTTTCCATGTTTTGCCCCCAGCACATTCTCATATGTGTGTATCAGTATACGCACACACCACACAAAGCATATTGTGATGTGAAGAGAAGAGGCAGAAGAGTTTTTTATAGATGTGTCTATCAGGTTTTTATGTCATCGTTTTTGATTTTAGAAAATGGAAGACAAATAACATTTTGCTTGAGAGCACTTGTTAACTTGTTGACCAGTTGGAATGATCAAGTCATCCAAGTTATGGATCTTAGAATTGTAACTTACTTGGTTGTTTGTGTTGATTATCTAGAGGCTGATTGTTCAAGGAGGAGTCCCGCTTGTGGCTGAGAACCTGTATGTGACCTCTCAGGCCTGGCCAAGTGCTGTGACAAGGCCTTACCTGGCAGACCTCGGGAAACAGGCTGCCACTCAAGTCCTGGGGCACAGCAGGGTGTGGCAGTCTTCCTTGTTTCTTGGATCCTGGGGATTGAACTCAGGGGTCCTGTCTCTCTGAGCTCCATGCTCAGCCCTTTTTTGTTTTTTATTTTGAGATAGAGTCACTTTGAATTGGGAGGCTGACCTGGAACTTGTGATCCTCCTGCCTCAGCCTCCGAGTCCCTGGGATTACAGGTTTGTGCCACTACACATGGCTGCGTTCCAGTCCTTAAAAAGAGTCTCTGTGAAGGATTCAGGCCACCCTGAATGCTCCTAATTAGTTCTGCATTCCTAGATCAGATGTGTCCTTTTGGAGGGTTCCTCTTGAGGGATGGGGTGGGGATGGGGGTTGGCAGCAGCCTTCCCAGATTCCTCTGCTAGGACCTCCTTGTGGGTGAGGAGGGAGGGAGCTTTTTTAAAAATATTTTTTAATTGTAGATGGACACAATACTTTTATTTTTATTATTTTTATGTGGTGCTGAGGGTGGAACCCAGGGCCTGGTGCATGCTACCCACGTGCTTTCTGTGAGCCCCCGCCCAGAGCAGTCTGTCCTCATGGCTTTCAGGCTGGTGTCCACATTCTTTTCAGAGTATCTTTATTAGTTTGTCTACTGATGATGAAACCATAAAGTTCATTTTCTCATCTGTAGTCATTGGTACTATAACAAAGTATAATAATCGTTCTTATTTTCTACAATTCCTTCCCTGCCCACTGGTTCTCTGGCAGGCTTGGGGTCTGACTGTGCTTTGGTTCTTTGTGCTCTTTCCTCCGGATCTTTCACAGTTAAGGTTTTTAATTAGAGAAAGTCATAGACTCAAGTGCCTACAGTTGTAAGGGACATTCTGATGCGTACATGTGTTCTGTTCCCTCAGTGGCACATCAGAGCACTGTGGCATAACCAGGGCACTGGCCTTGAGGCCGTCCAGGGCAGGTCCATCAGTGCCAGCACCCCTCCTGCTGCCCGTATGTGGCATTGCCACTTCCTGCCCTCCACTCGGCCTTCATCTCTGGCGCCTCTAACCTGCTCCACCTCCGGGACCGACACTCCCAGATTATGTGTGGTGGAGGGTTAGGGTGGGCAGCCTCCTGGGGTTGCTGTTGCTCCCGGGCACAGCTGGCTGGAATCAAGCGCCCTCCACCCAGCGATCCCACCTCTGTGTACCATGCTACACAGGCCCAAGGCTGCAGGACCAGTGACTATGTGAAACCTTCCTGAGGTTGATTCTCAGTATTTTGTCAGTGAGGAAAAGCTAGCACAACAATAAAAGACATTTAACATAAAATTTACTATTTTATCCACTTTTCAGTGTACAGTTTGGTGCTATTTGGATTAAATATAAGACAATACTTTGAGTTCTTTGGTTTCTGAAGATTTTAGAAACTTGTTTCAGTCTAACAGGTGCTTTCTAGGGCTTTCTGTCATTATTTTTTTGTAAAGTGATGATTGATTTGTTCGCTTAGCAAGTACTTACTAATTACATTCTGTGTCCCCGGCAAATTGCTAACATAATGGCACACAGTCACTGCTGGTGGCACGTGCATCCCAGCGTGTACATGTATGTACTCGAGTGTTGGGTGCAGGGTTTTGGCGGCTGTCCACCGTATTTGTTGGCTTGGGGTCCACTGTGGCATGAAGGGCTTGGTGGTCCATCCGGGACGTTGCTGGTATTTCACGTACCAACGTGAAATACCAGCCTGTAAAGAGCAGCCTGCGAGGAGGGCTTTGCGTCGGCTCTGGAGTCGCTGGTACCTGCAGTCCATTGCCGCAGCCCGGCTGGCTGGGCAAAATAGCTGGGGGGTGACGAGGAACTTGTGTACATTGATACAGCAGGAGTGGGAGCCATTTATTGTAGGACAGGAGGGGTATATATACATTCCACACAGCTTATCTTAATTAACATAAACTAGATATAGCAGTCAACCAATAAGGAATCTCCACACTTAATAGCTCGCTGGCGCCACCTCACAAACCACTCCCCCTGGCAAAATACCAGGCGCCATCCTGACTTGTTTACAGACTCTAACAGTCCATGAAATGTGGTGGGTGGCACCTTTGCTTTCTTTGTTGCATTAGGTGTATGTTAAGCAGCAGGAACCATGAAGCTCTGCAGCGGACTGTGTGGAGGGCTCCTTGCCTGCCCTGCCTGCGCCTGCACTGAGCCGGCTGTCCCAAGTGTGGACGCTGTGGGACATCACCATCAGCATTTCCTCAGAGCCAGAGCTAGCCAGTGAGTGGCTCACCCTGCCCACACTCTCGGCAGTCCTGGTTTGAGTTGGTGGCCCCTTAAGAGCACAGTGCTGATCAGCTTTCACGCACTCACTGCCCTCTGCGTGTCTTCTTACTGAAGTGGTCCACTGGTCTTCGCCTCCCCCCTTTATTTTTAGCTGTAGAGGGACACAGTATCTTTATTTCTTCATGTGGTGCTGAGGTGGACCCCACTACCTCACACATGCTAGGCGGGCTCTCCTGGCTGACCCCTGAGCCCACCCAGCCCCTCCAGGCCCCTTTCAGTCAGGCTGTGGCTCGTGCTGAGTCTCAGGAGTCCCTGTGTGTAGGTCTTTTGCAAGTATTTTCTTGAAGCTCATGGCCTGTGACTCTCATTCCATTGGAGTGGTGACTTTTGATTTTGAAGTGGTTTTTCTCTGCCAAGCCGTCGCTTTCCCTTTTTTGTTCTTTTTATTTTTGTTAGTTCTGGTTGGACACAAGACCTCTATTTATTTACTTTTATGTGGTGCTGAGGGTCAAACCCAGCACCTCAGGAGTGCTAGGCCAGTGCTGTACCGCTGAGCCACACCCAGCCCCAAAAACACTTGAGTGTTTTTGGCCTTTTTGCTTGCAGAAAACACGTTGTACTCCAGTCCCCTCCGACTTGTTTAATTTGTGCTTCTGTAACAGATGCCCCGTGATTACCAGGGAACAGGGCGTTTCTCCCGGGCTGTAGGCCAGGGTTACAGGATGGAGGCCGGGCAGCTCGGTGGTCCAGAATGGAGGTCCAGAATGCCATGCCTGCCCAGACAGGAAAGATGGGCCCCCTATTCATACTCACCAGGGAGGAGCCCGAGGTTCTTATCCTCAGAAAGGCCACATCTCTTAACTCCTGTCACACTGGCAACATGAATTTTTTGTTTTGTTTGTGGGTTTTTGTGTGTGTGTGCGCGTGTGTGCATGCGTGCGCTGGGGATGGAACCCAGGGTCTTGTGTGTGCGAGGCAAGCACTCTGCCAACTGACCTGTACCCCTAGCCCCTAATTTTGGGGAGCATACATTCACACCATAGTTCCTTTCTTTTGGATTTCAGGTGCAAAACACATTTAGTTCAGCCTCTTAAAAATTTGCTTTCCAATCAACATTGACTGATTATCAAGATAAATGACTATAATAAGTTTTTTTATTCTTATATTTTTGTTTGTAATGTTTTATTCCTAAGTTCATTTTTTATTTTTTCCCACTGTTTGGCCTGTTTCCTTTTCTTGTCCCTCCTTATAATTAGAAATGTGTGTAACCTGTTCACAATATAAAACCGATTGAGCTGGAGGCAGTGTGGTGCCTTTAGCTTGGGCGGCTGAGCAGGAGGATCACAGGTTGGTTTGAGGTCAGTCTGGGCAACTCAGAAGGTAAAAGGGCTGAGAACGTAGCTCAGTGGTGGAGCACCCCCGGGTTCAGTCCCCAGTACCATACAAAACCCGCACAGTGAACTCTGAAGTGACCATTCTGGGTGAGCTTCACACTCCTCCTAACCCAGGCTCCCTGGCCCTCAATCTGTTTGCTGTTGTGAGAGTCGACCCTGAGGCAAAGGCTCAGAGGAGAAAGGAGCCCATGTCCTGGTGGCTGGAAGCCCAGGATGGGGTGGCATCATCTTCTGGGCTCTGGGGAGGGCCTTCTGGGGAGGGCCTCCTGGAGGCGGCATGGCAGGAGCAGGGGCAGGTGTGGGAGATCTCGTGGTGAGACAGCAGGCTGGAGCCGGGGCCAGGCTAGTTTTGTAACCAGCTCCCCTGGTGAGCTACGCACCTGCGGTGCCTGTGACCCCAAGTGTCTAGATGCCAGCTCTTGGAGGGCCCCACCTCTTGCCCCCCTGCAGTCCCAGTTTCCAGATCAGGACCTCTGGGGACACAGCGCCATGCTGGCCGAAGTCTCTATGGGTGCTTGCTCCTCCAGAAAGGGCAGGCAGCCCAGAGCTGTGTGGGCATGCTTGCTCTGTGCCCCTCTTGCCCTGTGGTGACTTTAGCACTTTGGTATGTCTGGCTTTTGGTGTCACCGCATGGCGTGTGTCATTTCTTGCTTACCTCAGCCACTGGTCGCTCCCTCTGCAATACGCTGACCTTAGAGACTCTTCCCCACTCCAGTGTGGCAAGAACAAGGGGCGCTGGGCACCCCAGCTAGGTATCTCCCTGTCTGCTTGTCTCCTGTGGGGTGGGCACACTCCCTGGGGTCTGGCTGCAGGTGCTAGCAGCCACGCATGGTGCAGCGCTGGACCCTGAAGGCAGGTGCTAGGGGCAGCGTCAAGTGAGTCCTGGTCACCCCCTATGACCATTTCTCCTAAAGAGGGCCATGGCACATGTGTGATCTCAGATCAGAGACCACATAGTCCCACACTGACCCTTGCTGTGCCTCGTCCTGCTTGTCGCACCTGGGGACCAGCGGCAGAGGTTGCCTGTGTGGGCTGGTGCATGGACTCTGCCTGGGCACCTGAGGCCCTGTAGTCTGTGGCCTCTACACAGCTTAGAGCAGTTCCCCCCATGGTGACGGTCCCCGTGTTTGGTAGGGCTCTCTCCCTAAAGCTCACTCCCCAGGAGGGCCCACTGCCTTGGTGCTCAGTGATGCACACAGCCCTGGCCCAGTAGCACAGGAGGGGGTCCATCTCAGTAACGCCTGCTGTGGGCACAGCGGCAAGTCTGCAGCCTGCTGTTGCCACCATTGGTTTTATTGAAGGATCCTGACTGGGCTTTGCCCCTCCTGACGAGTGTCTCCTTCTCAGCTGTCCTGCGAGTGGCTGGTTCCCTGCAGAAGAGCACAGAAGTCATGAAGGCCATGCAGAGTCTTGTGAAGATCCCAGAAATCCAGGCGACCATGAGGGAGCTGTCCAAAGAGATGATGAAGGTGATTGAACCCTACTGTCCCCTTGAGAGTTCCTTTCGGCAAGTGGCAGGGCCTGGGGTGGACGGGTGGGAGCAGAGAGACTGCGGCTGCTCTCCAGGTAGCTTTGAGAGGAGAGCTGTAGGCACTGCTGAAGCCACCTGAGCTGCAGCTGAGTCAGGTTGCCAGGTGCTCCTTAGAAGCATGCCCAGAGCTGGGGGCCCGGGAGCAGCTGCTGGGGTTCAAGGAGAAGGTTTGCAGGCTCCAACTTTAGCAGGACACAGAGCAGCGTCCAGAAGCTGGTCGAGCTGTTGTAGGGTCATTGGGGCCTGGATGGCCGAGCCTGTCCTGAGAAGTGCAGGGTGACGAGGTGGTGTCCATGTGCCTGCCTACAGTATGGGGGCAGCTGGGGACAGCATTAGACCAACAGGAACAGCTGTTCCAGCAGAGCTTTAGTTACAGGGATGGCCGGTGGATGGCTATTTGCCAAGCAGAGGGGAGAGGGGACCAAACAGAAAGCACAGGCACACCTGCCACCTCAGGAGCTGGACCTGGCAGGGACCTTCATTAATGGCCTTCAGACAGGACCAGGATGAGGAGGCACTGCCAGCCACCCCTGTTCCCTCAGCAAGAAACTGAATCTCTGAGCTGCTGGGGGCCTGCGTTGGACCTCGCCACTGACCTGTCACTGGGGTGGCCTGGGGTCCCTTGTTCCCACTTCAGACCAGTATCCTGACAGCTAGGAGAGCTCACCACAGGTTCTCACGCAGGAAAGTCCTCCTCCTCCCTCGCAGGGGCTTCTGTGGCCTTGAGAGATACATAGGGCGTGGAGTCTGGGCAAGAGGGGCCAGAAAAGAAAATTGATAGGAAGAAAAAGCCACAGAAAATGCTGAGGGTGATCTGCATCGAGGAGTTCTTGGGCAGAGCCTGTAGGAAGGGATTCGGTCAGCAGGGCGCATGCTTTAAATTGGCATGCACCGGGTTAGCAAATATCACCCACTTAGAGCTGGGGGCCAGGTGGTTCTCGGAGTAGCTTCAGGCCTGTGTGGCTCAACTCTGGTGGCCCCGAGATCTGAAGGAACGCTTCCTTAGAATCGGAGACCTTTTTCACAATTGTCTCTGGATACTGAGGAGTGTGGGAGAAGTCTTGTGTATGGTGGATAATAAATGTTCATAAAATGCACATGTGATGATGCATCCCCAGGGACACACCAGCCTCCGTGGGCCAGTGGGTGTGATTGCATTCTGTGTCCCCAGCCCTGGCCTGGTGGCGTAGGGCAGCATTCGAGGGGTGTCTGCTGATGGAATGGAGAGAGGTGTGGATGACCACCTGGGCCTCCATGGTGTGGTCAGGATCCTGACAGGATCTTTGGACCAGATGACAGGCGTGCAGTGAGACACTTTGACATAGCCCTGAGCACCAAGGTGACTTCCACTGAGCTAGGCCATGAGGCTCTGTCCTCTGGGTGGCCCTGAAGGTGAATTTGCTTGTGGTGGTTGGGAGAAAGGGATCTGAGAGTGGGCAGAACAGGACACTTGCTAGATTTGTGTCATTGAGTCCCTCTGGGGGTCAGGGAGCAGACAGGCAGGGTAGAGGGGCTGCTTTAAATCTGATCGCGTCAGCAGAGTCAGCAAGAGTCATGCTCCCAGGAGCCAGGGCCGCCCTGTATGACTGTCTGCATGGTGCATGGCCAGAGCATCAAGGCCCGGAGCACAGAGCTCTGTTCTGGAGGCTGCAGGGCCCTCAGGTTCTCCTCCTCAGAAGCCCTCCCATCGCCCCTTCTCTGCCCACCCCCTACAGCCACTGGGCGCCTCTTGCCTCTCCTGCCCAGCAGGTTGCCCCCAAGTGCCATTACTGAAGGCAAGCTACAGGAGGACAGCTGCGAGGGCCTCCGAGGGGGCCACTAAGAGGGTCCCCGCCTTGGCACTGAGGTGGAGGCCCATGCCCTTGGGCCTTGGCCTTTCTGAAGAGCTCTGTGTCCAGTGTTTCCCCTGGCCACCATCAGGGTGTTAGCCCTGGTGAGGGTGACCTGGGCTTGGGGAGACAGGAGTTTTGTCTGGGTGGCATCAGGGGAATGGTGGAAGCTGATGTGGCAGTGCAGGGAGTGACGTGTTCCATTTCTTCAGGCTGGGATCATAGAAGAGATGCTGGAGGACACTTTTGAAAGCATGGATGACCAAGAAGAAATGGAAGAAGAAGCCGAAATGGAAATTGACAGGATTCTCTTTGAAATCACAGCAGGTACGACCTTGAGATTCTCCTTCCTTGCCCTCTTCAGATGGCCCTTCTCCCTGTTACTAAGTTAGCAAATGGCTTCATTCTGTAGCTGTGACTCCCCTACTTTTATGTTTTTTATTTTAGAATATCTGAGTGAGTTCTTGAAAAAATAAACATGATATAATCACATTTTTAAAATGAGGAATATTTTAAATTTGTAAAACTTGCATAATGGTGAGAGGGAGAGGTTCCTTTTGTATACCTTTGCTCGGAAGGAAGTCGGTGCAGACTTCCACTTCCTTTTCCTTTTTAATGGTACCAGGGATTGAACCCAGGGGCACTCAACCACTGAGCCACATCCTCAGCCCCTTTTAGTTTTTATTTAGAGGCAGGGTCTTGCCAAGTTGGTTAGGGCAACTTGGAGAGAGGCATGGATGACCACTTGGGCCTCCATGGTGTGGTCAGGATCTTTAGACCAGATGACAAGCGTGCAGTGAGACTCTCTGACATAGCCCTGAGCACTGAGGTGACTTCCACTGAGCTAGGCCATGAGGCTCTGTCCTCTGGATGGCCCTGAAGGTGAATTTGCTCGTGGTGGTTGGGAGAAAGGGATCTAAGAGTGGGCAGAACAGGACACTCGCTAGATTTGTGTCATTGAGTCCATGTGGGGGTCAATGTAAAAACACACACATAGGAAAGGTCTGGAAGAGGGGTGATTACAAATTGTAGTTATTTGCTAAGTGATGATGGTTAATGAGGTTTTTTTTTTAATATTTGGTTTTTAGTTGTATGTGGACACCATAACCTTTACTTTTATTTTTATGTGGTGCTGAGAATCGAACCCAGTGCCTCATGAGTGCTCTCTACCACTGAGCCACATCCCAGCCAGCCCCAGTTAGTGAGTTTTTGAACTTTACTTTTACTTGGAGATTTTTTTTTTCTTCAATATATTTTTTGGTTGTCGATGGACCTTTATTCATTTCTATTTGATGCTGAGAATCGAACCCAGTGCCTCACACATGCTAGGCAGGTACTCTCTTATTGAGCCCCAGCCCCAGCCCCTACTTCTAGATTTTCTGAGGTTTTATTTCCATGTTTGTATTGATGCAGTATAGTTGTAGATAAAGATGGGATTTGTTGTCACATGCACACAGTACGACAGTACAGTCTGGCCAATGTCATTTCCTAGCACTTGCCCTGTCCCTCACCTCCTCCTGCCCTGGTCCCTTTCCTCTACTGATCTCACTCCATTCTCATGAGACACCCCTTCCCCTTTTCCCTTTTTCCTCTCCAGCTTCCACAGGTGAGAGAATGTATGACCCTGGACCACCTTCTGAGTTTGGCTTATTTTGTTTAATGTAATGTTCTCAAATTCTATCCATTTCTTGCAAATGACACAATTCCATTTTTCTTTACGACTAAGTAAAACTCCACTGTGTACACTCATCTGCTGATGGATGCCGGCGGAGGCTGGTTATGAAAGGTGCTGCTGTAAACATGGGCTGCCAGTGTCACTGCAGTGTGGTGACCTCGGTTCTTCAGGATAAATACCCAGGACTGGCACCTCTGGAGATATGGTGGCATTATTTCTGGAGCTTCAGGGGTCTCATTGAGAAACGTGTTGCCTGTGCTGATGAGCTGGAGTGTTGATCTGTGTTCTTTTCCTAGGCATCGCTAGCTTCCTGGTCTGATTCTGAGGTGCCTGGTCCCTCAGGAGTTGGTGTTGGGAGATAGGGTCTGGTCTCATCCTGACACGTGGGTAACCACTTGTCCCTGTTCAGGAGGCTGTCTCTGCTCCAGTATATGCTTTTGGCTGCTTCGTCAAGGATGGGTGACTGTGTCTGTCTGCTGCTCTGTCCCCTGGTCCTGCCGGCTGTTTTGTGCCAGGACCGTGCAGCACCTGTTCCTGTGGCTCTGGAGTGTGATATGAGGTCAAGTATGGTGGCTCCAGCATCAGGGTGGTGGTTGAGAATTGCTTTGGCACTTCTTTGTCTTCCATTTTTCCAAATGAATTTTAGGGCTGTTTTTCTATTCTGAGAAGAACATCATTGAGGTTTGGGCAGGGACTGCTCGGATCTGTGTGGTGCTCTGGGTAGTGTGGCCATTGGGCAGTGTTGGTTCTGCCTGACATTGAACAGGGCGGTCTTCGTATCTTCCAAGTTCTTTGCCTTCTTTCTTAGTGTTCATGGTTTTTATTATAGAGGACTTTCACCTCCTTGGTTAGGTTTATTCGTAAGATTTTTTTTTTTTAAGGATATTGTATGGACTTGTGCATTTTGGGTTTTTAGGTTTTACTGTTACTAAAACTGGTGGGGTTTATTTCTGTTATTGTTTATTTCTTTGGAGGTACTAGGGACTGCACCAATGGGTGTGCTACCATTGAGCTACATTCCAGGTTCTTTTTCAGTCAGGCTTTCGCTAAGCTGGTCAGGCTGCCTTTAACCTTTGCGATCCTCCAGCCTCAGACTCCTGAGTTGATGGAATTATAGATGTAGAACATGGGGCCTGCCTGGAGCTTCTGTGTCTTCATTTAAGTGTGGATACAAAGAATACTTATTCCAAATATATATATATATATATATATATATATACACACACACACACACACACACACAACCTGTGATGATTTAGAAATTTTTTTCAGAAGTCTACAATTTTAGGATCTAGGAGCTTCAGGGCCTATCTGTGGTTCTGTCTGAAGAATCAGTAGTATTAGGTTCTCGGGGCTCCAGGGCCTGTTTGTGGTTCTGTCTGAGGACTCAATAGTATTAGGATCTAGGGGCTCCAAGGTCTGTCTGTGGTTCTTTCTGAGCACTCAGTAGTATTAGGGTCTCGGGGCTCCAGGGCCTGTCTGTGTCTCTGTCTGAGCACTCAGTACTATTAGGGTCTAGGGTTCCAGGGCCTGTCTGTGGTTCTGTCTGAGGACTCAGTAGTATTAGGGTCTCGGGGCTCCGGGGCCTGTCCGTGGCTCTGCCTCCTGCAACTGGAGCTATGGGCACAGCCCACCATGCCTGGCTGAACTAAGGTTCTCAAGATCAGAATCCATTTAGTCATCATGACTTTGGGTTGGGCTGGTGGCACATGCCTGTGACCTCACCCACTTAGGAGGCTGAGGCAGGAGGATCTCTTGAGCCCAGGAGTTCCCGGCCACACTTCCCAACTTGGCAAGTCACTGTCTGGAAAAAAAAAAAAAATTGTTCCTGGTGTCAAGATGAAGTTCTGTGTGGCCTTGTGCCACTTGTTCCCTGCACTCATCTGTCCTCATCCGGTGGGTCCAGGAGTGGGTCAGTACTTGAGCCCGAGTGCTCATCTGCTCATGTTCTTCTTTTTCAGGGGCCCTGGGCAAAGCACCCAGTAAAGTGACGGATGCCCTGCCTGAGCCTGAGCCTGAGCTTGAGGGAGCCACAGCGGCCTCGGAGGACGAAGAGGAAGAAGAGGCTCTGGAGGCCATGCAGTCCCGGCTGGCCACCCTCCGCAGCTAGGCCTCTGCCTGGCCCTGGCCTCTCCGTGGTCCCACGGGCGCTGAGAGAGCCCCGTCCTTGCATCTCTTGCACTCCAGCCGTCGTGAGCGTTACATTTGGAAAAGGTTCTGTGCTTGCATCCCTGCACTCCACGAAGGCTCTGGGCTCTTGAAGGTGGTGCAGTGGACACCCCATCTTCAGAAGGAGGGGCCAAAGTGTCTTATGGGGGAGGGCCAAGGTCCACTTCCTCATGATGCAAGTCTCAGAACAGAGTTGGTTGCCCAGATGTTGAGGGCTCTGTACTCTGTGTGATTGTGAGAGAGAGAGAGAGAGAGAGAGTGTGTGTGTGTGTGTGTGTTGTATGTGTGTATGTGTGAAAGAGAGAAAGAGAGAGAAGCACTGTGTAAATGGATTTTAATAAATTCTGCTTTAACACTTGGCCCCACTGTAGATTGTCACGGGGGATGAGCCCTCGGGGTGAGGCTCCAGGCTGTCGCCTGTGTGGGCCTGGGAAGAGCAGGTGCCCCAGCAGGCGCACAGGGCTTCTGCTTGGTGGGTGCTGCTGCCCAGCCTTCAGACATGGGTGGGAGATGCCCTTCTACAGCTGGCATTTAACCATGAGGCTGCTGGAGCGCCATGCTGCTCCTCTGCATCCCCCCTTTTCTCCTCTGCAAGTCACTTGCAGAACTGGCTGCTGTGGGAAGGGCCTCCCGCCTCCCCTGCCATGCCCACTGTGAGCTGGTTGTCCTGTGCATGGGACGCCACGGGGCTCAGAAGCAGCAGCCCCTTCTCAAGGCTGGCAGCTGGCAAGTGAGGCCAGGTGTGCCGGCGTCCCACCCCACCAGCGCTCCTGTGACATGCCCCAGGGAGGGTCTCAGGTGAGCCTGCAGCACTGCTCCCAAGGCTTCCTGCTGTGAGGTTTCCTTGAGGAAATCAGCTGCTAGCCCAGGTGTGGAACACCATCAGGAAGTGGCTGACCTGGGTCCAGATGGCCAGCCAGCCCCGAGGCTCTGCGGCCTGCTGAGGCAGCCAGGCAGCAGGAGGAAGGCTGGCCACCAGTGGCAGGGTGGCTGTCGTGGACTGCACAGAGATCCTGCTGTCTGGTGTTGCTGCCGTGGGTACTTCCAAACTGTCGTACAGAATAGTCTGGGACCCACAGGACCCTCCGGCCACTCTTCACCTTGAGAGTATCATCACGTTTATTTTAATGATGATTTTCAGAGCATCCCAGGCTCACAGCAGAACTGAGGGGAAGGCGCAGCACCTCCTACATCCCTGCCTTTCTCCGTGCACAGCTGCCATGTCGTGGGTGACCCGGCCTCCCTTGCCAGGTAGTGGACGGTACATGGGATGTTGGGTGTCCTGTGGGTCTGCCCAGATGTGTGACACAGGGACCCACCATCATGATTTCATCAGGGGATCATCTCTCCAGCCATCCGTGTTCCGTACTCTGTCCATGCCCTTCTCTCCCACCCACCAGCGCTGCTCTGGTCCTGTCCTTCCCCGAAGGTCGGGGTCCTTCTGTTCCCAGCTTTTCCACCCTGGCTTCTTTCACTTAGTGCCGTGCCTTTAAATCCCCTCTGTCCTCACAGCTTGACAGCTCGTGGCTTTCTAGCATCCTCCAGATACTCCCCTGTGGGACGTGAGTCTTCATAAGTCCCCGGGTGGCCTGCATACATAGAAGGGGCTGGCCGGGTGGCCTTCCCAAGAGCTCACGGCTGGGCTCCAGCGGGACAGCGACAGTGCCTCTCCTCCACAGACTCAGCCTTCGTTGCTCTAAGTGGCCTGGGTCTTGCCGTGCAGAAGTGAGCCGTCACCTTACTGTTTTGATTTGCTGAGTCCTCGTGACGCTGGATGCTGTGCGTCTCTGCTCGCAGCTGCCTGTGGCCTTGGCCAGCTGTCTAGGTCTGTGTTCATCTGCTGAAGCAAGTGGTTTGGTTTTTAGGTTATCGTCTTTTTGAATTTAGGTGACACTGCAGTTATCAGCGATGTCCTATGTCCCAGTCTGTGTGCCTTCTCGCTGGCTGTGTGCTCAGAGCTGGTCTTCTTGCCTGCATTATGCCTCAGGTATGCTGTATCTGAAAGTCACCACCACCCCTGAGGATCTGCGTGTCTCTGGGGGCCTCGCGCCAGGCCGACTTCGTGTCTCCGTGCACTAGGGCACTGGAGGTGGCCTGTGGACTGCTTTGTGCACGTGGCTGTCAGGTGCCGCCTGTCGAGGCTGCTGCTCTCCGCTGTATTGCTCTCTGTTGTATTGCCCTGGCCCAGATCAGCTGCCGTGCTGGGGCCTGTCTCTGGGCTGTGCACTGCCTCCTCCCCTTATGACACACGATGGTTGGAGCTTCATGGTGACTGTTGGAGCTGAGAGGTATCCATCTGCTGGCTTGGTCCTCTCCGTCACTGTGCCGGCTGTGCACCTCATCTAGATCCTCAAAGGAGCTGGCTCTGATTCTCACTGATGCTGCTGGGGTCTTTGGTCCGGCTGGGCAGGGCCGACATTCTGAAAATGACCATAGGGTGCAGCATGCTATTGGAAGCACAGGGCAGCCTAGGTCTGGGGCCTGTTTGTTCTTGTAGATAATCTGACTAACCGGCTGGGCAGGTGGCAGCCTCTCCAGCCCCTCAGGCGAGGCAGTTGGTTCTCCTGCATTTTCTGTTTTGCAGCATCCCAGCAGACATTCCTGGTGCTAGGCATGGAACCCAGGGCACTCATCCACTGAGCTGCTTCCCCGGCTCATTTGGGGACTAAATTGTTAATGCTGGCCTTGAACTGGAGCTCTTCCTGCCTCCGCCCCTCCCCTGACCCCTTCACCACCCACTGCTGGGATCATAGGTGTGCACCACCACACCCGCTGGGGTTAATTTTTAAACGGGTCTTTTTCTGTTCCCCAAGAGTGGGTGCATCCTGCTCCATGTATTGTGTGCGTGTCTCCCCTCCTGCTTCTTGGGGGGGCATTGCTGGAGAGGGCCGGGCACTGTCTTGGCCCCTGGGGTTGGGTCTGGAAGGCATGTCCCGACAGTGCCACTTGTAGTGAGATGTTCTTCCACCCGCAGGCTCTGGGACCGGACCCATCCACCCTCACTGGGCCCTCACTCAGCCCTCACTCATCCCACGCCACCAACCCGTCCATCACTTCTGAACAGCTATCTCCAGCTTATGGTGGTTGCCCAGCAGTTTGCTGTAGGCAGTTCCATAGACCCCTCTCTCCTGCCTGAGGCCCTCCTGGGTGCTGCCGACCGCAGCTCATCCACTGGGGCACCTTGCACATTCCCAGGGGGTTGCCGTGAGCTGCTGTGGAGAAGAGGGTGCCCACTCCTGACCAACCCCACAGCCAGTTATGGGAACAGTCAGGATGCCACACTGTTTTCCAGGTTCTGAAGAACAGCAGCTATTTTTCTCATTTTAATTTAGTGGCAGGTACTCTGCAAATGCCTGTTCATCGTACAGTGAAAAACTTAGGAAATGTCTGATTCAGATGAACAAGTTTCTTCTCAATTTTTCCGTTTTTGGCTTTTAATTTTCTCAGTGCTGGGGATTGTACCCAGGAGACTCTGCCACTGAGCTACATCCCTAGCCCTGTTTCCGTGGGGCAGGGGACAGTGTTTCACAAGGACGGCCAGTTGTGAAGTTGTGGTCTTCCGGCCTCAGCCTCCTGTGGGAGATGGTTTTCTTTTGCAATATCGGAATTAATGAGCCCAGTTGCTGAGTCCCTTGAGCAATGCAGGTCTGAGCAACAGAGATGAAACCGTTTCTTTTTCCTTTTTTTTTTTTTTTTAAGGCTGGGCTGGGGCTCAGTGTTGGAGCACGTGCGAGGCACTGGGTTCAATTCTCAGCACCACATATAAATAAATAAAGGTGCATTGACCACTAAAAAGAATTTTCAAAATAAGTTGCCTTCTGATGAAATTATAGTTTCAAAAACACATTTATAGAGTGACAGCATAACGGTAAAACATGATCTCCTACCCCTCCAAGAAACCTGTTAAAAACCAGAGTCCAGTTTGTTGGAAGCGCAGGAAGCAGAGGTGGGCAGCGCACACAGCGGCTGAACTAAGGACAAGGAGATTTTAAAATGGAAGGAGCATTTTGTGACACTTTATTTGCCCTTTCCTGCCCCCTCCCCAGCTCAGCCCCTTGAAGACCACTCTCAGTGTGGGTCATGGTCTCTGGTTCTGGAGGGGCAGACTGGGCCTTATTTGGAAATCACTGTATCTGTCCTAACACAAGAAGCCAGCGCAGAACCTGTTGGGCAGAAAAGCAAGATAGGTGTTGCTTCAAACACAGGCGAGGCCATCACAGTCCAAGATGACGCTGAAACACAGGGACTGCTCTGAAACCCAGGAGGAAGGCTGGGCAAATGACAGCCATGCGTGCCCAATGGCAAGACACCAGGCAAATCCTGAGCCAAAGGGAACCTTTGCCAAGAGGCTGAGTGTCAAAAGGAGCCATCCAGATCCCCGAGCACAGCTGCAGCCGTGCTGGAGGTGTCTGCCGCGCCTGAGCAGGCAGCAGAAGTGACCAGCAACCTTGAGAACAGTGATGGACCACCAGTTGGGGAAGCAGAAGGGGTGGAGGAGGACGTCAGCGGAGCCCAGGTGCTGTCACGGCAGTCCCAGCAGACAGACGGGGACAGGACAATCTGAAGAAAGCTGAAAAGGCTTGTGCGAGGAGCTGCGCAGACCCCTCCCAGGACAGACGAGCCCTCGAGTGATGGCACACAGGAAGCCACAGAGAAGGAGAAGCCTCGTCAGCTGAGCCTGCTTCCCATCTCAGACCGAGAGGCCGGAGAGCTGTGTCCACTGAGGTGCTGGAAGAGGGCAGAGCAGTCTTGATGAATAGTGGTGGCCAGTTGTCTTTCAAGAATGGATGAGGACGTCATGCAAAACTACAAGGGGAAGTCACACTCTACCAGTGTATAATGTCAGACACACTATGCTCTCCTGTGTGACTGACAGGGACAAGTGAAGGCGAGAAGGAAGAAAGTGGGGTGGTGGCTCATGCCACAGTCCCAGCTACCCAGAGCGGAAGTGATGCATCCCAAGCTCAAAGCCAGCCTCAGCAATTTAGTGAAACCCGGTCTCAAAATATAGAAAGGGACTGGGGATGAAGCTCAGGAGTAGAGCACCCGAGTTTAGTCCCCAGGACCATAAGAAAGGGAGAAAAAGCTTTTTTTTTTTTCTTTTTTCTTTTCTATCCTCTTGGCTATTTTCCATGTTTCTAAATGGATTATCTTTTTTTCTAAATGGACAAAATCATTTGTAAAACTTTCCCTTTGCCTGGTGCCTTTTGAGGATTATGCTATAGAGATTACTAACAATTCAATTCCTTTAATAGTATTTTTTAATACTTAATTTTTAGTTGGATACAATAGCTTTATTTTTTTTAATGTGGTGCTGAGGCTCAAACCCAGGGCCTCACACATGCTAGGCGAGCATGCACTCTACCGCTGAGCCCTAGCCCCAACCCCTTTAATAGTATTTTAAAGATTGTTGAGAACTGTCTCCTATAGTTGTCCATTTCATTTAGGGTATATTAACATCACACTGCTAGATTCTACTTATTTAAAATCCTTATTATATCTGTACTTAAAATTTCCATTAAAAAATATTCTTAGTTGTAAATGGATCTTTTGTGTATTTGGATGTGTGCTGAGGATGGAATCCAGGGCCTCACACCGGCCAGCAGGTGCTCACCCTGAGCCCCACCCAGCCCTGAATTCCCATTCTTAATGTCCCTCCGTCTGTGCCTTTTTCCCCTTCATATTTTGCCAGAAGTCTGCCTATTTTATTATTTTTTCCAGTCATTGCTGTGGTTGGGTTGGATTTTTCTGCTCTGTACACGTGATGGTCCCCACTGCAGTGGCACTGGGAGCTGTGGAACCCGAGAGGCAGATCCTGGTGCGGGGAACCTGGTTCACGTAGCTTGTCCTGGGAGGACGGGCATGCTGCTGTTGCAGAGGGGTGCTGCTCAGGACCAGAGGCCCCAACTCTGGCCTCAGTCTCACCACGTGACCTCTCCCTGTGGCACCCTTGCCTGCCGCTGTGACGCCAGTCCTCATGACAACCAGATGGGCTGCCCAGTCTTGGGCTCTCAGCCTCAAGCTGTGAACCAGGTGCACCTCTTCTTAAGAGGGGTTGCCTCAGGCCTCTCCTATGTGGCAGCAGCAGCAGCAGAAATCGGACCCGTACGTGGGGCTGGGCTGGGGCTCAGTGGTGAGCAGTTGCCTGGCACATGCAAGGCCCTGGGTTCCATCCTCAGCACCACGTAAAAATACAGCCAAAACATTTTTAAAAAATGGACTATACTTGGCTTTGGACTTTGCTCATCATCTGTTCTTTATTTTAATGGTTATATTTCGTGTCCCCCTCATACCCATTACAAGGCAGCAAGCTGGCCCACCATGTTTCTGGTGCAGTCTGGGGGCCTCCGGCTCCTGGGTCCAGGGACAGTGTGTCACTTAGTGCTGCATCTGCAATTCTGTACCAGTTCCAGGGCCCACACTTCCTGCTGAGTGCAGTGAGCAGGGCCAGAGACATTGCCACAGCCACAGACAGAGGGAGGTCCGGCTGGGGGTGCTGCAGAGGGAGACTGCTCAGCAGGCAGTCAGCTCTGCAGAGGGCTCGGCTGCTCCTCAGGCTGTCCAGGCTCAGCTCTGAGAAGCCAGTCCCAAATGAAATTCCTAGCAGCTGCACACCCACCCACACAGTGTCCCCCACACACACCTGGCAGCAGGGAGCATGTCCACTCGCACAGTGTCCCCACACACACCTGGACAGCAGGCATGTGCCCTCCTCCTTCACTAATCCAGCTTCTCTCGTAGTTTTCAGTAAGTCTCGTGACTGTCAATAACCATGTTCCTAAGAGCCTGAAGGTTTGCTACTTCAGTGGTACCTTTTAAAATTTCATTTAAAATTTTTCACTGATAGCATTTAAAAATTCTACTTTTGTGTTGTTTTGAGTACTTTTCAAAAACGCACTTCCTTACCTTAGACTTGGTCAATGACGGCTGCTGGATCTTGTCTGAGGCCTTTTCTGCATCTCTTAAAGTTTCCCGTTGGTCCCGTGAGTGCCATGGAATGCCTGGACCTGATCTTCAGACAGGAAGGCTGTTTTGCATGTTCTGTTGTCCTTTGGAGGATTTTCACATCATTGCTAACCAAGGCTGTGGGTCTGCAACTTCCTTAATGTCCTACTGGTCAGGCGTGGTTATTAACTAAAATGTCAGAATGTTCTCTGTACTTTTTTCTTTTAGTTGTAGATGACACAGTTCTTTTTTATCTGTATGTGGTGCTGAGGATCGAACCCAAGGCCTCACACAGGTGAGGCAGGTGCTCTACCCCTGAGCCCCAGCCCTTCCCCGTACTTTTTAAAATGCCATTTTCAGTAAGTTGTTTTTGAGGGATGTCTCCAGGTCATCAAACTCATTGACAAGAGATCATCCTCAGCACTCCCTTATGATCTTTTGAATGTCCACACAATAGGTAGTAGCCTTATTTTTTCCCATTAACCTGAAAGATTTAACAATTTTAATCTTTTCACAAAATTATTTTTTGGCCTTTTTGATCTTTCATCTAATATGTTGATTACTGCTCTGATCCCTCCCTCCCTCCTCTTCTTGGGTCTGGAAATGTAAATTTAGACTTGACTTTTCTTTTTTGGTGCTGGGGATAGAACCCAGGATACCTCAGTAGGCTGGGCATTCGAATGCTCTACCACTGGGCCCCACCTCAGCCCTCCACCTTTTCTTCTACGTTTAAGGTTGCTGTCACTTCCGAAGTACTTTTGTAACCAGATCCCATCATTTTTGATGTGTCGGATTTTTATTGCTCAGTTCTAAATATCTAATTTCCATTCCACTTTGCATGTTGCTTAATTATTCAACATTGGTTAATTTTTATTTAAAATCCATTACCACCGAACAGGATTTCAACTCTATAGTCTTAATAAATGCCGGTGGCATTTTGGTCCAGTCTGTGGTCTTTCTGAGTGAAAAGCAATGCCCATGAAAGGAATGTGTATTCTGGTCATTGATCGAAGTCCATTTCACTGCTCAAGTGTCCTTATGTCTGCTTACACATCTATTCCAGAAAGGTACCCAACAGTCACCTTGAGAATCTCGTCCTTTACCCAAATTCCCTCCTGTTGGAAGCTGTAGTAAATGTAGAAACATCACCTTTCCTCTGGCAGACTCTTATCTACACAGTGTGATTTTCCTGTTTTCACTTTCTTCCTGTAGTCAAACTCTTATGAGCAGGTCTTTTACTTAGATGATCTCTTCTTGTAATTGGAATATTTTTGTCTTTGTTCCTTCTCTCCTGCTTAAATAAGTAATTTTAAAAATGTAATTATTTTCATTCAATTCCAAAGGTTTTCCTACTTGGGAGTTATTTTTTTTTATTGTGGAAAAATATACATGTATTTACCATTTTAATTCCTGCAAGTGAAGAGTTCAGTGGCACTAAGCACATTCTGTTCTGAAACCGTGACCAACCATTTCTAAAGCTTCCCACTTCTGAAAACAGCTTTGTACTCCTTTGTTTAGGGTTTTCCTTATACACCATTTCTCCTTGCATAATGTGGAATAATATCCTTCTCTGTAATCCCAGAGGCTGGGAGGCTTGATAGTGAGTTCACATAGCTGTGAGACTCTCTAAATAAAATACAGAATAGGGCTGGGGATGCAACTCAGTGGGCAAGTGTCCCTCGGTTCCAAAAAAGAAAAGAATCTTCTAAGGTTATTTTTATTAGTTATTCATCTTCAACAAGGTCTGAAACTATCATTTTGGGAGTGCGGAGCTTTAAAACTTATAAAACAGTGCTTGCTTCCTCTACCCACCAGTGGCTCCAGCCTGCCCTGACTGCTTTTAATAACTTACGGATGCCTCTAATTCGATACTGGTCCTGATGCACCTCAGCCAGACACTGCCGGCTCCCCTCGTGCTGGCAAGGCAGCCTGGCACCATCAGTCCAGGAGTAGTCAAAACCCCAAGCCCGAAGCAGTTTCTACTGCACAGGTGTCACTTTTGCAAACACCATCCCAGAGCTGAAAAGTCCCAAAGTGGACCAGCTTAAGTGGGGAGCTGCTTTTGGTATCTAGACTTACTACTCACACAAATCCACCCTGTGGGTTTTTTAACTGTCCTTGGTTTTCTTCAAGCTGATGTCTCTGTTGTCAAGCTCCCTGCCTTCTTTCAGCTGTCCCTGAGCCTGTTGTGTTCCCTTTCTGGCTGGCTGTTGTTGGACGCTGTACTCCATGGAACTTTCTCTGCCGTTTCCCACATGCTGAATTCCTAACTTGACCCCTCACACTTCATTTCAGGTAAGTTCTACTTTGCTTTTTTCCAGATCTTTCTTCCTGGTCATGTCTGGCAATCCCTTGTGCATGTTTCCCAGGCTCTTACCTCTTTAAACCTATTAGATATTTCAGAAGAAGCATCAGCTCATTTCAGAATCTGCAAGCCTCGCAAGTCTAATGACACAACTGGACGTTCCTCTCTTTCCTATGGTGGCTTTGTCCTTTGGTTCTAATAAACCTGCACTGCAGGCAGGCGGCTGCTTCCTTGTGCTGCCGCCGCCTAAACAGATGAAGTGCTCTAGTTGGGCTTCTTATACCTGATGCTCTGCTGTTAGGTCCACGTTCTGAAACCTGTGTCACCTTCCTTTGTAAACCCTCCCATGACAAAGGACCAGGAGAGAGACCACACGCCCCATCTCCCTTTGAAGAAGAGTTCTAACAGCCATCTCTCAAACCCACATTCGATAAACAGATGTGCTGAATCCACAACAAGAAGATAATGGTAATACCAAAATATTATATGAATATTTTAATGCAAAATGCTTAACACTTAAAATTAGCAAAGCTTCATTTAAATTAAAATTCCATGTAACTACAGATGGTTAGCCCAGAGTCGTACAGTAGTTGACTTCTGCTCTATAACGCCAGTCCTATGCCACACAGAGGACTGCTCCTTTAGCTGTGGCTTCCTCCTGCATCCTGGACCCTGACCAGGTGGGAGGGTGGCCAGACAGACACGAGACAAAGCTGACCAGTAAGCCCATAGCAATCCTAAGCTCATGGACCTGTCTGCACCCTCCAGACCCAGCTGGAAATGACCATTGCAGAGTTGACAGGAGGCTCTGTTTGTACAGCTTGGTGAGAGTCCCGCACTAGGAGAGGAGTCACAGTATCAGGATGCACGTCTGTAAATAGTACTACATATACACACTTAGTGTCTGTAAACACTAGAAATATACATTAGACAGAATACCCTCACAAGTCGGGTATAGTTTAAAAAAGAAGATGAGGTAACATGAAATCTCAAAGTCCACAGGAGTCCTGCCTGAAGAGTTTGAACAGCTGCCAGTAGTTCATTGCCAACATGCAGGGACTAAGGTCTGCTGAAGCTCGACTCGCTGGCCTTCAGCATAGCCACCGCATCTTTCACCGCATGGTAGATGACATTCTTCACCTGCAATAGCAGAAGCAAAGTGGGTCACTCCACCACTCAGGCCACCATCCCTCACTACGCATCTACAGCCGCCCCCAGCAGTATCACCAAATACCAACGTTCATGTGAAATGCCAGCACCAGGAAAGGCCTGGGCTCCTTCAGAGCAGTGCCCGCCGCCTCTGGAGAACCTGGAGCCCACTCCCTCTTCCCGCAGGCCAGGCAGTGCGAGGCAGGTTCCAAGGACACCTCTGCCTTGACTTCTCCCTTCCTTATTCCTACAGAACCAGGTACTTCCCCAGCTTCCCAGACCTGCAGCACTGCTGCAGCGGCCACTGTCAGCCAGAGGTCCAGCTCTACTGCACCAGGTCTCGTGAGAGCCCTGGCTGGCAGCTGGGCCGCAGCCAGAAGTATACAAGCAGCCTTGTCGCGGGCACAGTCCCTCCCAGAGTCTAGGCTGCAACACAGCAAGTGAGGTCTCCTCTGGGCTGCTCCCACTCCACTGCAGACATAGTGACTTTAACAGGCTGGGAAGCCAGCACCCACGAATGCCAGAAGCCAGGTCTGTTTTTACCTGTAATTTGTCTTCGTGGTTTGTATGAGTCTGCGACAGATAACGGAATTCCTGAGTGAGCCAGAAGCAGTGCTTCACGTGCTCTGGAGACACAAAGTCCTCGGCCACTTTGATGCAGCTGTACAAGTTGTGAACCTGGAAGACACCGAGCCACGTTAGTGCACATTCAAGTCCCCAGCAGAGAGCAGAAAGAGAAGCAGAGTGCTTGCCTGGTGCGGAGCTCCTGCTGGGATGAACACCACGTCCCCGAGGAACTGGACGATAGCCCAGCCCTGCACCCCATACTCCTGATGCAGGCGCTTTCTTAACGATCGGTCCAGATACCAGCTCTGGTCATGAATAGGATCATGGTCTGCTGGGTTCTCTTGACCTTGCTCTTCTGATACCTAGAATAAGAACATGAGCGACTTGCTAAGACCCAAAGTGAGTGAGCCTCAGGCGTTCTTCAGCCTAAGTGCCCCACTGCAGAAAAAGAGGAGCAGTAATCAGACCTGGAATGAACCAACAAAAGAAAGACTGCACATGGCTGCTGCTTCCTGGTACTGGCAGTCTCTACATGTTCTTGGACCCACTATATTTAGACATTTTTTGGCTTAGAACTTTTAAAGGTAAGTAGGTTCAAATTCCTTAGATAGAAACTTGTTTTACTGTCATTAAAGACCTACCTTTATTTAACAATCTGAGAGTTATCACACAGTC
Organism: Spermophilus citellus; assembly: GCF_964194105.1. Lineage (NCBI taxonomy): Eukaryota > Metazoa > Chordata > Mammalia > Rodentia > Sciuridae > Spermophilus > Spermophilus citellus. The sequence goes on along the minus strand of NC_138193.1, from coordinate 25,974,049 downwards.
CTGAAGATGACCACACATCCAATTTATTCTAGACCCAGTATCTGGAAAAGTACACACAGAGTGATGCTACGGGGAACAATAAGGTGACCAGCATGTTTAGAAAAGCCTTGTCCAGGAACAGCTCAGGCCTGCCTAGTGCCAGGCAGTAGGCCCAGTGGCTCAAGTCCATGCCTCATGGACAAGGGAGACCACCAGCCAAGGACACCTGGGTCACAACCAGTAACCTCAGTGCCAACAAGTTTAAAACCAAGTAAGCCCCAACTTTCCAACTTCCACACAGAGCCCTGCCTAAAAGAGACAGAAACTCCAGAAGCCTGGAGCCTTCCAGGACCCCGCAGTCCCTGGCTAATGAACACAAGTAGGGCCCTGCACCAAGTGACAGTGGACAAATCAACAGGGACCTGAGTAATGCACTCAGAACAAGGAAGCTAGGGGCCACGGTCTCTACCCAGTGCTCAGATTACAACACAATGGAAATAAATGGGTGCCCAGAGGTGAGTAGAGAACAGAGCTCTCCAAGCGCTATCATTAAAACACAGAAGGACAGGCCCCCTTGCCACAACCCTGCCAGCCAGGTCAGCTCATCACACAAGGACTTCCAACATGGCCACACGTGAGCCTCTCCTCACACACCTTTTTAAGGAATTCTCTTATTTTCTCTGTGTCCTTCGCAGCGTAGATGTGCCAGAGGGCTCCTGGCTTCTCTTTTCCTTCAATAAACCGCTTTATAGTGAGTTCATCGGAGTCTCCATCTTGGATGGTCCTGAGGACTTCTGGAGCAAAGGAAAGTAGGTGATCAGACCACAGACCCGGCTCGGACTGGGACAGTTAGCCCTACCCGGTGTGCAGCCCTACCTTCTTCCTGCTCGCACTGCCCTTTGGGGATGCCCACATAGACCATGACGTTAGCAGCGTCAGAAACGTCCAGGTGCAGGTTTGTTGTTCCGTATTTCCGATCTTCTGGAGTGATTAATCCTGCAGAAAAAAGACACTGAAGACAAATGCTGGGAGATACCTGGGAACAAGCTCGCTCTCTCATCCTCAAAAGTGACAACACTCAAGGGATGGAGCTGTCCTCTCCTTTAGAAAGGACTCTCTTATCAGATATTTAATTACAAGATTATACATCCACAAATCCTAAGAATTGTTTCCAGTGACAAGCAAAGGAGGTCCCTGATAAGAGCTTCATGCTTGAAATGAAATTACGGAAAAAAACTGCAGGCCTAAAGGGGGTACCCAGGACCCAACCTAGACGGCACAAGCTAAGTGGCAGAGCCGATTCCCAGGCCAGGGCAGCTGGAGCTCTGGGTGCTATGTGGCCTGGGACCAAGAGCCAGCACCACTTCTCATGGCCTGCTGGAAGCTGCCCGCTCCCACATACTGCAGGACGCTGCCTGATACACTCACTGGGCCAGAGTGCGGCCCCCTCCTGTGTCCAGTGCTTCCGGAACAAAGGCTGTGGGCTGCCCCAACAGTCTGTGTGGCCTGGGGGCCTTGACCCTTGGCTTGCCTGGGGCTGGACTTGTGGGCATGCCTCCAAATGCCCATCTGGGGCCAGAGCCCTGGCGTGCCCTGCTGCCTCTGCAACTTGCTGAACATCAGCCCCAGGCACAGAGGAAGTGCTGAGTGTCAGGGGGAACTCGGAAGACACAGGAATTCACTTTAAAATGGCAAAGGGAAAACATCAAGGGAACCACTGTTCTGGACTCTCATGTTCTCAATGTATTTGGAAAATATTTCCAGAATAAAAAGTAAAAAAATGTCAATTTTAAGAAGAGCCATTAACCTACTAGAAATGAAATGAAGGTCCCATCTGACTGCACAAGCCAGTGCCACGAAGTCTGATTCTACTTGCTGTTTGAAAAGTCAAGGAACAGCGTTCAGGAAGATGACACACGTGCAGTGCACCTGGGACACTGGGAACCACCAGCACAGGCTCCTGGACAATGGCCAGGACCTGGGGAGGGAGAGTGAGCTAGAGCCAGTCAGTCCCAGAAGGGCTGCTCGCTGGCCTGTCCAGGGCCACACTGGGTAAAGTGAGACCTGCCCAGCCACTGGCCCCAAGACTGCAACCACAGTAACACCACCAGACTCTCAACTGAGATTATAAAAACTAACGGTCACAGGGAAAGGACTCCCAGAACAACTAAAGATTGATACCAAAAAAACACACAAAGAACTTTCATGAGCCCAAGTTCTAGTCTCTGACTCGCCAATCGCTTCTGAGGTCATTGTCCCTTCTACTGTTCCAAAATCCTTGTCCCTACTTGGAAAATTCGAGGTCTTGCAGCTAGAGAGAGCCTGTACCCTCTCCTTTGAGCAGCCATGGCCTAACCCGTGGACGATGACAGCTGTATACCAATGTTGATGGCCAGGTGTCAGAAGTGAGGAGAGACATGTCTACCTTCTTTCAGCGTCTGCTGCCTGCTTTAGGGGGGATACAACTGTGTCAGGGGAAGAGCTCTGACAGAATGACACTGCCAACAGTCAGTGACTAGGAGGGAAAGACCCAAGCTGTGCTATTTAAACCAAGCAGGTGTATTCTGAAAAGGTAGCCACCTCACACCTTGGCTGTGACAGTGAATCACACAGGACAGGAACAAGGAGAGAGGGGAAGCCCGAGGGTCAGGCGCTGCTGTGGTAAGGGTGATGTCCTCTCCCCCTGAAAAGCAGCCTCAAGGTTTGGATTCCATCTGTCTTAACTTGTGAGTTAGCGTCTCCTCCTTACCATAAGCATTATACATCTTGGGACCCAGATCAGGCCGAACAAAGTAGTTTGGCAATCTAGAGGCCAAGTTCAATTTGCCGTCTCGCCTGGTGTACTCGGGCAGCGGAATGTTGGCCATCAGGTCATCGAACCTAGGACAAGAAAGCCAGGAATTTGCAAAACAAGCCTGCCATGTTTGTCGCACAGTGTGCAACGTGAACAGAACAAAGGTGTGTGGGTGACCCTGAGGCTGGGGAGAGTGGTCATGGAGACTTAAGGTCAGCACTGTAGCAGTTATAAACAGAGAGGCCTTCCTCTCCCACCACAGGATGTGTCAACTACCTGGAGCGTTTCAGGGAGAGCTGAGCAGGGAGAACCAGTAGCCACAAGGGAGGCTCCTCTCTAGGCTGCACTCGGGAGAACGTCCCGTTCGACTCCGAGCCCTGGCACAGCAGCGCCCATGACCGTGCAGCACAGCCTGTGCACCTCGTGGGCCTCGTCTCTGGCATGGCACTGGGCATGTGCACCAGTCCTAGACACCTCGACTTCATCTCACTTAAAAACACTTCCTCTCCAAAGGGTCTAGCCAGGACAACAGCCAGCACCAAAAAAGCCACGAATTCCACGTTTCCCTAAACCCACTCCTCGTCACCTCAAAGAACTCATCCCGCCAAGTCCAGGAGGCAGCCCTCTGCCTGCTGCCGTGGCCATACCTGGACGGCATCATGTCCCTGAAATCTTCTCCTGGTGGCCAGTCCTTAAGCTTCAAAACCATCGGTTCTTTTTCGTTTTTCAAACGATCTGTAAAGGAACCAGAATAAGCAAGCCATTATTCATGATTCAGACCAAAATCAATGACAAATTCATATTTTATGCTTCAACAATACAAATAATACAGTTTCATCTCGGTAGACGCTTCACAACCCGCTCCATTTAGAACACAAACACTGCTTTTCTCTAATGTCCCCGCCTGCCAGTTGCCAATCATTTCTAAATGGTCAAAAAATCCATTTGTGGGCTGGGGATGTGGCTCAAGCGGTAGCGCGCTCGCCTGGCATGCGTGCGGCCCGGGTTCGATCCTCAGCACCACATACCAACAAAGATGTTGTGTCCGCCGAGAACTAAAAAATAAAATATTAAAAATTCTCTCTCTCTCTCTCCTCTCTCTTAAAAAAAAAAAAAAAGATGTTGTATATGCCGAAAACTGAAAAAATATTAAAAAAAAAAAAATCCATTTGTACTCTCAGGGCAGCAAAATAAAGATCAGTAGTTAATTTGTATTAGGTCCCGTCTTTTGATGCTGCTCATTCTTTGAAATCCAGCCACTCCTCATGCCCATGACGTGTGGAACAAAACGTGTTTCTACAGTGGCCCTCAGGGACCCAGTCTGCTGCTCAACCACAGGTGACTAGCAAGATCAGTTTCCAAAGCCAGCATCACACAGAAATGACCAGCTCTGCTGAGACTGAGGCCATCCTGCTCTGCATGGACCAGGACCAGCCGGCCACCCCCTGTCATATTCTGGGTGACAAAGTGTATCACACTAGTCCCTGTAATACAACTAAGGCCCATTGGGAGGAGAAAGGGAGGATGACAGAGGCTCAGTCCTCGACTCCCTGTTGCTCCTATCTCCTTCCACATCCCTGACTCGTCTTTAGTACGTACTTGGGACATCCTCAAAGCCGTCCCAGAAGTCGCCTACTGTGGCTCCCGTGATGATTTCGTTGGTCCTGCAGTTCACGAGATCCACTTCCTGCTCCCCAAACTCTTTCCTGAAGGACTCGGGTTTCCAGAGTTCGGCGTTCAGTCTGTGGTGCACTCCCGAGACCATCACGGGCTACGGAGAGGGAGGAGGCTTAGCGCACCCCCAGCCCACAGCAGTTTCTCCCCAGCTGCTGCTGGTCCTGTTCTCGGGGAAGCCACAGCAGCTCCTATGTGAGAGCCCTGCCTTCCAACCACATCAGGAAGCTCCAGGAGAAAGGGCCCCCCCCTCGCACTCCAAGAAAACCCCATGCCAAGGCCAGGGGGCAGCATGGGATGTGAAGGAGATAAAGCCGGTGGGCGCCAGCCTGCGCTCCAGCCTGTCCTCACCACACTGGACACAGACCTGAGGCTGCCAAGTCCTGGTTGTTGGAGACAAGCCAGAATCCTGAGCTTTCTGTGCAGTCCTGATGTTAATGTAAAACCATGATGCGTATATATAAGCCAAACAAAACCTGCCGTTGCCTAGGGCACCTGCCTGCCACCCCCAGCCTCTGGGAGGATGAGTGAGCAGACCTGGGAGGTGGGACACACAGGGTGGAAAAGCACTATGAGAATGGGCAAGCCACGTTTTGGTACTTGGCATTTCCCACAAATTCTTGCCCAAGAGTAATGTTCCTTTGGTGAACACTCCAGTTTGGCCAAAAAGAAAAGCCAAAGATACAGAAAATGGAACCAAAACGACGTAAGCATAGCCTGGGCCCAAGGCCAGGCACTTCCGCACACTCCAGCTGCAGATCCAGCAACCACACCTGGGGGACTCTCACCAGGTATAAGATGCTGTTGCTACTGCTGCTGCTGCTACTGCTGCTGCTACTGCTGCTGCTACTCGGTGCCCACCCTAGGACAGCCGTCAGCTTCCCTCCATGAAGAGCTCGCTCAGTTTTATGCTGTCCTGTCCTGTCACTCCTTCAAACTCCCAAACAGCCCACCTTCCCTGAGGCTCACAAGGCCTGGCTGCTCTCATCAAAACCCAACAATGGGGCCAGGTGTGGTGGCGCATGCCTGCCTTTCCCTCGGCTCCAGAGGCTGAGGCAGGAGGATCACAGGTTCCAAGCCAGCCTCAGCAACTGAGAGAGATCCTGTCTCTAAATAAAATATAAAAAAGGGCTGGGGGACTGGAGTTGTGGCTCAGTGGTAGAGTGCTTGCCTAGCTTGTGAGAGGCACTGGGTTTGATTCTCGCCACTATATGCAAATAAATAAAATAAAGGCCCATCAACAACTAAATTTTTTTTTTAAAGGTGGGTGCTGGGGATGTGGCTCAATGTTCCAAGTACCCCTGGGTTCAATCCCCAATGCCAAGGGAGCCAAGGAGAGGGGCTGTGACTGGTTTGTGTTACCTGCCCTTGCTTCCAGCACTCCCTGAACACATTCCAGTTGCTCTTGTTGTTGGGGTCCTGCAGGCACAGCAAGCGGTTGTCGCAGAGCCAGTAGTGGGGAGTGTCAAAGCCCAGAATGCTGGGCTTGATCGTCAGTCCTTGAGGCCTCTTAGATAAGTCAGAGGAACTCTTGTTTTGCACCAAAGACGCAAAGATGTCATCAAGGATTTTTGGTGTATTCTTGAGTCCATTTTCTGTCTAAATTTAGGAAAGAACACAAGTCTTTTAAGTGTCCCCTTCCTAAAGATAGGATGAGCACTTATCAGTGTATGCTCAGAGCCCAAGCCAGGACCCCCAGGTAAAGAAGCAAGTCCCCTGTTCCCACTTGGTTACAGGAGAAAGTATATGTAATCAGAGAAAGTGGTCCTGCCCTGTGGAAGTCCATCTGCCAATGACCCAGCCTCCTGTCCCCACAAAGGTTAAGTATGTGATTTATGTCCTTCTACCCACTTGGTTTCTCTCAATATCTTCCTGTCTCCATGCAACTTTGTAAAGCAGATGCACACAATAAAGCAAACACATACCTTTCCTGAGGAGGAATTCAGGAGATTTCGGAGGAAACCAGAATTATTGTTGCTTACAGGTGTCAAGATGGTGCTGTTAAAGGTGTGAAGGACTGTGCTGGATTTGCTCAGAGGTGGGAGGGGTGGAAGGCATTTGATTTCATTCTTTAAAATTGGCATTGTAGGTTGTTTTTCTAAAACCAAACCAAAAAAATCCAGATTTAACAGCATTCTGAAAGGCAACTCTTAGCAATCTTCTAGTAACAATTATTTTAAAACTTGGGTTTTTGAGGGGTATGGTGGTGTACGCCTGTAATCCCAGCAACTCAGGAAGCTGAGGTAGGAGGATAATAAGTTCAAGGCCAGCCTCAACTGCCTTAAAATAGAAAAGGCTGGGGATGCCGCGGTTCAGTGGTAAAAAGCACCCCTGGTTAAGTCCCCGGTACCAAAACACACACACAAACCAACAAAAATCTTGGTTTTCATTTTCTAGAACCAAGAAAAATTTAAGGGGATAAATACCAATGATATTAAAGATTTCCCAATAAATATTAAAACAATATCTAGTACCCAGGCTAAACTAAGGAAAATGGCATTTTTAAAACTTTGACTTCTGTTTCTGTTATGCAAATAAAATGTACTGTTGTTAATTCACCCTGTTATTCAGCAACACTAATGTGTATTGCAAATGTAGATTCTTTTGAACTTTTCACATGTACTGTTAACAAATATTGACCGTTTATTGATTCCTTTCATATTTTCTTGATTTCTCTTATTCGGGCCTTAGTGCACTGGCCAGGGTTTCCTGATTAACAAAGTTAATGACAACTGACACCTTTGTCTCATCCCTGAACAAAGGAAACTATCAAAACAATTTTTTTGAAATTTAAGCCAGGCATGGTGGTGTGGGCCTGTGGTTCCAGCTACTCAGGAGGCTGAGGCAAGAAGAATCACTTACACCCAGGCGCTTGATGCCAGCTGGGCTCCACAGCGGAGACCCCATCTCTCATTAAAAAAAAAAAAAAAAAAAAAAAAAAATTCAATGTTAAGGGTGTTTTTAAAAAAATTTATAATTAGATTTAAGCTTTACACAGAGTTTTTCTGTGTCTCATCACACAATTTTCCTCTTATATTTTGGGATGTTAAACCATACCTTGTATTTCTGGAAGACCCTGCTTAGAGATTTTATATATATATATATATATATATATATATATATATTTTTTTTTTTAAGTCCCTTTATTTATGGTGTCAAACTTGAGTCACCACATTTTTTAAGGATGTTTCACATTAAAGAAATTAGCCAGAGACAGAATCACCTAGATTTTAACCTAAGCCTACCTTATCCCAAAGTCCACATTCTTTTTATTTTCATCAGCATCCTGAAACACTGGTGACAAAAATGGAACTGAAGATGGCACATTCCAGTGAGGTACAACAGAAACCAAGCACCATGTGGTGAGGAGAAGAGCTGGGGGCAGGTTGTCACTGTACTACAGTCTCAGCACCGTGCGCCCCTCCAGCCTCCACCCCCAAGCCTTGGGAGCTGACTGCAAACACACCTTCAGGACGGTTGCAGGAACACGTCCCCTCCCACGAGACTTCCAACCACTGTCTCCCCACAGTGAGACTGCAGAGCCCTCCACGAGAGACTCAGTCCTCAGGAACACTCACCCTTGTTCTCCTTGTTGACGTTCCCGCTGGTCAGGTCTGCCAGCCAGTTGAGTGGAGCCGTGCTGGCTGGACAGGCAGGCCTCATGCTGCAGGCTGGCCTGGAAGCTGCTTCTCCACTTGAGGCCACCGGCTCCAACACTGAGGGGCTCTGCGGGAGCATAGCACCCAGAGTCAGTTTTTCGCCAACTAAGGAAGTCTGTATGAGTACAAAAGGAGAGTTTTGTTTAGGCTGAAGAATGAAAATTCCCTTTTCTTAACCTTCTCCCTCTCCCCAGTAGCCATTAGTAAGAGAAGTTTCCAGAACAAAGCTACCTAATGAGTTGCCCCAGCTATCCTAGGGCTTCAGCAACCCTGCAACAGAACAGGGAGCAGGACTGCTGCGCAGAGCTTCTGAGGACTAGCAGTGGGAAGGAAGACCTCATGACCACCCCACACACAGGCATTTCGCCACCCTCCAACCCAGCCGGGTTTGCCCATGTCTCCACCACCCCATGCACCATGTGGCTTTGACGGAATGGTCTGTGCCTGTCTCCCTGAGAATCCAGCCAGACGAGGCACACAAAACACGGCTATTGGGTAAATAAGTGAGGTAGGCAGGAAAGGAAACAAGAGTTTGAGAGGGAATGTGCTCTTCTGGTTTAGCTGTAAGAGGTGAGGAGATGAGCAGCTCTTGAGAAACATCAAGAGGACTATCAAGAGGAGGAGCCAGCTGCAAAGACAGCACCACTTACTCCTCTGAGACCTAAGAAACCATCTGGTTGGCCCCAGAGAGGGAGAGAAGTTCCTGTGCTGGTCCACCCTCCCTGCACACGAGACACGCTGGCAATGCCCAGTGACTGCTACTGGTTGTCATTTCTGACACCCTAGCGAGCAATCACCTCGTGGGCAAAAATGTAACAACGTAAAAGCAGTGGAAACGGCAAAGATCCCAACTCCTCCAACTAAGAGTATAAAAGAATTTTGGATTCCTAAAAAACAAGGATGACGAGGCGAGAAAGGAGAGCCAGAGACAGAGTGATGGACGGCAGGGACGAGGGAAGCCTGCAGGAAGGGGCACCACTCCTTGCACTGTTCAGTTACATCAGAGGTAAAATACAGTTGGTAATTTAACACTCCATGAAGTCTATCTGAGTCATTTAGTTCTGCAGAACATGAACACCTTTTAGAAACCCACACAAATTTGACAGCAATTTGTTGGGTAGACTACAGCACAAATTTTTCCTTTTTCAAACAAAAGAAAAAAACTAAAATCTACTAAGAGCCACCCGGTGACTAAGAGCAACAGGAAGAATGGGAAGGGTGCGTCTCTGAACAGCCGCAGGCCCGTGTTCCTGCCAAATGCACTGCCAGGAATGCTTGGCTTATTTGAAAATAGACCATCAACAATTACAAGGACGATGAATCTAGCAGAAGCAGTAATACCTGTTTTAAGTCTTCCTTTGAGGCTGGCTTTGAGAAGAGTTTGAACTGCCTGTTTGAACAGGGGCAGTTTGCCTTTATCCCCCATTTGGCTCTTACAGAATGCACAATGTCACCAACATCGTAGAGTGCTAAGAAAACACAAGGGCAGAGGTGACATCTCAACAGGGTGCCGGTGCCTTAAAGCTCACCCAGCAGCACAGAGACCCAGTGTGCACAAGTACCCCTCCTTCTCCCAACAACTGCAAGCACCTCTGTCTTCCTCTATGAAACTATTCACAGGGCAGCGCTGCCCACAGAGTAAACCAACCACCAGTCCCTCGCCAGCCAAGACCCAGGGGAAGAGCCCCTGCACCGCACAGTACCTTTTCCAGGAATGATCTGCGTGGGCATCAGGTTCTCAGGCTCATGTATCTGACTCTTCACACATCTTAGCCAAGAGAATGTCTTGTAGGCAGCACCTGCAAATAATACCGCACTATGGTGACCATCTGCATGGCCCCAGGCCCCAGGGTCCAGGGTCCCCAGCATCATCAGCAGAAGGCTCCTCAAGGTGGGGGTGTCGGGTCAGCTCTCACCCTGCTGGCAGTTCTTCCTCTTCATGCGATAGCAGTCCACACACACCCCAAACCCACAGCGAGGGCACACCCAGTGCAAGTTGAAGATGGTGGTGTCACACACATCACACATTTCCCGGACTCCTTTGACCGCTCGCTTCCAGGCAACCTGCCCTGCAAGGATCAAGAGATCAGTCAGTCCTGTGGGGGAGAGGGGTTCCGAAATCAATGAGTGCCAAGAAGGGCTGTCAGTAGTCCTCCCTGCGTGCTCCAGCAAGCCTCGGCATCCTGCACCGCAGCTCTGCCTCTGAGGCCAAGCTGCACTCCACAGAAACCCTGCCCAGGCTGTGCAGCAGCTGCTCCACCAGCCACAGTGCAGCACCAGTGCCCTCAGCAGCTGTGTCTAAGCTTTCTGTTCGCAAGCTCCTGTGTGGAGGCAGCATGAAACAGGCTTCCTCCAGGGGAAAAGCAACCTGCTCAGACACACACACAACCCTTGGGATACTCACAGCTGCCTTCAATCCACTCACTGCCCATTAAATGCTCCAGCGTGTCTAAGGGCCTCAAAGGAACAGGCCTATGTACACGGTCAGGTCCTTGACTCTGTCCTGTCAGTGATACCAGGCCCAGGACTAACTCACATTACCATATGCCCAGCAGCTGGAGGCAACCTAGGAACCTACAAAGAGGCTATCTCCTGGTAATCAGAAGGAGGGTCCTTCTAGGTCTGGGCATGGGCTGCCTGCCCAGCCTGACGCTAACAGAAAGCTGAAGGAGTAGGAGCAAAGCAGGCATTGTTCCGAGTCACAGGAAAGCCCACTACCATGACTGACTCAGCCAGCCTGCCCCCTCCCCAAGCAGCCCTGGGCTGACACGGCTGCACTCTCCTTCCGTGGAGAGGACTTCTTCCTGATCCAGTCTATGGTGGATGCATTATTTCTTCCAGAATGATTGCACAGCCCAAATGACCCCAACTGCTGAGTAAACCTCTGCTGTTTCACCCATGCAAGAGCTCTAAGCACTTCACAAATGCGATCTCTGAACTGTACTTTGGTCACTTGGACTAGACTGCTTTATTACAAAGTATTCTTAAAACTCGGCCACCCGTCCTATGGTTATCTGTCACTGAAACGACGTAATTAGAAGAGCTCCCATGTGACAGTGGAAATGTGCTCCTCGTGTCAGGACGGTGACAGCCCTCAGCTAAAGCAGCAGTTTTCAGCACCTCTCAGGGAGGCGGCCCCTCCCATCGACCAGCCCATCACAGAGGAGGGAAGAAGACAGGACCATCACAGGCAAGGAGGAGAGGCTCCTCGGGAGGGGAAGAGCCCTTACGTACATCTTAAAAGGCAGATGTGTGTGCAACAAAACATCCTCAGAACAGAAAACCAGCACTGCCTCCAATAGCCCTGCGGCCAGAGGAGGGAAGCAGCCGCGTGTGCCAAGGACGGCTGCTCCTTGCAGTCTTTGCACCACTGCGCACAGCTGCTAAAGGAATTTCTTTAAATCAACTACTTTTACCCAAATGTATTAAGGAAATTTTTCTGAAAAGGGGAGAGGTTTTTTTGTTTTAATCACTTGTCCTAAAGACATCACAGGGAATGAGATCTTGATTTCCAATTCTCCACTACCCAATTAAATGGCATGATGTTAAATCCACTCTTCATCAGTATGGTCTAGTTCTGCAGTGGCTCAGACCCCTGACCCACCCACTTTCAGATTCCAACTGCTGGTTTCTATTCCTTGGACTCCAGAGAAATAATCTGCATTCCCTAATAACATTTCTGTGTTTAAGCTACCTTTGTTAACGTCCAGTAGTTAAGAACTTTGGTGGTGGTTAACTTCTGCGGATGCCTGTATTCAAATACGCTTGGTTATGCGAGTGGGAAGGCTTCCCTGTTAACTTTCAACTGTGTGGCAAAGAAAATGTGGAAGAGGACATAACACAGCCTTACGAGACCGACGCCCTGGTGCTTCTACAGAGCAAAAGGGCAGGGATAGGTGTGCTCTCCTCCTAGACATCCTACCTTGAGATGTCACCAAGGAGGTCTGGCTCTATTGGGTCACCCACCCTGGACCCTGGGGCTTGGTGGGCTATGTCCAGACTAACCTTCAAGTGTCCCCTCCAAATTCTGCTCTGACAATCACTTCTAACCCCAACTTGTTCCCATTCTCAGGCATGGAACCAGCTCACCCTGGTCCTCAGGAGGGTTAGAGAATAGCCTGTCCATTTTTCCTGATTACATAGCCATCTGAGGCCTCCTCACCCTTGGTGAGCCTGCACTCCTAGGGAGGCTGACTCTGAAGAAGCTAGCCATGGAAGGAAAAAGGCCACCTAATCCTCTCAGTGAAAATGAAACCATGCACTGGGACTTTGGTGTTACCTCAGAAACAAAAATCAAGTTGGACTCAAAAATCCTACCCCCTAAGAGATGCTCTTACTGTGTGGCTCAATAGTTGACATAGCTTCCTTTTCAGAAATCACCATTTGACAGAAGTGGTCTCCAATGTTGGCCAGGATGTACTTGGCTGTGTCCAAATCTGTCCCAACAACATTTCTGGTCAGAGGTAGCCACAAGCCAATTGCTTCACTGTCATATTTGTTTGGTGTTAAGAAGCCTTCTACCCGCAACACACCATGTTTGTTGAATTGCAACCTACGGAAAGTAGAAAACACACAGAACTGATTCACAACTTGTAATTACAATTTAAATCAATAAAATCCTTCAAGGTTTTCTGTAATTTCCATGATTAATTACAGCCAATTATTTGTGAATGCCAACAGAAAGATAAAACACTTGTATTTTTTCTTCCACAAGGAAAGCCTGAGAGGACTAGGAGAGGTGCATTCTGCATTCAAACCAAAACAGAGCCACACTCCCTCCACAGAGGCAGCTCAGCCTGCTGGGCATAGGACTTCATAGTAAGGACAGTCACCAGAAGATGATAATCTGATCAGATTTGAATACCTCCACTGTTTTCAGAATAATGCTCAGCTCAGCAAGAAAAGGCTACTCAGTTGCTGAAGCAAGGCCACATGGACCTGGGAGGGGTTGCGCACCCACCAGAGCCCCTGTTGTGTATCCCTGTTGTGAGAGGAAGCATGAGAGGGCCTCAGGTGCTCCAGAGAAGTAGGGAAAAGGCAGAGAACTTGCCCAGAACTCACTCAATTTCCTATCATACTTGGCTTTTTCATGAGCTATGTGTTAGTTTTGATCTTTTTAGTTGGAGACATAAGAAACTGACCCAAAATGCACACCAGATGTGACAGATGTCGTGACAGTCACTAAGTGCTAAGAGTTCTGTAGGGCTCATGGTGAAGCCGCCTGCCTCATAGAAATAGTAACTGAGCTTGCCTTGTCACAAAAGGTAGATAGTAGGTAAGAGAGGGTTATGTTCAGGAAACAGTGCTTCATACAAGAAGAAAAGCAGGTGAATTGGGTGACAAGAGACCAATAAGATTAAACCAGAGTTTACTCCCGAGGTGAGAATCCAGAGAGGAATGCTGGGTCAACTACTACAGGCCTTCAGCATGCTGCTGGGGACCCAGACCTCCTCCACTAGGCACTGGGGACCTAGAAAGACTCCTTGAGCCTGGGAGACACACAAAGTGTTTTCTAGAAAAATCACCTGTCCAAAAGAGTGCAGAGTAAGCAGGACAAGACAATAGGAGCTGCATAACAGATAAACTTGCTTCAAGCAATCCAAAGAGAGTTGCAAGGTTTAGTTAAAACAGCCCAAATTGGAAAGTCATGACACTAAAACAAGTATGAAAGCCATTTCAAAGGGGGGAGGTAATGACAATGGGACGTGGCAACTAAGCCTTAGAGACTCGGCCTCTACTTCTGTTTGATCTGTAGAAAAGCCGAATGGGAAATATTCGAGGAGGTGGCCAAGGACAGCTTTAATCTACTCTTCTCCAAGCAACAGGGGAAAGTTAATTATGACATTCTTTTACAAAAAGAGTGACTGTGTTCTAGTTTCAACTAGAGTGGCTTTTTTATTATAACACTAAGCAAAGGCACCTCCCCCTTAAATTAAAAAAAAAAAAAGGAAAACAGCTAAATCACAGCATCAATGATTTTTAGATGGTTCAAGAACAGTGATTTTTTAAAGAAAAAAAAGCTCTGATACTATTACACAGAACAACAAAGTGATCCCCTCCCTAAAAAGCCTTGGCAACTTCCCTCTCCCTTGCTCCAGTTACCACTTTTCACAGCAAGAGCCAGCAAAGTGCTAACAAAGACCTGGAGGAAGCACAATCATTCTGCGGTTTCTCCAAAATATACACAAGTGCAAATGCACAAGCACCTTTACTGTACACAGAAAGTCTCCTGAGAGGAAGTGGAACAAAGCTGACCTGACTAGTAACAGCCTGGACCAGACACCATGCAGGATGCCCATGTCTGCACCACAGCACTGCGACACACTCCACCGTCTGCACTTGTGACTCACTCAGCAGTGAAGGGCAAGCCAGTAGCCAGGAACTGGATTTCATTACAACAGCCTGAACCTGAGAGCACCGGCAGCTCGCCTGGCTGGTGTCCTGCATATGCTGCTTTGAATCGCACGATCCTTAAATACTGAAATTACTTGTGCACTTCATTCAGCTTATCAATCACCTTTTAACTTAAGATTTTAAGTTAGATTTTAACTTTGAATGAAAGAGCAGGAGAAAAGGAAGAAATTAAAAATCAACACTTGTTTGCAATTATAACTGTTGGACCTGAAAATATCTAAATTATGAAAAACTGGATTATATCCAAAGCTCATCAGTACCGGAACACCACCATTTGTGTCTCAATGAAAGAAAAAAGAAGGATGTCCTTTGCTTCACTCAGGCAGAAGAATTTACAGAAAAGGAATTTGACTCATGAAAAAATACAATATAAACATGAAAGCTTTGTCTATTAAGTTGAGATTTTTCACAAGACATGCCTTCTCTGGTAAAGGAAATGACAAGCAGGCCTGAATCCCACCAGTGGGCAAAAACACAGCTGACGGTTCCAGGAGGGCAACCTGGCAGGACAAATGCCAAGGCCTTGCACACACACCTCTAACCTAGCAATGCCACTTCCTACAATCCTTGCAAAGTACAGCCAGAGACACGGACAAGAAGATGTCAGCTCCATGTTATTTCTAGTGGCAAAAAATGAAAAGTCATCTTAATATATCAACAAAGGAGTTGCTGAGATGGGATATCAAGCATTGCTATAATGGGTTCTTATGCAGAAATGTATAAGTATTTGTAGAAAAGGATGAATGTGAACAAGAGGTTCCTCCTGGGCATTGGAAAATAAATCCAAAACAGTCCATGCAATATACTAATTGGATGGGCTTGAACACTGCCAGTGCACACTCCTTATTTGTGGTGGATTTTCAGAACCTTCAGCATTTTTCTACAATGACAGTACTTTTAGAAATAAAAACGTGTACTTCTAAGCTTCTCAGCTTCATTTGAAAAATAAGGTGTGGTGGTGCACGCCTATAATCCCAGCTACTGGCTATGGCGGGTAGATCACAAATTTGGGGCTAGCCTGGGCAATTTAATGAGAGTCCCTGCCTAAAAAAAAAAAAAAAAGAAAAAGAAACAAACAAAATAATATGCAGAAAGCTCTAGATTAATGCTCATAGATTAGAAATGCAACCACTACCTTCTTAGTTCTAGCTCTGCTACTGACACAAGAAGAAAAGTGCACAAGTGGGCCAGACGCCATGCACTCTCTCCCAGGCCTCACCTCCTGAAGTGGAAGAAGCGGCAGAACACAGGTGAGTCCTTCTGCTGCTCTTTGTCCTTACGCAGGCTGTCCAGACGACACTCCCGGCACTTGGGCAGCTGAGCCATGATGTTCACACAGGAGTCGTCCTGCACAAAGGCCTCACCGCTCTGCTGCAGCTTCTTGAGTTTAGCAGGATCTGTCAAAACTGACTTCCGGGCTGGTACTAGGAAAGAAAAAGATCAAGGAAACAGAATCTCAAGTTTTTGGATATCACATCAATATTTGGTTAAATTCTACTCATTAAGCCAATATTCACAAAGAAAGGACTCCTTCTCCACTCTTGGTTCAGAGTTAATGTCAGGAACATGGCTGACAGCAGACACCAGAGAACAACTGGAAGGTGCTCTTCTCTCCAGGTCGGCACACTCTCCTTTCACAACCAGGACAGCGGGAATGCCAGAGCAGCACTGCGAGGCAGAGGCCTCAAGCAAGCTCACTGCAGTACTAGCAATACAGGTGGGCACACCTCTCCAGAAGACCGAAGTCAAGGTCACTCTGCCCCTTTCACACTCAAGAGAGGCTGGTTTTAGGCTGGTGCAGTGGCAAACTGTTTGTAATCCCAGGGGCTGAGGCAGGAGGATCCTGAGATCAAAGCCAGCCTCAGCAAAAGCAAGGCACTAAGCAACTCAGTGAGACCCTGTTTCTAAATAAAATACAATAGGGCTGGGAATGTGGCTCAGTGGGTGAGTGCCCCTGAGTTTAATTCCTGGTACCAGCCCCCCCACAAAAAAAAGAGAGTCTAGTTTTAAAATGAGTTTTTTACAGCACTCTTTTAACAAAAGTGAACCAATCACTTTCCTACATAGATCCTTGGCCTACAAAGTAAGGGCTATTTTCTAAGGGCATCTAAAGACGTCACTTAACTCCTGACATGTCTTCAATCCCCTGTACACACATGCTCCCCTCAGAAGACAGGATTGTGGGTAAGCTCGTCAGGTGAGTTCTAACCTGTGATGGGTAGGAACTGGAGAAGAGACGTTAACAAGGTCCTTACAGAAGAGGAGAGCAGAGGTGAAGCCATCACAGGACAGGGCAATCACTGTCTGCCCAGCAACAGAAGAGAATCCACAGCGAGCCCAAGACAGAAAAGCCCCTTCTCCTCAGAGAACTCAGCATACAGAGAAGAGGGAAGGAAGTAGGTTCTTGGGCAAACAAAAACAACTTCTAGGGAACCAGGTAAGAGACCAGGCTGGGAGAAAACTGGAAGACAGACCCCAAACCAAAGAGGGTTTTAAGTAAAGTAAGTGTTCTCAATAATTCCCTTAGAGGTGATCTGTTGCCTCTCTTGTACAGCAGGCCTGATCACCCCATGACATGCTGAATAATGCTGGTACTGATGGTCCTTGACCCTTAAACACTCTCACTCGGTTACAGTGACAGAAAAAAGTAAAGAAATGAGAAAATAAAGGAGATTAATAGTTCAAGGATAGTTTTCATTACTCAAATGACATCACCCTTCAAGTTGGACCAGGTTCCCTCATCTGTTTTGCCCTGGCTGAAAAGAGGAAACATCTAGAGCTACGCAAGATGAACTGCCTACTCTACCCCTCAGTGAAGAGAGCAACTGTCAGCGCCTTCCATGCTCGCTCACAACAGAGCCAAGAGAACAGGACAATGCCCTGTTCCAAGGAGCCACCCATGCACCTCAACAGGAAAAAGGCAGCTCTTCGCTCTTCATGGAGCCAGGGAGCAGACTCCTGTATTGTCCAGCTTTCCAACAGCCACAGCCGCACTCATGGACACAGCTCGGAGATCCTGGTGGGTTTCCCAAAACATGCTCACTCCTCAGCTACAGACGGCAGGACGTGCTAGTCCAGGAGGTATGACTGGGTTTTCCTTTCCTTACAATCATGCTAGATGGAGGACAGCTGCACAGCATATAAAGTGAGACAAAGCTGGACTCCACTCACTTGTGAACCCGTCATGTGCTTAAAGCTAGTTGCCTGAGGGCTGATGACTCAAAAAGAATAAAGAAATAGAACAGATACATGCTTACGAATATTCACTTCATTTTGGGAGTTACATAACTCCTGAGGAACAGTATGATCTTATGCAAATTAGCATCTATATTAACCTAAACCTCAAGAATGAAGAAGATGGGGTACAAGAATCCCCCTAGGCCAAGAAAGTTCTTTCTCTTCCTCCAGATGTACACTATAAAAGGCCAAATCCCACCACTTTGCCCTCTAATTTCAGAGGCCTGCAGTAAATAAAAAAAAAAAAAAAAATAGTGCGGGCAGATTGATTTTTTGCTGACTCAAATGAACAGGGTTTAAGTTTTAAAAACTTAAAACTATTCTACACTGATTTTTCCCAATTCTGATAATTACCAAAATTGTGATAATTCTGACCATCATTTAAGGCACCTTTAAAGTATAAAGGCTCTGCACCTTTACCATGCTGAAGCCACTTCATTCTTCTAATTCTAGCAACACAGTCAGATGACCTTCATTACTGAAATGCACCCCAAACCTACCAGTACCCCTTATCCAAAAGGCTCAGGGCCAGAAGCGCTGCAGATTTCTGGCTCTTTTAATCTAGAGTATTTATGTATGTGTAGTGAGACACTTGAGATAGGACCCAAGTCTAAACACACAATTTCACATATACTGTACAGACACAGCCCTGAAGGTAATCAGATCCACTACTTTCAGGGTGTCTGCCCTCTGACTGGGAACATCACACAAGATCAGGTATGGAATTTCCCACCTGCAGTGTAACACTGACATGCAAAGAGTTTCAGATATTGGAACATTTTGGATTTACAATATTTGAACTAGAAATGCTCAACCTGCAGTATGAAGCACAGTACTACTTTCCCTACAGAAAGACCTTTTAGTTTGAACTGGTGAGCATGCAGTTCCTCCACTAAGTAAAGTTGCACAGCAGTTCAGCCCTGTCTTTCAACATCTTTAACCAACACTCCCTTTTCCAGAGTAAGGATGCAATTCTGTAATCTGTTCTTAAAAATTCAGATCTGAGCTTGTGTGTAAGGATGAAGTGTCACCTCTTCCCCTCTAACCTGTACATGACAGGAAAATCGCAGCAAGAGTTGAAGAGACAGTAATCAGCAGATCACTTTAGGTTTCATTTTTATTTACTTTCTTACAATGAAAAGTTGGGATAATTATCACCTAAGAGAACCAGTGACGTCATGGTGAAGGCTATGATGGAACGCCTCCACTTGGCGAGGTTAACAGACACCAGCCCTCAATCACAGCATGAACCCATCCTTTCAACACAGGCTCACCTGAACTTCCTCTACAGAATCACTTCCATGTATTCTATCACAGAGAACAAAACAGACACCACCTCTACCCTCTAGCAATGAAGACTTTAGAAACACTCACCGTTCTGGATTTTATTGTTGCTTCTTGTACAACAGCTTTCATTGTCTACTTTTCCAGAAGTCTCCTTTACACTCTGAGACTGGCAACCTAAAGCTGAAGGTTTGACCATTTTTCCTGCACAACTATGAGAGCTATCACAATTAACACCTGCTTTCACATCTGGCTTCTCTGAAGAGACATCAGAGGTGGAAGGTGCATGTTCTGGGTGCTTCTGTAGCTCGGGGGTACTGACAGTTTCCGCTTCTGCCCTGGGAGAAGCTTCTGTAGGTGAGCCCTCCTTAAGAAGGCCAAGGGGTGGCTGTGGAGCGGGCTGCAGTTGGCCTTCCTGCTCAGTGTCCGTCTTGGGTTGGTCACAGCCAACTCTGCGCTCACTTAGAATCTTCAAGTCTCCAGGCCCAACCTGAGCAGGCTGTGAGGAGGGAAGCCCTGCTCTGCAGACATCTGGTTTTGTTCTCAGTCCTTCAGGCTTTGTGTTTAGACAGGAAGAAAGCTCTTCTGGTAAACTCTGCTTAGGACACCTGGAAAACACAGGATGGCAAAGCAGCACATTAAGGCCTCTTTCAGCTCTCTTGATTCCAAAACCAACTGTATGTTCCCTTCAGCAACCAGCATGGATGAGAAGGCTGCTTCCACAGAGAACTCAGGACCAGTTTCTGTGAGCCAAAGTTAAAAGTCATCAGTCAACAACTCACAGAAGTATCTTAAACCAGAAAAACACAAGTGCTACTTACATCACAGTGAACCTTAGTTTTCCCTCAAAACAAGCTTAAATGGAACCAAAAATTATATTCAGCAGTTAATCTCAGTGGTTTTCAAAATGTCAAAATTAGTCTCTGCAGGGCCCATTATCAAAGTTTTTTTTTTAATATTAGAGAAACTTCTGAACTTTCTTATATAATGAAGATTATATTTAAATTTGAAAGATATAACTAGTATTCTTATTGCTTGCCAAGACTTGGAAATTCAATCTCATGGCAGGCAAATGTGTGAAGATAAAAACTTTTAAAATATGTGTACTAGAAATACTAGGTATCAGGCTGGGGTTGCAGCTCAGTTGTAAGGTGCCTGCCTCACATGTGTGAGGCACTCACTGGGTTTGATCCTCAGCACCACATAAAAATAAAGATACTGTGTGTTTATCTATAACTAAAAAATATTTTAAAAGGAATACTAGAAATCCCTTAAAAGGTAGTCACCCAATATTTAACCAGCAACAGAACAAATCCTGTTCAGCCCCAACCCAGCTGAGGTGGTTAGGACCACAGCAGATACTACAGCGGGCGATGACTGACTGATTCACAGACTCACTCTGCACCACCCCATCTTACTTGAGATATCCTTGAAGGACTTCATTTCTTCAAGATTCATTCTAGAATCCTTGCCCCATCAAATAATACAGCTTTATTTGTACTTTATTTTTCCTGCCTCCAACAGGATTCGTTCCTGAAGAACAATTTCTCATAAACAAGCATTCCTATCAATCTTCTGTTTGGGGTGGTACTAGGAATTGAACCCAGGGCTTCACATAAGCTAGGCCGTGTTCAACACTGAGCAGTGAGCATCCCATAGTATTCATAGCATTTATAGTAGAAATCTCAGTCTGGCCATCAATAATTTCCTGATGTCCTCTGTTGTGAGATTGCTTTCCTTGCGCCTAAGTACTGCCTTACCACTCTCCAGGTATCAGCATAGGAACTTGTCCTTTGTCTTTCCCCCAGCAAGCAACGTACTCAGCCACTCTCCCACGTTTGGGGACAGTCTTCCCAACCTGCCTCTCCACACCACAGTCTCTAATGACCACATCTTGTCTTGATCATAAGCCACCACCACCTCCCAGAAGAGGGCCTTCCCTCTCTCTGCACCATGCTCACTTGAACCCTCGTCACACTTGACATCTCTTATTCAGTACCTCCACCTGTCAGTGACACCATCACTCACTGCTCCCTTGTGTTTCAGTCCCCTCTGCCACATCTCTACACTTGACCTCAGTGACAAGGCTGAGAAGTGATTTTTACCTGTACCTGGGGTTGACTCACGTTTAGGTGGCCCCTCATTGTACCCACATCTCCTCCCCAATACCCACTGACCTCCATCTTCCACATTCAACCAATCCGTTCTTTTCTCCTTCCGAGCTCTACCCGTCAGCAGCACTCCAACAGGTCCCCACACCATCACAGAGCCCACTCCTGCCCTTCCACACTGCTTCCTGTTGTCCTGTGTGCTGTCTACACTTTTCACTGCTGAAGGAATCTGAGTAACCTCTCCTCTCAGAAACTTATGAAAAACTTCCATGGATAACCCGAGACGAAAACAGTGAACCATGACCAAAATAACTGGTTGTGATTAAGTATCTTTAACACAGCACTACTCACCCTTGAGGAATCTTTGCTCCAAGGTTGGGTGGAGAGTTGGCAGTCTGAGGAGTACTTTGCTGTCTTGGGTCTTTACTAGGAGGGGTTGCTGCGGTACAGCCAAGCAGGATCTCCTTAAAAGCTGTTGTGGGAACAGACTGTACAGGACACATACTGGGAGAAGCCTAAAAGATATCAAACCAAAGACATTAAAAGGGAAGTCCCTAGCTAGAAATATGAATTGCTAGCAAAATTCAAGATTTGCTTGGTTTAATAATAAACGAGCACAATACCATCACCAAATAAAAGGCCAGCACAGTAAATAGGTGATAAGTCACAAAATCATGGACTCACATCTAAAGGCTGTAAATAAATCACTTCAGCTTTCCAAAAACCTTCAGTGTTCCTACAAAAGATCACAAGCTGATCTTTTTCAGACCTCAATCGTATGCCAGGAAAACACAGTTATATAGCAACTGTTTAAAAATGCAATGCACAGAAGTGAACTTTTGGTGACAGTCTCAGTGGTGGCAATGTCACATGCATTTGTTTCAACATGACGAGTGCCTATCAGGCACTTACTGCGTAGACTGGCGGGAGACCTGACCTCGTAGGACTCCTATAGGCCTACTGGGTACAACATAAGCCTGTGCAATGCAATAGTGGCTGAAGACACGACTCTTGCTCTTAAGTGGCTCATCAAGTCACAAACGTCATTCCAAGCTGCAAAAAATATTAAGTCATGACAGGCCTACGGACAAAGACAGGAGGACACCCTCCCCTTCCCTCTCAGATGATTACACCTTCACCAAATGAACACATTGGAAACACCTCTCTCCAGTTTCTCATCCACAAAAATAAACTTCCCACCCTGACACAAGAAGGAAGAGGTGCATGCAGGACAGTTGCCATGGCTGCACCATGTGGCACAGGCTCCCCAGGCCCCAGGTGTAAGTCACACCTCTCCATCACCTCTGTGGGTGCCATGGTGCCCTTTTCCTCTCTCCTTCCACCCAACCCAAAGAACCTTCAAAGTTTCTTCTTCTAGTCATTAGCTTCTAAAATCTGATGTAGAACTTGAGGCTTGACAATTCTAAATATATTTAGATGTCATGTACACGAGTCTTTTCCTCATTTATTCTGGCAGCCTGGAAAATACGCCAGGCATGGTGGCATAACCTATAATCTCAGCTACCTGGAAGGCTTAAGCAGGGCAATCACTTGAGCTCAGGAGTTCCACACCTGAGCTTGGGCAACAGAGCAAGACTATCTCAAAAACAACACAGAAACACCTGAAAAGAACTTAACCACTAACAAAGTTTTGGCAGAGCTTCAAGCTACTTAATTGCTGAGTGATCTCATTGTATGTTCTACTATTTTTCATTGCATGTTCAACTTTCCTCTCCTTAAACATGAACCTAATGTTCTCCAGAAGATACATGTTTGCTCTTGGACTTACGGGAATAGGGGTGGAGTACAAGCTTGGGATAGTCAACTGTACCTCTCTGGACTGGTTTCCTAATCCTTTAAATGAAGAAATGAGCTGTGTATTTCTAAAGTCTCTTTTGAGTATTATTTTATAATTCTCTGGTAATCACCTATTAAAAGGCCAGCCTCCCAAAGTTTAATTGCCCAATCTTTGTGTGTGTATGTGCTGGGGATTGAACCCAGGACCTTGTGCCTACCAACTGAGCTATATCCCCAGCCCAAATTGCCCAGTCTTTACCAACGCTCATTTCAGGCTCACTCTTACCTTTCCTCAAAGCTACCATCTTACTCTGAATATGTTCAGAGTTGATGCACTCACACCTGTGCTTGAATTCACTACTGAGAACATCATTAGAAAGACTAGACCAAAACATCTATGCATAAATTTTGACTACAATGTCTGTCAAACTGCCAAAAAATCTCTCCATCTCTCCCATTTCCCATATCCAATCAATGATTCAAACCTTGCCTCTATTTCCAAAATATTCAATCTATCCACTTCTTTCCCTGCCATGCTATCAACACCTCTCCCCCTGGACTACATATCTTGTAGCTAGCCTGACTTCCTTCTATCTTTGCTAATCCTCTGCTTCCTGCTCAAAATTTATTCTACCACTGAGGTATCTTTCTAAAATAGAAGTCAATAAGAAGGCAGCACTGTGCTGCCTGCAGGAACCCCATGTGTTCCAGACTGTCAACTCCATCGCCCATCCCACTTCACTCTCCCCCTTGCTCATGGTCCTCCTGCTGCACTGGCTTCCTCCCTGGTCCCAATCTTCAAAGAGCCCAAACCTCTCTAGCCTTGCTACTCCTTCTGTCTGCAGTCTTCAGTGGCTGGCCAGTTCCTGCAGTCACCCTCCACTGGCTCAAATGTCTCCTCCTCAGAATCCCGATGACTCACTCCAAAGTAGGTCCCATGAGCCACTACCCTACTACTATCATACTCCTACCATGCTTACATCTTTCTCAATCATTTGTCACACTGTCAAAGTACCTTCTACTTAGTTACTGTCAGTTTCACAAGGGAATGTACATTACTTATGGGCAGAGGCCCTGTCCCTGTGTCTGTTAACACCACTTCAAAGCCAGACATAAGGCAGATGCTCAATAAAAACAAGACTGGAGGAATGATGTACCAGTGAACAAATGCAGTTAGCACCTCGTATTTTTAAACAGATATATAATAAATAAGTCTTATGAGTTAGCTGAGGCAGTAATAATGGTCAGTGTTTCTCATAAGCAAATATTCATAAAGTGTTTGTTGGAAGGAAGGAGGGTGGGAGGGAGGGTGGGTCGGCTAGCAAGAAGGAGAGGAGCAGGAAGATCTGTTGTGATGGTGGTGACCGCCTTACCAAGGACAGCATCTAAGAGGCCTGAGGACAACACAGCAGTGACCAACACTGAATTCTGGTGTTAGACCCTAGTTTGAATTCAGTCTTGACAATTCCTGGCACACTAATCGCGCACAGTTAGAGTAACAAAGCATAATTCACAGGATTGTGCTTTACCACAGCAGCTTGACACACAGCAAAAGCAATTTGGGGTTCAACAATCTTAATGCAGAAAAATTCTGCAGAAGTTTTCTCAGCTGCATCACTGTGTGATAGAATTCACTTAACTTGGGGTGCTTTCCTTGAAGCAGCTTAAGGACACCCCTGTGACTTGCCTAAGGTGAAGCTCCATGGGATGGACACTGCCTCCCAGCCCGTCATTCCTCCTGTGTACACCTCTGCACTGCCTCTGACTCAGAAAAGGTCAAAGTTTCTCCTTACCTGAAGAGCTTCCCTGAAGGTCTTCTATACCAGTCATGGCAATAGTTCCTCCCTGCCAGCAGACGGAGATAATATAATTGAGTGCACGACAGTTTCTTACAAGGGCACTGCTGGCTCACTCCTCAGCAGACCTCTCAACTAACCAGGCAGCATCCAAACTCTGAGGAATAGTCTGCTAGGCAGAGAAGACCTTCAAGGAGCCAGATTCCACTGGCACACAGGCTTATCTCATCCAAAAGGACTCATATCAGGGCAGCCCAGGATCGTGCCTACCTAATCCCAAACTCCTGCTTTCCACGACAACCCTGCAAGTCAAGCCTCACAGCTCAGCGCACCTGGGAGGTGCGAACAGGAAGAGCTGGGCTGTGTGCTGCGGTGCTTCCACTCACCCCACACATTAGCTCCTCCATTCCTTCACCTCTTCAGCCCCCTGGAGTCGAGGCCAGCTGGGTTTCCTACACTTGCCTCATTCTAAGAATCACCCAGGATTAAAAAGAACGGTGATATGAAAAAATACTCAAGGAGGCTGCAGAAAAGTATGTGTTTAGTTTATTTAAAAAAAAAAAAAAGAAAAAGAAAAACAGGCCTCCGTGATATATGATAAGGAAAGGAGCAAGGAAGGATTCCAAAACAAAGAGTCTCTGAGAAGCACAATGACAAGTGAGTTTTCTTCTTTTTGTTGCATTTTCTAAATAAGCCAAAAATTCTAAAATAACTTTAAAAATCAATGTCAGACTTCTAAGACTTCTAATACTCCAGGTAAACACCTAAGACCTCCAATTTCTATTAGAATAAGATGCCTTATTCAGTGCTTAAGAGCTGACACAGGCTTTTTAAAACATGGAATTCTGTTTCTCATTTTCAGATGCAGAGGTTAAGAAATTCATCCCCAGGCTGAAGTTCAGGCTTACACTTTTAACAGCTTCTGTTGTGCCCAATATATCCACTTGTTGCTCCTGGGTATATGGACAGTCCCACTCCCTGCCCTTCCAGAGCATGCGTTGGGCAGAGGATCACATCACACATGTGCATACTACCGCATTTCACAAGCACCTCCTTGAAGGTTACAAATTTACTCCACCCCCTTTCTGTCGATGATAAAGCTGACACTTGGAAGAACTGACACCTTCCCCCAGGAAGCCCCCAACCTCAGTTCTGTCCATTCTTCCTCTCCAAATAAGGTCTCCCATTTCTACCCCATGTCCCCCAGTGCTCTAACAACCCTCCTTTCCATGCCCCTTGACTGTTCCCAGATAGCCACTGCATCAGGTAGCACTTGC
This sequence comes from Spermophilus citellus, assembly GCF_964194105.1. Taxonomy (NCBI): domain Eukaryota; kingdom Metazoa; phylum Chordata; class Mammalia; order Rodentia; family Sciuridae; genus Spermophilus; species Spermophilus citellus. Next base: position 25,948,027 of record NC_138193.1, on the reverse strand, counting down.
CTACTCCCAGTAGCCTTGGCAAACTGGCCTTTACTGGTCTCTACCCTAGATGGCTAATAATTCCAATGTCACACCTGACAGGCTACAACTCCACCCAGCTTCTCACCAGGGGGATTAATTGGCAACGACCTCTCTGAGTTTAACTCTAAGATGCAACACTCACTTGCTGGCTTGGCATCCCCTTCACAGTCCTCAACCCAGAGTCTTGCTTGTATTTCCTTCTCCCACCAGCTCAGCCCTTCTAAACTGGGGGAGCACACAACACCATGAATGACCGACCATGTCCCTTGCACTTTCTAAGCTTCAGCAGTTTTCTACCCACTGTTAGGAAACACCCTCGTCCTCAGTCCTCACACCTAGTCTTCCAATGGGCCAAGTCAACGATGCCTCCAAAGCAGCTCTCAATTTCCTCAGTTCACTGACTGGCTTCATGCTCCTCCGTGGTAGACATTCCCACTAACTTCACCTGTGCCCTCATTTCTATCCAACCCCCTTCCTTCACCCATCATCCGTAAAGCTCAAGTCCATCACCTAAAACTTAAAACCCCTAATACCCTAAATCACCCTCCATACCTAACTGTCAGATAAAACTCAACTTGAGTCTGCTGAATCTCTCTCTCCTTTACCCTTCCTTCTATGCTCCTCCAGCCACATGCCCTCTAAGAAAGGGACACACTCTGAGAACGTCTGCCTATACTACTCTGTGAGGCAGGCACCTGCACAGCTCCTGCTCAGAGCATGCCCTCCAAGCTTGTGGGACACTATAATCTGAACAGCCCCCCCCCCCAATCAACTACGGGCTCTTTAAGGCAGGAACTCCAAATACAAGTCAGTCTTTAGGACCAAGTACCCAGTCGTGGTAAGTGTTCAACCTTGTAACTCGAAGGCAAAAATAAAACGTAATTAACACTAATTTCTATAATGACTTTTTCCAACCCAAGCATCCACCCAAGATACCTTGGTTTACAAAGCTTCTGGAGAGGTATCGAAGTTCCTAGGTAGGATCAGGAAAGCCCTCTGGCCACTAGCCACAGAGACTACTGTGTGCTACAGCACAGTGCTAGCTCTGGTTCTAGTCAACACTGTGGTCCAGTCTGCCCCCAACAAACCTTGATTCCCTCACTGACCCTGGTCCATTACCCATGCTGTTGCTCCTTGCCTGGCTCCCAAGACCTCAAGGTTCCTTTTCAAATATTGTGGACACTTTAAAAAAAAAAATCTTTATTTTATTTATTTATTTTTATATAGTGCTAAGGATCGAACCCAGGGCCTCACACATACTAGGCAAGTGCTCTACCACTGATCCACAAGCCCCCTGTGGATACTCTTAACAATAATATCCTGATCAGTTTTAAAAATCTAAACTTCACCCTGGAGCACAGCATCATAAAGGTTTTTGTGGTGCTGGAGGCATATCCCAGGTTTGTCTTGCACATGCTAAACAAGCCGTCTACTACTGAGCTTCAGTCCCCACCCACAGAAGTATTTTAAATAATCATACTAAAGGAAATATCCATCAACACAAATGCATTTTTATCCCAAAGTTCAGAAAGTCATTTGTACTGGAACAAGTCCTAATGTTTGAACTCACCTAGAGAGAAACAAAATTTCTTGATCCAAATAGCGACTATTTGGGAACAGAATTAAATTTGGCACCTGAATCCACATGGCATTCATGGGAGCCCAAACCTTTTCTGGCAGAAATTATAATGGCAAATCAACTACTTGCTTTGAAAAAACCAGTACATTTCCATACCTAATCATGAAAGACCAATGAAACTTCCTTATTATCAAGAGATCAAGGGGTCCATTTCATCAACATCCAATCTACTCAGAATTTTAAGATTCTTTCCCTCGTCTCCTTCCAATATAACACATACAACTCAATTTACCTTCAAAAACTCCCTCATGTGGTGAAATTGTCACATCTGCTAAGAATTTCCAGCAAATATCCCCAAAAACGAAACCTTAAAATACATATATATATATATATATATATATATATATATATATATATATATATGTATATTATATCCATCTACTATATACTATATATATATATAGTAGATGGATATAATGCCTTTATTTTGTTTTCATGCGGTGCCAAGGATCGAACCCAGTGCCTCCATATGCCAGGCAAGCACTCTGCCAACTGAGCCACAACCCCAGCCCCCAAACTTATTTTTAACGCAAAAAATAGTGAACTAGAAACTTATATTATCTCCATCTGCTGCAGTGTAGAAATCATGGCCAAGATCAGGAACTTGCACAAAAGAGTGGACAAGACAGCACACAGCCAACAGAAAAGACATCTATCTAACTACTACAGAGTCTGGCCATGCAACAGCAGAGCTAAAGAAACTTTACACAAATGACGAAAGCAAACCAAGATTACCTCAGAGCAAGATTTTGCCTGTTTGGAAACCAAGCTTCCATTATTCTCAGAAGACTTCCGTTTTACACCTCCAATTCTTGCAGAATTATCTAAAATGTGTAAAAATAGGTAAGCTGGTTTCTTGTAACATAAGGAAAACAGAGAAAAGGGGGAAGGAGAAGATTTTAATTAGATAGTACTGTATCTTACCATATGTCACGAAGTTATCATGTACAACTTCAACATGAATCAGTGAGGGATCGACAATTTTCAATGCTGGAATCTTAAAAACAAAAACAAAGAGGGGTTGGGGTTGTAGCTCAGTGGTGGAGCGCTTGCCTAGCATGTGTGAGGCACTGGGTTCAATTCTCAGCACTGCATATAAATAAGTAAAATAATGATACACTGACAATTAAAAAACATTAAAAAAAACAAACTAAATTTTTTTAAATGCTTAGGAACACATTGAAAATTGGCTCAATTAAAATAATAGAGTATCTTAGAAATAATTTCTTTTAAAAATGATTGTAATAATTTGTATCTCTTATTCTAACTTCATAAAATGAGAAAATATTATTAGGTACTTTAAGATCACAGATTTTCTGTGTGGTTATGTGGCCCTGGAACTCATCTTTCACACAGTTACCATGGTCTTTACCTCCTCACAGTTGACTTGAAGAGTTTTAGATGCTGGGTTTCCGTTCACAACAGTTGCTGAAAACCACTGAGTAGATGGGTCCAAACTATAAATTTTTACTTCTGAACCAACTAAGTTTTTGTCACCTTAAAAAAAATAAACGAAAAAAAATGTTAGAGAATCTGCGCTACCTTCCAATAGTACCATTATCCAAGACATCTTCCCCAAATCTTTAATTTCTATAAACATAAAGATAAAATAATTGCTACAAACTTAAAACAGACATTTCAGCAAAGCTAAAGAAAATGTAGGCTTTCAATGCTCCATTTTCTTACAGATTTGAATTCGAATAATATATTTGACACATTCCATCAGAACAAAAAGTATCAGACAATTCATCAGAAACTCACTGTTCTGTGTAGTTTTAGAGGAATCAAATTTAGGAACCCCAACAGAACTGTGAGTTTAATTCAGAAAAAAAAAAAAATTTTTTCTTCATGACTGTGAAACTGAGAAACTCAATACCATTAAATGGGAAGGTAAGGATTACTAAGGAATTTTATACAACTAAAATTCCAAACATCAAATTCCATGTCAGAATATAACTGAGCTTTTAAAATGCCTACATTACATTTATAATTTCACATAATTTCTGAACTTTACAAATTAAACTCCTCAATCATGTTACATAGGAAAACTTCTTATTTTTCAATTTTAAAATTAATTACAATGAAAAAAAATTAAGAAATCTTAATGACAGAATGAGGAAGAAGAGCTAAACCATAGGTTCTTAAAAGCAATCACTGGTTAACTTATGAACTATCAACAAGAGAGCATCCACATACCTTTTAAAAGATGGCTTTCATCTAAATGTTTCACAATCAAAGCCTGAAATTCTTTACTGATGCTCTGATTATCAGTAAGGGAAAGCCGAAGATTGTTTACATCCTGTAAAATCAAAGATTGTTACACTTTAAGGAAACAAAAAAGAATTATTTATAAATCCCAATGACCATTTCAACTGGTCATCCAGACCAGTTCAGGTAATGTCAACTAGCCATTTGATGGCACCAAACCATTTCAACTCCAGTGAACTGAGTTGGTCAAGAAGTTGGAAATTATCAAACACAGGCATAAGGCCAACTGAGAGGAAGTCACCCATGCCAAGAGCGTGAGAAATACCAAGTGACTCAATCATGATTTTAAGCATGACATAACTTTGGTTATGGGAAAATAATAAGTGAATAAACAAGCTGGTTGATCCAACTTTAAAACAAATCCATATACCAAATACTGGGAAATCCCAAGCCCAATCCAAGAAACAAAGACACACCGAGAGATGCTCATTGTCAATTCACTAAAATCGCTGTTTTAGCATCTCATTTCATACAAATTCATTTAACCTATCTATATCCCAAATACATTCTACTTTATAAAAGGTAAGGAAGCTGGTGGTGGGGGATGACAAACAGAAAACCTGAATGCGCAGCCCAGGGCTTCAGAGCGAGCCAGTTCTGAAACACTCCGTTCTTGGCAGCTGCCCCACCTGGCACTCATCCGCCCTCTGGCTCTGTGTGCACACCCAGTTATGACAAATGTATACAGACCGTCAATAGGAACAACCAGCCAAACCAAAATTCTAGCAGGGCAAAGAAAAACAGTGCTAAACACAGCAGCCCTTACAACTCAGGGCCTTCCCACTTCTCTGCTACTGTGAGATACATCCACAGCAGCAAGAGCAGTCCACCAATTTCTCCCACTTAGAGAAGAAGGCTGAGCTGGAATAGTGTATTTTCTTAGTCAGATATTGCTACATAAACCAGGGAAGCCACAACAGCTCAAAGGTAATTACCAGAATGGGTCATATATTGGTTGGGTTTTTCCCCCTCATAATTTAGTACTACAATTTCAAAAAAAAAAAATCCAAATCTTATTATAAGATAAGCAATCTACTGATGCAGAGAGCCACATGGGGCTCCCTGGAAAGGCAGAGTGATTCTAGTCTACCTAGGACAGTTTTAGGGCCTATCTAAAGTGCTAGATAGTTCATCTAGAGACCCTGTCTTATTTCTTACCCATAAGTAACTGAGTCAAATCCATCTAACCACACATCTTAAGTTTCTTTTTTTTTGACATCTTAAGTTTCAATACCAACTTCTGCATATGCCAAATGACATTCAGGTGCTCTCTGCATTATTTAGAGCAAGCATCCTATAAACTCATACAGCAGAAGCCTGATGTGATCATCCATATCTACACAATAGTGTCCTGAGTAAAATCCAAGAATGCACACTGAAGTTTCCCTCAATGAATTATATATTAGGATTACATGAAGAACAATTTTCACACTGAGAACCCAAGGTACAACTCACTGAGAACAAACACTAATCTAGATTTTCCCTTTTTATAAATTTTTTTAGTTGAAGATAGATAAATAAATAAAGGTATTGTCTATCTATCTATCTATAATATGGTATCTATAATATGGTAGTGCCTCACATGAGGTAGGCAAGTGCTCTACCACTGAGCTACAACCCCAGCCCTAGATTTTTCCTTTTTAATTTTGAGAAACAAAACTAATACTTCTACCTTAACTGAAAAACTAAGACATGTGGAAGATGTAAATTCAGGAAACAATGCTGGCAAGTAAAAACTATTCTACCACCCAGTAAGGCAAAAGAGCCAAACACCCATCTGTGTCACTGGTCCTGTAAACAAATCATTCTTCTCAAGGCAGGAAAACCATCAAGATGCCTAGTAACATATGAAGGTAGCTTGCATGTGAACTTAATTGGAAGCATCCTCCTTTGTTCTACCTACTTCTACATTATAAAATGAAGCCTACATGATGGGCCTTGTTTTCACTCATTTCCAGGATATGGAAGTAAAAGCAAAGCCAATTGTTGAGAAAGCCAGTGTGTGGCTTTCCAGTACAGGCCCAGAAACTCAGCCACCGGCCCAGGCTGCATATTAGCAAACACACAGGTTTAATAGTTGTGCATACTACAGAAACAAGTCAGATCTGAAATCACAAAGCAGAGTGCGTAAAGGGGACAGATGTCATTACAAAACCAATAGTATTCTGAAGGCAGTGATCTCCTCCCTTCTAACGTTTCCATAACAAATACTAATATAAACAACCAGAAGCCCACCTTTAAAGGTGAGAGTTTTCCAAACGAATTGAAAAGAATGTATGTGTATACAGCCAATCCTCAGTTATGTTCCA
>NC_138193.1:22811596-22868390 GCF_964194105.1 Spermophilus citellus | reverse complement strand
AAGGATCTTTCCATTCTCCACATGTTCTCCTGACCTCAGCTGTGCTCATTCTCCCACAGGCCATTCTCTAGTTCCTTAGCTTCATCACCCTAGACACAGGTGATGGCATATTCCTAACCTTTCCTCATCCTGTGTCCACTCTCTATTCAGGTCCATTCCTGGCCAGTTGTGTCTGATGTTGTGATAGTGAAGTGGCACCCCCTTTCTCCGCAGAAAAGCCCTCTTCCCCATGGCTGATTTTAGGACTGTCGACAAAAGAGTGTCTGTGAAAGAGTTCAATGTAGATAAACTTCCTATTTTTGTGTCGCCCTGTTTACTTGGCCACTGGCCAAGAAGATATCGGCACTCCATGTGCTGGACACCCCTTACTAGTTTTTCACAAATATATCCAGTATAGTACTTTGAAGAAATGTGCAATCAAGGCCTCTGGCCTTGAGCTGGGCTTCACAGAGATGTCTTCATTTTTAAGGTAAGTTACAAATGGGCTCTATAGTAAAAGCTGGCAGGGGGAGGAAAGAAAGGGGAGAAGAAGCTCTCCCCTTCCAAGGTGTTGTCCTTGAAGAGTTAACTTGCTCAGAACAGTGAAAGAAAAAAAAAAAACTGCTTTTATGTGAACTTCTGCAGACTGTGAACTTCTGAGCCCCTCCCCATACATGCTGGGTATAAAACTCTGAAGCTCCCTGAACTCGGGGTTCAGGGTATTGATTGATTACAGCAAAAGCTGTGCCCTCTGAACCTGGCTGCAGCCAAATAAAACTGTTTCCTGCTATCTTCGGTGCCTTGCCTCGTTTGTTCCTACAACATTTTTGGCTGGGTGGAAGAAATGCTTTATCAACCTCTGATGGGTCCCAAGTACCCCCCAAAGTGGTTGGAGCTGAAACGGATCCTGGGAGTCACCCGAGTAGTCTCTGTTTGGGGTCAGCAAGCAGAGGGGAAACCGTGACTTCCTTTTTGTTTGGTTTGGAATTGTTGGAATTTGGGCAGTATAGAAATTCTGTTCTGGCCATGTCTGTGTGAAAGTGTTTGAAAGTATGTGAATGAGATGGACAAAGGGAAGGGTACCAACCCAAACCGAGGGCTGAAGCGAGTGCAGTGTCCTGATCTATGGTTCTATGGCCCCTCATACAGTCTATGGTGGAATTTCACCAACCAACGTCTAGGTGAAAGCTCCAGGTTGGGGGTTGATACTGATACACAAGGCTAAGAGGGCCCTAAATCACCATGAGGGGATCAGCCAGAGATGGGTGAAGCAAGTCTTGTCCTAAGTATGTTTTGTTCTAAGTGTTCGTCACCTATGCAGGGTGGAACATGGAAGGCACAATAAGGAAACTGAGCTTCTGAAATGTGTGTTAGAAACCTTTAGGAAGATTTTCCTGGTAACTGTGGGGTGAGACTCACTCCACAAAGGTTGTATGCTCTGTGAATTAGAATGGCTCACCCAAGTTGTGGGCTGGCCACCAGAAGAATCTTTAGAGGATAGAGTCATTGCTGAGGTCCTTTTGGTTGTGGTTGGAATCCCTGAACCAGTTCTCTTATATTGATTGGCAAGAGATAGTACAGAAACAGCCCCCTTGGTTGATAGCCTGCCTGGATGGACAGTCCAAGCTGATGTTAGCCAGGAGCATAGTGGTCTCTAAGACACAGTGGAAAGCAGCTAAAAAGAAAACCTGACTAGGAAAGACAGGAAGGGAAACAGTTTTCCCCATGAGCCAGAAGAGGACCCAGGGCCTTATGTGCCACTCTACCCAACTTTGCCAAGACCACTGGGACAACAAACTGTCCCCTCAGACCCCTCATGCTCAGAGGCAACAAATGCCCCCCCAATACTGGCTATTCCTTCCTCTGTGATGTCCTCAAAGTCTTCCTAGGACCAAAGACTCTTTCACCTCCCAAGATTAAGGTGGGAGATTTGTCCCAAGTCTAGAGCCATAACTCAGATGAGAACTCTCCAGATGCCCCTGCAAGGGACAAAAGGACCTGCCCTTATTGACCAGAAGGGAAATGTCTGGAGGAGAAAAGGCAGTTTTGTGTGCCAGTCTTTCTCCACCAATGAGCTTATAAGCTGGAAAAATCATACTCTCTCCTACACAGAGAAACCCTGGGCCATGACTGATCTGATGCAGCCTATTATCCAGATATAGGATAGGGCCCCAACAAAGAAGAAGGTCTAAAGATAAAGAGTTGTCAAGAGACCCTCAGAGAAAATAAAAAAAAAAAAAATAGAAAAAAGGGAACAAAACACAGTATGTGCCCAAGTGTTAGAAGGAATTGGAGCCATCTCTGAGCCCTAACCTAAGCCGAGCACATCTGCAGACAAACAGAGCTGAGATAAGCCTCCTGCTGCTCTAGCATCTCCCTCTCACACCCTCAATAGCCCTGAACATTTCTCTCTGTCCCACTTCTGTCTAAGGCCCATCTGCCCTGTGAAACAGGCAGCAATAATCAAAAGAGATGTGCCCAACTGACTCAGAGCTAAATGTCTGGGCCATCCCGCTGCTGCCCCTTTCCCTGCCCAGGGATGCCCAGGGGAGGAGGGGCACCATAGAAACATTGCAGCCACAGTGCAAGTTTGTCAGTGAAGAAATTCACAGGTGCAAGCAACAGGTGATCAATGCAGCCTTTGGGGGACAGGTTCAGAGAGCCATTTGCCAAAAATTATAATCCTAGAGGGCTTTACTGAGAAGTGTGCCAGAGAGCTGACTAAGATGGCCACCACAGTTTTCATCAATCAAGACCCAGAGACTCAAAGACAGACAGACCAGAAAGATAAAGAGGAGGATGGATCTCCTTACAAACCCAGAGGTCACTCAAAGGGGGGTCTCAATAGAACTAAGCCAATGGTCCAAATGTTTATAAGGAAAAAAAAAAAAACATGGGCAGACAAAGGGGAAGCCTCCAATGGCCCCGGCAGACAAGCACTCACTGCCATGCTCAAAAGCTAAGACTTGAACAGAGAAGGAATGAATGTTTTCCCGCAGCCTTTGGCCCCAGCCCCTCCTTTCAGTTTCTTCCCACTTGCTCAGAAGTTGATGATTGATAAATATTGCAGGGGTCTGATAGACACACACAACTGCATCTGATGCATGGGACCCAGTGCCTTAGGAGGGCTCAGCTGCTGCAAGCCTCCAAATGAACCAGGAATATGTTCATGTTAACAGCCAATAGTGGGCCATAGGTTGCTCACTCCAAAAGGACATGCCACCCTAGCTCCAAGCCACATGATGTGAGCCACCAGCAGGAAGGTCCACAGAGCCCCATGCACCCAAGCATACAGAACAAAAACACAAGTGAGGCAGCTGCTATATTCAATTAGAGCAGGCTCCCACCTGGCAGGAGGATAAAGCCATGCAAAGAGAAAAACCTAGGTGGGCACAATGTGGCTGCCACACTGGGACCTGCATGGGACCACACTGCTGCCCTTCAACTTTGGCGGACGGCCCACAGCAGGACTTACATAGCTGCCTTTTACACAAATGATGTCCCGGGTCATCAGACTCTGCTAAGATTTACATTAGATTTAAGAGTTGGAGAATCCTAGCAGCCAAGATCCTGCACTGGGGGATAACAAAAAAATTCCTGCATCTTAAAGTGCCGGACGCTCTATGTGTGTCTCCCTTCCCTAAATGACAGCTCCTCCCAGGGGCTTGAGTAAACCATCCTTGTGAAAGCACTGGACTCTGACTTAAAAGTTCACATCTATCAAGAAAAAATCAAATACCTTGGTTACCAACTGACTTAACAACAGAACAGAACAATCTCTGAGCCTCAAAAGAAACAGGAGATCTGCTCAATTCCAGTCTCTTCAACCTGCCATCAGACTAGAGAATTCTTGGTGGCTACTGGGTTCAGCCATATTTGAATTCCCAACTTTTCAGTCATGGCAAAACCCCTCTATGAAACCACAAAAAGGGGAGAATGAGATCTCTGATGTGGGAGCAAACTAAGCAAAAGGCCTTTGAGGACATTAAACAAGCACTCACCAGTGCACCTGGATTAGGGCTCCCTGACCTCACAAAGCCTTTCTTTCTGTATGTCCATGATCTGTCTGGAGTGGCTATAGGAGTTTTGACTCAGATGCTGGGGACATGGCACCATCCAGTGGCCTATTTGTCCAAACAGCCAGACTCTGTAGCCCAGGGCTGGCCACCTTTTTATAGGCCCTTGCAGCCACAGCTCTTCTGGTGTTGGAAGCTGATAAACTGGCCATAGGACAAAAACTGGTTGTCAGAGTTCCTCATTCAATTTTGACATTGTTGGAATATAAAGGACACTATTGGTAGACTAATGAAAGAATGGTCAAATATCAGGGCACATTATGTGAAAACCCAAGTATCCATGTTGAGGTCACCAGAAATCTAAACTCAGCAACCTTGATGCCCATTGGACCTGGAAAACCTGATCACAAATGGGTTGAGGTCATGGTGAATTGTTCTCTAGCAGACCAGACATAACAGACCAGCCTCTCAAGGACACTAATGCAGAGAACTTGACAGTTGGAAGCAGTCTTATAAAAGATGAGGAATGTTTTGCTGGATATGCAATGGTCACTCTGGACTCCACTGTTGAGGCAGAATCTCTGCCTCAGCACAAAAAATAAAACTTATTGCTTTGACTAAGCACCTCAGTTGACAGCAGGAGTCTGTGTGGATATTTACATAAACTCAAAATATGTGTTGCTACCTTTCATGTTCATAGGGCCTTATGTAGGAGAAAAAAAAAGGAGCATGATGTATGGGCAAGAAATTCTTAAACTTTTGGATGCACAGTGGGCTCCCAGGAAACTTGTGATTATATATTGCCAAGGTCATTGAAAGGGAAACACTGTGGTTTCTCAGGGCAACCAGAGGGCTGAAGAGAGGCCAGGTTAGCTGTCTGCAAAAAACAGGAAGAAAATCTAGTCCTATGTTTAAATGCTGCCCTTCTGCCTGACTGACAGTCTAACAGAATGAGAACCAACATACTCCCAACATGAAAGTAAGTGATATAAGACTGAAAAAGAATTTTTTCTCCCAGGTGGATGGTGGAGATTTTCTGATGGCCGGCATAGCCATCCCAGATATTCTAGCCCCAGCCTTTATCAGACAGTTTCACAGGAAAACATGTTGGACATACAGCACTTGAGACAGTTCTGAGTCCCCCAGCTCACAAGCAACACCTGGATGATCTGCAAACAATGTGAGGTTTGTGCTCACAACAAACCTTGTCAGGGGCCAGAGCTCCATCAGAAATCCAAACTATAGGAGGAGCACCTTTTGAAGACTTGGAAGTAAACTTCACTGAACTACCATGCTCACGGGGCTATAAATAACTTTTGGATTTTGTGTGTTCCTACTCTGACTGCTTCTCACTCCCAATTCATGCTTACTCAGAGCCTGCTGCAGTCCTAGCAGTCCTGGGAGGATGGTGTACAGGGTCCTGGTCACACTGACCCTAGCTGAGATCCCTGAACCCTGGCTTCAATGGGGCCATGCAGGGCTCCCAGGAGTGGGTTCTGGGCTGCCTTCTGGCTGTGGTTGCAGGGCCAGGTCCTGAGCTCTAGTGTGGGCAGTGGTCTCTGAGCCTCAGGGCCGAGGTAGCCACAGCTCAAGACTGTCCTGGTCATGGGGGATGGAAACTAGCCCCAAGGTTGTCACTCTCTTTGTCTCCCTGTTGTTTTTAGTTTTTCCCTCATCTTCCTCCATCCTTTCACCTCCTCATTTTTTCATTTTTGTTTTTCTAGAATTTTTATTATTATACAATAATTCTATATTTTAGGTGTCACTTCAGAAAAACTAAACATGTTAAAATTAATTCCTATCATTTTTCAACTCTATCTCCCTACTATCTTCCCATCAAATATTTCAGTCTGTGTATGTAGCCTACCATTTCTGTGAAAGTCTATGTATTAAAAAATATTTCCTCTTATTTCTGAAATATATCTCTCTCCCTCCCTCCCTCCCTCCCTCTCACTGTTCCTTTTTATTCCCATAATTTAACAAAATGTAAAACAACAAAGACCTGGGCCAAAGCTAAGTGTCCACTGCAGGTCAAGGCCTTGGCTCCTGGTGAGGATCTTTCCATTCTCCACATTTTCTCCTGACCTCAGCTGTGCTCATTCTCCCACACGCCATTCTCTAGTTCCTTAGCTCTGTCACTCTAGACAAGGTTGTGGCATAGTGCTGACCTTTCCTCATCCTGTGTCCACTCTCTATTCAGGTCCATTCCTGGCCAGTTGTGTCTGATGTTATGATAGGAGGAGGTGGTGCTCAAGTCCCCTCCACCTTGAGTGTTAAGACAGAATTTGATCCATGTGCACCTGCAGGGCACCAGGGCACCACTTTGCAAGCCTAGAGTGACCTCTCCACCTCTGATTGTTCCCAGATGTGGGTGGGCTCTCCAGGGTGAGGGGCAGGGAGAGTGGAGTGTGTACCTCACTGTATCCCTGCTGGGTCCTGGAATAATAAGGAAGAAGCACAAGACTGAGGTCAAGCACTAGCAGCCATTTCTATGATTGTCCTCTATTAATTACTGCAGGCAAAGTCATCTATATGAGTTTGTGACTAGGTTTGAATCCCAATTTCACAAAGAGCAGTATTAGCAAGAACAAGGGGACCTCTAGAAATTTCCTACATCATTGCCCTCCCAGGGCCCAGGTCCTGCTCTTCCTGCAGTGTCCATGATCATCTTGATCTGTCAGATGGAGACTGGACACCTCTGTGCTGGTCCTCCACACTCCAGGCCAGTCAGCTGCAGCTGACAGGGCCATGCATGGGTTTTCCCTCAGCTGTGGCTGACACAGTTTTGGTCCACAGCGCTCTGCTGCACCCATTTACCTTTTCCTTCCTTCCTCCTTCTTTCCCTCCCTCCCTCCATTCCTTCCTCTTCCTTCCTTCCTTCCTTCCTTCCTTCCTTCCTTCCTTCCTTCCTTCCTTCATTCATTTCTTCCTTGCTTTCTTTACATCTGTACAGTGGATTAAACTCAGGGTTCTTTACCCCTGAGGTCTGTTGCAGCACTTTTTATTTATTTATTTATTTTGAGGCATGGTCTCACTCTGTTGCTGAGGTTGGCCTAAATCCTGATCCGCTCCTGCCTCAATCTCTGTTGTAACTTGGATTGCACACATGAACCACCATGGCTGGCATTGTACTAATTTTCTATTGATTCACAACAAATTAACACACTCCCTGGTGATCTCACAATTTCTGTGGGAGAGGAGATGGGCCAACCTAGACTGGGTCCTATCCTTAGCTTCTCATTGGCTGCAATCAAGCTGTTTTCTCAGCTGCACTCTGATCTGAAATTTGAAGAATCTGCTTCCAAGGACACCACGGTCGTTGGTAGAATCAGGTTCTTGGGGTTTGTGTGGTTGAGGATTCTGGGTTATTGGTTCCTGTGGTCAGAGGCTATTGTAGGACCCTGCAGGCCACCAGAGGGTCCTACCATATGGACTGCTCAGTAATGAGGCCAGGATAAAGAATTTTTCCACCAGAGTGAGAGGCCGACTCCCTTTTAAAGGCTCTGATGTGAATCAATGAGGCACACTCAGAATATTCTTCTTTTGACTGACTTTAAATGAACTGCCTTGGCATGTTAATTGTATCTGCATAATAACCCCTTCACCTTTCCAATAATTCCTGAACCAAAAGCAAACCTCATGTCCACTGTGCCCATATCTCAGGAATAGTGAGGGTGAACACCAGCTAGTAGGTATCTTGAGAAGGCAAGGATTCATATCAATTGGATATTTTAAAAAAAATAATTCTCCAAAATGTTCCCTGTGAGAAGACCATTAAGAATGGAACTCCCCAGGTGAAGAGCATCAGAAATGTACCTCCAGGTGATTTCTAACCCTGTTTCCCAGGTCCTCGTGTTTCTCAGATTCTTTTCAAGTGATAGAAAATTCAGATTTTCTATTGCTTTCTGGGCAAAATATAAACACATAAAGGAACATATAATGTAAACATAGGACTCACAATCTTTTTTTATTAGTAAAGAAAAATGAAGAGAAGTTTAAAATCCATAGCCCAGTCTCTCTTTCAACAAACTGATAAAGAAGAGCCGACCAAATCAAAATCAAGCCGAATCAAGGAAATCAAATTATAAATACCAAATCCTGAAAGAGGTTCTCAAGATGGTTTTGGATCAGAGGAAGGCAGCATTGTCCACCTGCCCCTCAGCTCAGGACTGTCCATGGGAAGCTGTAACTTCCCACGGGGACTCTGCATAACAGCTGCTCTGGGAGCCGCACATCCCCTGTGAGCACTCTGCAGCCTACAGGACTCTGTACTGATAGACAGAAGCTGAGAGCTGCTGCAACCTGCTTTGGCTGAACTTTTCCTGAACTTCATGATCTTACACTTTTGGAGAGCTCACAAAGCTGTTTTGGAGAATGTCTGTCAATTAGGATGTTTGTCTACCACTCATGGTAGAAGTTAGCTGCAGCATCTCTGGCAGGAATATCTAGAAATGATGCTCTTCTGTTAGGGCTCCCTAGTGGGTAGTGCCTGATTTCAATCTGTCTCCCTACTGCAGATGTTCACACTGATTCCTGGGTTACAGGAATGTTCCAGACTTCTCTCCTGTATTTCCTCTTTGGCTATTTGAAATGAGCATGAGGCTGGGGATGTGACTAAGTGGCAGAGTACTTACCCAGCATGCCCAAGGTCCTTGCTATAATCCATCTCCAACAATAGAGCTCAAAAAGAGTTAACACGAAATTGTTGAAAAGTTCCTCAATCCATTATAGATATTCCATTCCTCATCAAAGTATCAGTATCAGGCTAAACTCATGGATCATCTTTTGTTTAGTGGGTTAGTTTGTCATAATTACAAATCTTGATTCTCAAGTTATCCAGATCTGGACAGTGAGAGGCTCCTTCCTGGAAGTTTCTCTTTACTTTTGCCAGGGTCTCATCATTTATGGAGGACTTCTTTTGTTCCCAACTCAAGGTGGTGCAGGTGCTCCTTATCATAAGATTTTTTTAGTGGTAAAGAAATCCGGGCACTGTGAGGGCTTGTTGGGAGAATGGGCTATTGTGCCTGGGTTAAAGAGAAAGTGTAAATAATTCTCTCAATCCATCTATGGACCTCAACTTCTATCATCTCCTGATCTATCTGCATGCACACTCCTATCTATTCCTATATACAATTCTGAGTTTATTCTGATATTCCTGATTCTAGTCAAAATTGTGTTTGTTCTAGTGATGTCCCTTTTTGTTTGGGATCCCTTCCACCTACAGTGAGAATTGTGGCTCTGATTGTCTCTGGTGCATTGTTTCCCACCAACATTCCTCTGACTGAAAGCAACCTCTTGACATTGGCCTGCCCTCCATTAGACAGCCTCATGGCCACTCTTGAACATGCCCTGATCCTGCTCTGAACCCCTTGTCAGGACACAACCCACTTTACACAGGTACGGATGCTGTGTCAATTGCCTTTTGTCACTGTGAAAAAAACCTGGGGGTAAAATACTTTAGAGGAAGGAAGAGTTACACTGGGTCATGGCCTTTTGTCACTGTGAAAAAAACCTGGGGGTAAAATACTTTAGAGGAAGGAAGAGTTACACTGGGTCATGGCCTTTTGTCACTGTGAAAAAAACCTGGGGGTAAAACACTTTAGAGGAAGGAAGAGTTACACTGGGTCATGGTTTCAGTCCATGATCAGCTGGTTCCAAGGCAGAAGTATCATGGCAGAAGGGCTGGGTGGTGGAAAGCTGCTCAGCCATGGGTCCAGGAAGGTACAAGGAAGGGCTCAGGGTAAAGAAGCACCCTCCAGGGAACAATCTCAGTGACCTCTTCCTTCCCATTAGGTTCTGCCCTCCAAAGTATTTTAAATCATTTGCCCATTAAATGGATGAGTACCAAAATGTGATGTACACCTCTTGAGGCTTTGGGGGACCCTTCATATGTTAACTGTAACAGAAGCCTTCTTTCACTGGCTATGTCCCCCACCTGCACATTTTGGGACACACTCCAGTGTCATCCTCACCATGATCCACATTTGTCCAGCATAGGGGCCTGCACTAACACCATCTGCATGAGAGGACACCCTCTTAACCTTCCTCCAGTGTCCCCTCCACCACCTAGGTGTCTTCTGTTGTGGCAGTGGTGTGGAGGGTGTTCCAGCCCAGTCTTCTGACACACCTTTCTCCTCACCAAGATTGTGCCCCCAGCCTTGCACCAGCCTCTGGGACAATGTTCTCATAGGACCTGGGTGAGATTTGGTGACAGAATAAAGACAGGTTAGGAAACATGGTAGACTCAGGACAGAGGAGCAGCTAGTCCTAGAGAACTTTAGCTTCTGAAGCCAAAGCTCAGGTGGAGCTGGGGAGGGACACACACAATAATGAGAGGATCTCAGGGAACAGGAGGCCTGGTGGGTGATGCTGCCTCCAAACAGGGAGGGAGCTGACCTTTCAGGTGTGGAAGGGCCAACTCCTGACCTTGGCAGCCAAGGTCAGAGGAGTATTGGAGCCTTCAGACTGGAGTAGGATCAGAGCTCAGCTGGGATGAAGGGACAACACAGACACATGGTCAATGACCTTCCCTTCCTTACCAATCACGGTGCCTGCACTTGATGTGTTTGTCCCTTTCTATTGCTTCCACTTACAACCCTTTGCATTTCTGGCTGGTAACACTGATAATTTGTCATACTCAGGTCTTCAAGGAGTCAGGTGTAGAGGAAGCCTCTCTGGAATAAATATTGTGCTCAGGTATAAAAAGGAAGAGGTCAGTGACTCCTCCTGCAGATTGTGGGTCTATGACAGAGCTCATGAACCTTGTCTTGGTTGGAGAATGTGCAGGAGAAGTGTATCCTGAACCTTGATGAGATCAAGAGGTCACTCTGCTCACAGGAATGAGGGATGGTTATCTCCTGGGCCTCTCAGGAAACACATTTTCTCTAAGCAAATCTGTGCTGCCCTGGTATTCTGGGACACATGTGGACACTTGGCCAGACCTGAGAGGAGCCTCCCTGCACCTGTGCCCAGCCTGCCCAGCCCTGCTGATTTCCATGTGCCCACAACACAGCCCAATGCCCTGAGGACTTCTTAAGAGGCTGCTCACACCCTGTGCAGGTGTCAGTCCCCATCAGGAAACAGCATGGCCATGAGGGCTCCTGCTCAGCTCCTGGGGCTCCTGCTGCTCTGGATCCCAGGTAAGGTGGGATAGCACTGGGGATGTGCTCAGACCAATTTCATCAGTGCTGCCTGGTGTTCAGGGAAATCCTCTTATGACATTAGTGTGCATATTTCTTCTCATGTGTTCAATTGTATGTGCCAAATGTGACATCACGATGACCCAGTCTCCAAGCTCACTTTCTAATTCTCAAGGAGAAACTGTCAGCATTAGTTGCCGGGCCAGTGATGGCATTAACAGTTACTTAAACTGGTAAATTACTTAAACAGCAGAAACCAGACCAACCTCCTAAACTCCTGATCTATTATACCAACCGTTTTCAATCTGGGGTCCCCTCGAGGTTCAGTGGCAGTGGATCTGGGACAGACTATTCTCTCACTATCAGCAGCCTGGAGTCTGAAGGTTTTGCCACTTACTTCTGTCAACAGTATTACAGATACCCTCCCACAGTGATACAGGCCATGACAAAAACCTCCCAGGGAGCAGAAGTGTGAGGCTGGGCTGCCCCAGCTGCTCCTCCTGTTGTCTCCACCTGCTGAGGGCACTGCTCAGAGGCAGCCAGACTCTGAGGGCCACTGTTTTTTTTTTCTAGACCTGGAGAAGTTTCTCTGCACTCTGTCTCTTTTTCCTTGTCAGCCTCATACTCAACCATGAGATCAGGCGCACTGAGTGTGTCCCTGAAGGTGTGTGCCCTGCTCTGTGGATTAGTGCTCCACCACCCAGTGAGTGACAGGAAGCTAAAAGAAGACAAATGAGGAGAAGCACTTTGATGATTTCTTCCCCTGTGGGTGCAGGACCCTGGTGCTGGGTGAGCTCAGCCAAGATGCCCAGGGGAACACAATTGGTGTTCAGAGACAGAAAAATGAAGAGACAGTCAGTTCTTATGACAGAGATGACACTACAAAAATTGTGGACATGACCTCTTCATAGGAAAAGTTCTCTGTCAGCCTCAGGTGTAAATAGTCATGTGGTGTATAAAGTGGGCTCAACATCAATAATCACCAGAGAGTGAAAGTTGCAACAAACCACCAGAAACCTTCAACAGAAAGACCATAAAACTGATCCATAAGTAGCATCAAGCAGCTTGGGGAATGATCTAGAACATGCTCCTGTGTTTGGAAATGTGAACTGGAACCTGAGTTGGAGACCTGCACTGACCATGCACGAACCTGTGATCCAGGCCTTCCACTCAGAGCATATGCAGATTTGCACAGATCCCCATGTGCAAATGGACCTCACAACATTATCTGTGATAACTGCAATCTGAATCAGCTAAATGCCAATCAAGAGTAGAATGGAAAAATAAAAGAAGGGAAGTACATGCAATGAAATACTATACACCAGGAAAATCATTCACTGCCTTCAAGAACCCATCAAGAGTACGCAAGAGTTAGATACACTAGAGCTCATTACCCATGATTTTATTCTTTGAGGATCAAAAACTGGCAAAATTTTGATAATTATTTAAAGTTAGCTTAGAAATTGCATGAGACAAATGGGGTCAATGACTGGTTATTCTTCCTTGAGAGTCTTTCCCCTAGCATTTTGCAGACATTATTCTCTTTTTGTCCTACTGAGAAATCTCTGATAGCCACATGTAAGTTCCCTTGGATGTTGTGAGTTGCTTTTCTCTTGTGGCTTTCAAAACTATCTCTGCTGTAAATTTCAATAATTTGTTTGTATTATACTTTAGTGTGACCATCTTTAGGTTGGTTCTATTTGGGACCTTCAAGCATAGTTAATCTGAATGTCTATATTCCTCCTATCATCTGGGAAATTTTTAAGAATTATTACTTTTAACAATTTTTTACTCATTAAATGTCTCCTGTTCTTATGGAATACATATGTAGCATTTCTTTTTTTTTAACCTATCACATATATCCAGTATGTTTTATTCATTCCATTTCTTTCTTTTTCTTTATTCTCTTTTGAGTGAATACTTTTACACATTCTAATTCACAGGTCCTTTCTTCTCTAGGATAGAGTCTGTTTTTGAGCTCTCTATAGCATTTTCTCATCTCATTCAGTATCTTCTTCAGATCTAGAATTTATGTTTGAAGGGAAAATAAATACAGCAATAAAATTTTCTTTGTACCAAGATAGATTTATAGATGTCAAAACAAAAGTGAGTTTGAGCAACCTGGGATGATTTCAGGCATGCCAAGGCAGGAATGTGGATGGTGTGTGTGGTCACTATTTTGCTTTTTTCTCTTTCTCACTTTATCTTTTTTTTTTTTTCAATGATGGGCAAGAAATCCAGAGTTTCAGGCAACACTCTACCACTGAGCTATGCTCAGCTCCTGGCTCATAACTGGAAAACCAGGAATGTGGCTGGGCAGACTTAGATTTCATGGGTCCATCCTACCTATATCTTGAGCAATTATACAAATCAAGAGAGTAGATACAATCTGGCCCTGCCCTGCAAGTATCCTAGAGAAGGACCATGACAGGGGTATGGGGAGAGGAAGGAGGAAGAGAATCTGACATGTAGCCTTAACTATGGAGAAACAGAGAGTCAGAGACCTGGGATCCAATGGGAAATACCCTCAGCACAGCCCTCAGGTTCCCAAGAACTAGAGAGGATTTTATTCATTCACTCCCCACTGAGCTGAGCTAAAGAAAACAGAAGCCCCATCTTAAAGCATCTGAAGACATATATTCAGAGCATTTAAATACTTCTTTCATGCTGGGTCTCTTGTCTCCTGCTTTTTGCTGGACTCGGGACTGGAGAGTAAGGATGGACACGACATTAGCCCTTGACACCTGGTTTAGACCTCAGCTCTGCCTGAACTCAGTGAGTGACGTGGGTGGACATTTCTTCTCTGGGTTCTTCCCGGGTTCCCATGAGTGACAGATGGTTTCTGGGCTTCTCTCAGAGTGTGAGTGTCTGAATCATGAGGTGGACTGGTGGGCGAGCGGTCTCCCTGGAGCTGCAGGACATCAGTGTGGAGAGCAGAGGGCACAGGATCCTGTGGACACAGAGGTGGGTCATCTCAGGTTCCTCTCACTGAATCCTGCCCTAGGATGTTCCACTTCTTGCCCACCAGAGGGTGACGTGAACCTGCAAATACTCTCACCTTTGCCTCAGCCCCGGAGAGACTGATATGTATTTCAAAGATACTTTAATTTCACACTTTTACCTATTAAGACAGCCTCATTATAGGAAATGAACAAGACCCTGTGGTCTCTCACTGCTGTCATTCAAGTTTTCCTTTGTGCATTCAGAACACTCAGGGAGAATAGATGTCACCACTGCCCATGTCACAGCAGGCAACACACAATCTTGCTCAGGCTGTTTCCTCCAGGGCCAGGGAAGGACAGCTGTATGTAGTGTCACAGGGACCCAGGCTGAGGAGGCTCCATCCCCTTGTGTTTGAACCCTGTAGATCCCATGGTCTATAGCTGCTGTGGGATAGGAGCCCTTAAAAGGGAGTGACTTATTGTAGGTTACTTTTACCTTTTACAGAAAAGTCTTTTCTTAAAAAGAAACAACATAACTGTTTCCCAGGTCAGGCAGTAGAAGAGATAATGAAGAACACCTCTGTATTTTGACAGAAAAACTATAAGGTGCTAATAAATCATGTATGGTATATACTCCAGTGTGCATGCTCACCCAGTGAAGCACTGTTGCTCTTTACAGCCAACAGAAATTAGAGTCTTGCCAATGCTTTTAGAATTTCTTACTATTTCTTTGCATGCACTGTGTATTTCCGTGAGACATTGCACCAAGTAATTTCAACCATTACCATTTTATTCTCACTCTTCTTTTGTGAGAGAGGAATCAGGAGGTGCTTCCCAGGTGGTTCTGGCTCAAGGTTTGTCCCCACGTGTTGTGGGGTGTTAACCACGGGGCAGCCACGGAAGGACTTTTCTCTTGGGTCTCCAGGGGCCTCCGCTATGTCGGCCAGCTAATGGTGCCATTAAAAAACCTGACTATTTTAGATCCTAAGCTAATTATAAACAGGACTACTCTGTTATCCAACTATCCCTCTGCTGGATATTAACTCAAGGGAACCAGGTCACCAACTGATAAAGATGACCACAATGCCATGATCACTGCAGAATTCTTCACAGTGTCTATGAGGAGACAGTCAAAGGCTCACTTGTTGGGTGACAGGACAAAGGAAAAGGCTCTTTCTATAGGTCAAAGACAGGAGAAGGCACAGTTAGTATACCATTGCCAACACCCAGGTGGGCCTGGTGGTTTCCTTGGTGCAGGGAGATTAAAGTGGGGGGAGCAGATTCAAAAGAAGGCATCACCAACACAGAGACCACTTGGAAGACTGAACCTCAGACAATGAAGATAAAATATAACCTCTTGAAAGTAGAGTGGAGAATTTCTCTGATTTCTTGATTTTCTTTGCATTAATCATTTCTTTATGATTGTTTTTCCTTATGGTAACTTTTCAATTATAAATGAGTTTATAATCTTGCAGGGAATGTTACCTCACATTTCTTTAAAAAATGTTACAAATCTATGTTTCAGGTTGAGTGTGGGGAGAAGAACCCAGCTGACCTGGGCAGTTGCATGGAGACTCCTTGACGGACAGGAAAGGAGCTGAGCCCTGAACCCCAGGCTGGGATTCTCCCTGGACATGTGCTGTGCTCAGGGAGAGGAAAGGGGCTGGATCAGAAGGCAGAGGACACCTCCCCAATTCCCAGGGGACTCTCCCAGGATCCTGCCTGCTGTGGTTTCTGTGGCCAGTGGAGGGCACCTGGGCTCCCACTGCATCTCCTGCTGACCTTCCCAGCCCAGCTCTGCCTTTGGGTCAACGTCATATTCACCTTGATCATAATGGCTCTTCTGAGTGACTATCTCCCTCTAATCATGCCCAGATATGAGGTAGGCAGAAGCCCTCAGGTCCCCACCCTTGTGCAGAATGAGAACCCCAGAGCTCACCCTCCTCCCTATTATCTTCCTCACCCCTTCTGTCCTCACCAGGGGTCCAGAGCATCAGTAGACCTGGTGGCCAAACTAGAAAACTATGAGATGACATGAGGCGCATCAACCCAGGATCTTTAGGAAGCCCTGAGGCAGTAGAGACCCAGAGTCTGCAGGGCCCCAGGACAGCCTTCCACACTCTGGGAGACTTGTGAGTGACTTTTCTAACTCTGATCCTTCCCCACATGGAGGCAGGCAGTCGAGGGGTTCCAGGCAGGGTGCCTGGAGTCTGTGTCATCCCTGTACCTCTGCTGAATTCTGTTAATGTGGGGCCCACATTGAGTGACCTCGCCCAGTCCTGATGCCCCACTAGGACCTGAAAGATCGCTGTGTCTGGTGGGGTAGTACCATGACTCCTGAGTTGTTCTTTTCTCTTTGTGGGGCATGTCTCTAGGGTGGAGTTACACTCACCTGTTTCCTTTGTAATCCTGCCCTTTGCCTGTTAGGGATAGAAGGTTCCATGGAAACTCCCTTTGTGTGTCCCCTTCTCTTGCACTGCCTTTGAGTGTTGCCTTCCTAGATGTCAGTCAATCTGCTGACAGCAGACACCACAAAGCTGACTTCACACCCTGAATTCTGACCCCTTGCCTCATTTAAATGGTTTCTTCCCAATAAAAGGGTTCAGCACTTGCTCCTCTCTCTCATTCCACCGACCCCTAAGGACAGGGGAGCCACCACAGACCCATAGAAAAAGTAATTATTCTGTCCTTTTGGGTGTATTTTGTGCAGCCCAGGTCACCTGGAGTGACCTTGAGTGTTTAGTTGTTGAACATGATATGTAATAATGAGAGAAATAGAATATCTTATGCAAAATTAGTAAGTCAATTTCATGAAGTTCCTTTCATTAGTTATTGCAGGCAAAGTTTTTTTCTGTTTCACCTGTTTGTTTGTTTTATTAGATTTGAATCTTAATTTCACACAGAGCAGCTTTTGGAGAGACCTCTAGAATTTCACTTCATGTCTTCACTAACTTGGCCATGTCCTGTTCAGTGCAGGTCCTACTCCCTCTGCAGTGTCCAGACTTATCTTGTCTGCTCATTCAGAAGGTCCATGTACACCTCTGTGTTGACCTCCACATGCCAGGCCAGACTGCTGCAGCTGACAGGGCCACTCATGGGTGTGGCCGGAGCAGTGGCCCAGGCACTCATGGTCCACAGCCCTCAGCTGCACCTGTTCCCTGAATTCCCAGCACCTTCCTCTCACAGGGCAGAGAATCTGCTGAGTTGCTGCCCAGACCAGAGCTCATGTGGCAGTTGGGCCACCCAGGCAGGGAGGTTTTTTTTTTTTTTTTTTTTTTTTTTTTTTTTTGGGAGCGTACTCTTTACTTTGATGGCAGTAATATATTCCAGCATCATCAGGTTCCACCCTGCTGATTGTCAGTGTGAAATCTTCCCTGACCCACTGCCACTGAACCTGTCTGGGACCCCAGTGTACCGGTTGGAAACCCAATATATTAGGTCCTATTTAGCCTGGCCTGGCTTGTGCATAACCCAGTGCAAATACGTGTTTCCATTACTGTGTAGGAGGCTCTGACTGGACCTGCAGGAGAGGGAGACAGACTGTCCAGGGGTGACGGGCTTGGCGAGAGGAATCTGGGTCAGCACAATATCCCCAAATGTTCCTATAAAAATCACAAAGCAATTCAAGGTTATGTAGAAACTTTAAGGAAACTTTTTGCACTTTTTCTTTTTTGTATATTTCTGACTAAATGTATTTTTCATATATACACTAAAACTATTCTTATACATAAAGAACTCCAATTGAGTAAGCTCTGAGAGCCTCTCTAGAATTCCCTTCAACACCCTCCTCATGTTTTGTGATAACTTTCATCAGAACCAGTCCCTTGCTCCTTCTGGAGTACTCTCTCACATTGATTGACCTAGGCTGCCTCATCCTGGAGGAAAGACCTGCACATCTCTCATGTGGACAGAGCACATATGGGCAGAATGGGGGTCATGGGTGCTCTGTCCATGGGCAGAATGGGGGCCCATGGCTCACCTCCCTCCCCCTTCTCCTTCCTGATCCCCTCTGTCCTCACCAGTGATCCAGAGCAGTAGCAGCCCCAGGAGCTGAGCAGGGAGCCTCATTTTGAGAAGTTGAGCTGAGGAGTCCTGGGGAGTCAAGGGCAGGTTAGAGCTGAGCTTTTATGTCAGCCTTGCAGGAAGGCCCTCCCCAGGGAGCAGCATGCAAATGCCCTGGTGGGTGCTGGTTGGGGAGAGTGAGGTAGGGAGGGGCCTCCTTGTGAGCCCAGGGACATCAGATGTCTTCCATAGTTGGAAGAAATAGAGCACAGAAATAGCCCTGGGTGCCTGTGGTGTGGGCAGGCAGCCTCATCATGGAAGCCTCACTCTGTGAGGGGTCATGGTGCCCAGGGCCTGCCCTATTAAGACAGCATAGATGCCCAAATAGGAAGGTGGCCTGCAGGTCAGCTTGTGTGAGGAAAATGACCATCCTGCTGTTTTGCTCTCAGCTGAGAAGAGAAGGTGATAAGTGCTACCTCACAAGTGTTGATGTTTGAATTTCTTCCAGTCACAGCATGCAGTTGAAGAAGTTCAAGGGCATCTGGTGTCTGATGCAGAAATAAAAGATCATCAGGGACAGTTTAGATATCACCTTTTTTCTGGCCCACTAACTGAAGTAAGTGCAGAAGTGTGACAGGAAGCTGGTGGGAAGACAAATCTTGTTTAAGGTGAAGATCATGTAGCCCTGCTCAAGGGAAGAGGACAAGGAGCATGTCCCCTCAGGAAGTCCATGTGAAGCTCCTGCAACGAGGTCTGTAACTGGTGGCCATCCTTTCCCAGTCATCTCTGTGCATTTGACACTCAGAGCTACCAAACATTTCCCAGGAGATGAACCCTTGAGCCCACTGGACAGTGTGGACAGGGAGAATTCTGCATTAGTTCCTTCTCATAGATGATAGAGACATCCCTCCCCATGTGCTCCTCCTTGTCAGGGATACTAGGGAGCAGGTGACACCACCCTGGGTTTTAAAGTAGATTCTCTAGGTCAGAACGGCACCCAGGCACTCTCCCCATGTTCAGGGGATCCATGTGCACTACTGTTCTCCTGGGACTTGCCCCAAGGTGTCTTGGGAGAAGGTCTTTTTCCTTGCACAGGGACATTGATTTCAGCCCTCCTCTTAGACAGGTGGGACAGAGGGAGCCTATGCTGCATTGGCCAACATGTCTGTGCTGCTTTTCTCTCCAGCCTAGGACCTCTGACACACCCTCTCCATTGTGTGGACCTTGGGTAGCCAAGGACCTACCATGTGTCTCTTAGTTTAACTAAACCTCTGTGGCTGTCCTGCCCTTCTTTCACTCTAGCTTTTGCATAAGAGGGTGAAATTGGACCCTCACCTTCCAGAGTCTGGCTCTTTCACTTGTCATGATGTTCTCCACTTCCATCCATTTACCTGAAATGCCACCATTTCCTTCTTCTTTAAGGCCCCGAGTTCAGCCTGGATTTTGTAGGTGTGGATAGATCAGGAAAAGCTCTGTGGCAGAAGAAGGCAGAACCTGACCATACTGCAGAGGAGCAGAGAGCTGAGGGTCCCCTCAGCCATAAGCCATGTGGGGCAATTGCATCTTGTGTTTAGTTTTCTGATCCTTCTGATATGATATGGCAGTGTGATGTCTCTACTAGATTTTTGTGGCTGAGAAACAAATTCCCCCCTATTGAGCAGTGTGTTCCTTCCCAGGCCTGTCCCTCAGAAGTCCAGGCTGGGTCCTCAGCTCAGCCTGAGAATAGTTAAATAGAGCAGTCAGTGGGCAGCTCTCCTTGCTGAAGTTCATGGTCTTCCAGGTCCAGTGCCTGAGGCAGAGTCATCTTTCTATATTTGTAGGGTGAGGACCCAATTTCCCTGTGGCCATCAGCCCAGAGCTCCTGGACACCACCCTAATTGCCACCTCCAAGATCAGCATTAGAGCATCTCCTCACATCCAGTCTTCATGGCCTAAGATCCTCCTTCTTCTGCCTCCATGTGCAGATGGATGGGCTTCAATGATGAAGACAGATCTAGTGTGTACTCTCTCCCTCTCTTAAATTCAAAACTTATTTGATAATGTGTCCAAAATCTTTCTTTTGAAATTCCTGTTTGAGTACCTGGGGAGTGGGATGGTACAAGGCCTGGGGTTTGGGGTCAACAACTTGGAATCCTGTCCACATTCTACCATTTTTTTTTCACTTATCATAGTGACTGGATCCCTGTTGGATATTGAGAAGCAGGTGCTGTTTGGAAGAATAAGTTTTAATAAGATCAGATGATTCCAGATAAGCAGAGGATAAAGAGGTGACCTGCAGTTGGCACGGGAATGACAAGGGCTTCCCCCATCTTCCTGTGTGTCAGCTGCACCAGGCACTAAGTACTCAGGAACACATGGCCTGCTTATCTCCTGGACCCACAGGTGCTCTCTGCCCTTAGAAGAGGCCTCAGGCTCCCTGGCAGAGCTCCATGGCCTCCCAGACTCAGGCCCTGCCTGCCTCCACACACTGACTCTGTGTCTTCCTTCCACAGGACCAGCCTTTCCCCCTGTCAGCACTGAGTGAGGCTTGTGTACAGCCTGGGAATGGGGGGACAAGTCATTGAGTGGCCTCTCAGACTGCCCAACCAGGCATCAGTCTTGGTCAGTTCATCTATGGATTCCCACCTCAGACCTGCAGGTGCATGCAACTTGGTGCTTTCTCATTTCCCAGTGGATCCATCCTGATGTCCCATGCTCATGTCTTCCTGGAACCCAGGCATCTGCCCTTCCAAGGAGCTGGCTGGTGACCTCCTCTGGCCCCCAGTTTTGTTCCCAACTTGAAGAGGCATGGTGCATCCAATGCAACCCGCAACCTCCCAGAGATGATTAGTAACTTGATTCTGCATGTTAAGGGTTGTGTGTGACATTGGATTAGGTCCTTCACTTTCCCCACACCTCAGTTTCTCATCTGCACTAAGAAAGTAATGACATCTCTCTTAGAAAGTTGCCTGAGGAGAAACTCATGTAGCATATGTGAATTAGGTAGCTTAGGGCCTGGGGACATACTACAGTTGTTAGTAATCACTGGTTTGTTCTGTTAGATCCTTTTTCATTGGAAGCAAATAAATATGTGGTTGATGGTCGCTGGTTTTTCATAATATTGTCCTTCATACAGTAACCAGCATCATCTTAAAATAACAGAGCAGCTGAGCTTGGTCATGCACCTGGATCCCCATTGACTCAGGGTGGAGAGGCCACAGGATTGCAAGTGAGAAGCCAACATGTGCAACTTGGCCAGATCCTTATCAAGGTAAAAATAAATAACAAAACCCCAAACACATCACCTATCTAACGTAACCTCTCTACGGGTTTCTCAGTGAGCTTAGGAGCTTTCTGTCCTCCTATGCCAACATCTCTGGTTCCCACACTTGACCTCTGGGTTTGGAACCTCATGGAGCACTCTGACAACTCCTGTTCCCTGGGTCTCAGCTCCCAGAGTCAGAAGAGCCTGGTCTATGAGGTTGGGAAAGGCACTTTATTATTATTACTATTAATATCTTTGAAGTTCTAGGGATCAAACCCTGAGTTGCCCACATGCTAAGTAGGACAGGACACCAACCACAGCTTGAGAACTGGGATGTTGGTGAGCTCTGCAGGTGGCTGCAGTGATCAGCGTGCCCCCTGCTGCTGCCTGGTGGTGTTCCTCAGCAGGGCCCTGTCCCTGGAGCCTTCTGCCTCCACCTCATGTCTGACCATGCAGTGTGCTGAGTCCTTTCTCCTCTAAGGACCTCAGCTTCCTCTTGCAGAACACAGTGCTATTGACCTTTCCCTCTGTTCCATGTGGCTCTCGCCCTATTCAGAGCCCTGGAACTCTCTCCTGCGGAGTCTGGTTTGAGGGTGTGAACCATCAGTCTTTTCATTGGAGGAGCCAGAATCCCTTCATCTTCCATGTGGAGGGTGCTGTTTCCAGGCCACACTCCTCTTCAATGAAGACTGGGGTCTCTGGTGTTTAGAACTGAGGTGTGCTCTTGGCCTCCTAACACATACTCCAGATTATGCTGATGCCAGGGAGGCATTTGCCTTGGAGATCAATTTTTAAGAAGTCCCAATGTTTGTATTGGCATGAATTGTATGTTAATGCAATACCGAAATATCTAAAACAAATCTAAAAATATTTTTAAAAAAAGTAAGACTTTAAAGAAACTCAAGATCTATATTTTGCACAAAGATAACAATAATGAAGTTTTGGATTGTGACGTTTTAGTTTTGAAAGATACATCCATTTATGAAATATCTTTTCTCTGTCACCAGGAGATGGGAGGTGAGGGAAGAGTAGTAAGCCTGTAGTTAAAGACCATCTCAGCAGCAGATAGCACTGCTGCAGTGCACAGATCCATGGGCTGTCAGGAGTATGTCTCTCAGAGGCCAGAGTCCTAGGAATCCTGTTGGATGAACAAAGCCCCGGCCCTGGTACACACATGTTCTATGTGAGACTGCTTCTTGCATGTAATATGAAGACAAAGGACAGGCGAGGGGTCGGGCTCTTTCATAGGTCAACACCCTGAGATACTGAAGCAGCTCTGCAGCTTGGCTGAGAGTCATAGTCCTCAGAAAGAGGAAGGCAACCTTCCTGGAAAATGTGCCACCTTTAGGGAAACATGCAGTTTGAAGGAGTGGCCAGCTGATGGCAGTAGTGAGCACTCACCTTTCAAGATCCCCTTCAGATCCTGCAGCTGTTCAGGGAGGTCTCTGACCCTGCATGAAAAGGTTTCTGGAACATGCTTGGGCCATGCTGGTGAGCTGGAGAGTGCAGCGACACTGGGCATTGGTGGACTCGGGATGCTGCTGTAGACTCTGGTCCTGGTGCTGGTGCTGCCATTAGGGGGAGGTTTCTTTATGTCTCTTCTCATGTTAGGGTGGGCAAAGCTGTAGCTCACTAGGTGATGTGAGCCTGGGCACCGTGAAGCCACCTCACCTCATGGAGCATCTCTTGGAGTGGCCTCTTACTTGGAAGTCTCATGGAAGAAGTGTTATGTGTAAGTTCACACACAGGTACAGGATAACAGGCATAGATTTTTCTTTATTTGCTATGAGAAAAAGACAAAGCTTACAAGCTAAGCTTTAAACTGCTCCAATAGGCAAGAGTGGGAGAGGAAAGTATTTACTTTACACTGTTGTTATATGGAAAAAGAGTAATCCCCATCTTAGGCATCTAATGAAATAAATTCAGAGAATTTACAGAAGTTTATGTTGGACACCTTTTACCTTGCTGTTTTTCTGGACTCCATACTGGAGAAGGAGCATGGATCCAACATTTGCCCTTGACACCTGGTTTTTGCCTCAGCTGTGCCTGAACTCAGTGAGTGACCTGGATAGACTTATCTGCTCTTGCCTCTTCCAGGGTTCCCAGGAGTGACAGCTGTTTTCTGAGCTTCTCTCTGAGTGTCAGAGTCTATGTCATGAGGTAGCCAGGTGGCTGAGCTGTCTTCTTGGAGCTGCATAATATCAGTGTGGAGAGCAGAGGGCACAGGAACATGTGGACACAGAGCTGGCTCACCTCCAGGTTCTTCTTATTTAATTCTGTGTTGGAATGTTCCACTTAGTGCCCAGCAGAGGGCGACATGAACCTGCAAATGAGCACACCATAGCCTCAGCCCTGGAAATGCTGATCTATTTTACAAGTATACATTTTATTTTTTATTTTAACTCATAAGACAGCAACATTATAGAAAATGAGAAGGACACAATGGGCTCTCACTGCTGTCATTCAGGTGTTCTGTTGTGCCTTCACATCACTCAAGGGATGTAGATGTCCCCAATTCCTACATGTCACAGCTGGCACCACAGAATCTTGCTCAGGCTGTGTGTTCCTGGGCCAGGCAGGGGCTGCTCCACAAAATCCATAAAGGTACCCAGGCTGAGGAGGCTCCATCCTCTTGTATTTGCAGCATGTGGAGGCCTCTAGGTGCAGCTGTGGGAGAGGAGGCCTGGAAAGGGAGTGGCTTATTGAAGGTTATTTTTAGTTGTTAAAAATACTGGTTCCTTCAAAAATAACTCTTCAACAAGAACAAACTTTGAAAGAGAAAACAAAACAAAACAAAAAACATCTCTTTATTTCTCCAGAAGTAACTCATATCCAGGTTCACCCTTAGACTCCAGGGACAGGTCAGGAACTGTTCAATTCTAGAATCCACTGCCCTCCTCTGTATGGGTTAGTATTATGCAAGGTGCTTCAGTGTGCATGTGAGTACTGTGGCTTGCTGTTTATTCATGCAGCCAATAGAAGATAAAGTCCTGCCAATACTTTATGCAACTTGCAACTTCTTATTGTTCCTGTGTGTGCACTGCATGCATATTGCCCAATACAGCAGCTAAGCTATGAGCATTTTTCTCTCCCAGCTCTTCCTGAGTAAGAGGAATCCCACCGTGGCTTCCCTGGGTGGGCCTGGCTCAGGGCTTGTCTTGGGAATGTTGTAGGGATGTTAGTCAGTGGGGAAGCAGATGCCTTGCAGGGATAAGCTCTGGTTTCCATCCCCTGAGCCATAGAAATGATTTTATTTTCACTTTATGAAACAGTGTAAGCTTTTAATTACATATTTTTTGCTCCATTTACCTGCACTCTTTCCAACCTCCCCTGGTGTATGTGGATCTCCATCTGCACAAAGTCCTATCGCACTGACATGCAGCCAATATGAACTCCCATTCATCCCCTAATTGATGCCTTTCTGTGTCTTTTAAGCCCCCACCCCCCCATCTCTGTTTAGGAATTGGTACTTTTGTGAGCAGAGTCTTTTGCATTTCCTCCATAGAGCAGGGACATCTAACTGCCTGGTTTTAATCAAAGTATTCCTCCACCACGATTTCTTTTCCTTCACCTTCTGGGACTGCAAATATTTTCAAAACTACTTACTGAGAAATTTTTCTTTAAATTTAAACAATTGTGTTTTCTTTTTCTTTCACATAAATAAATATCCTCATATGAAATTAAATATGTAAAAAAACCAAAAAGGTACATTGGGATTTCAGTGGCATTCACTATGAGCCATATTATGTTGTAGTCAACTTCACCTGAAGTACAATTTTTCTCTTTACACAGAAGAAGGAGGATTTTGTATTTTCCAATGCAAACTTTCACATATGTTCCCACAGCATAATACCATGCTGATGTTCCCTGTTATTGGAACAAAAAATGTAATAGAGGAGTTGTAAATGAAATATATTGAAAAAGAGTATTCTATACACTTACAATGAATATTATTTTATTGAAATTGCATTCATTATTTAATATTATGACCTAAAAATGATTGCTGTCTGTCGCGACCCCCTTGCCCGCAAGGAAGACGCAACACCGGGAATCTTCTTACAGCTGTTTATTCAAGCTCTCGAGAGTTCTTCTTTTCTCCCAGAAGCCCCTCCCAGCCTTAATAAAGTATCCAAACACCCAATGCGAAGCTGCCACGTGGAGCTTTCTCGTAGGGTGTCAAAGAACCATGTGCCAACTCTCCCAAAGAAGGAGTTGTTTATCACAGACCACCACAAGGCCAGCGCCATCTTGTAATGGCGACCACAGTCCGCAGAAGCGGCTCGCCACAGTTCCCCCTTTCGTTTACTAAAAACAAAACAGGCAAGAGTAGAGGTGAATCGCCATTACTCATACGAAGCCTTCAACCAGGAACCTCATCAGACCCAAGCAGGTCAGGACGTTCCCACATGACCGTTATTGGCTGAATATGAAAACAGACACCACAAAGCTGTTAAGGCCCTGTGAGCTGGCCTCCTTGACGTGCATACAAATCAGGGCTGGATCCAAGCCCTGGGGGCCGGGGGGAATCCACTGCCAGCAGTTTTTTCCTTCTGTTTATAGCACGTCAAAGGGAATCAAGTAGCCCCTGTCTTAGGTCATTCACTGCCCTTACATTGCTTACCCGTCTTTGGGGAGGCCCCATTCCCCTGTCTTAGGTTGCAGTGCAAGCGTGAAAGTTGCCCGTCTCTGGGTACTACAAGATCAGCTCGTTGTTGCCAAGGCGTTTAATGGTATCTACTCAGCCAGTCATGATTAGGTCTCTGAGGCTGAACTGTGGCTGTATAGAAATACAACGACAAACAAGTTGGCAACACCCTAAAAGAAAGGCACGGGTCATAGAGCAATAGAAAAGTACTAGCGTGGAAACCCATCTGTGTGCAATGGCAGTAAAGCCGGCAGAGTGCAAGGGCTTTCCAACACTAGGAGAATAACAAGGAAGGACATGTCGTTCCCAGTGCAATGTCCGTAAAACTTGGGGTGCAACGACCATGTCAAAGGTTTACTGTTTAATTTGTGCAAGCCAAACTTGAGGTGAGTTGCCAGTTTCCAAAGCTGCAAGTGCTTGTATAATCATAGCTTTATCGCGAGCATTGCGGGCCTTAAGGCGGCAGAGAAACCACAAGCAGAGAACCATACCGAAGCAACACATTGCGCCAAAAATGCCTACCCCCACCCACTCTTTAAAAAAGGAAAAGGCAGAAGATATCCAATCAGTGAATTGACCCAACGTTATGGGATCAACGTGGGTACTATTCAAGACAGCTATCTGGGTTAGTTGAGACTGGATCATGTCTTCCGCTGCCATGGACCAATTTCCGGCCAAGTATTCTCCGATGATACGGGAGGCATTCCTGGAATCATTAAATCTGACAGAGGTTATGCATAAATGTGCACGTTGATCAACACAGCCCAAAAGCACCAAATCAGCCAATTCTTCTACCTGAGCTTGGAGTAAATCTATTCTTTGGTTGGCAGCTAAGATCCCTGACAAAATATGTTGATTAATTGCATTTTGGGACTCAAGTATCATAGAAGTTTGTTGAACAACTTGATTAACGGAGGCAGCAGTCTGCACTTGATTGGCCATGGCCACTCCGGCCGCGACCGCTGCAGCAGCAGATACCGCCACGGCTGTCACTATAGCAGCTGTGATTCCAAAATCCCTGCGGACTCTAAGTAGCTCAACAATGGGGAATTTATCAGGGTCCGCAATAACTGGGATTGGAACAAAGGTTGGAATTTTCATAACCACTGCTACAGCCGAAGAACCATCCCAACATTCAGATAAGAAACAATTAACATTAAAACAATCCAGCATTTCTGACGAGGTGTCATTAGCCAAAAGGAGTAAGAACGGAGATTGAACACAAACCGCTGCAGGGGGCAATGTGGCATTATCCAACAGAGAGTTGAACGAAACAGATGTGAGTCTACTACCTCGCTCACTCTCGTAAACAGTGCCAGAAACATTAGCCAACCAACTTGTGGCTCCCAGCAATTGAGCCAGTGCAGAAATATCAGCTGAAGCCCCCTTTGTGTTGGAAATCAGCCATTGAAACCAGGACCAACCCACTCCTGTAGAGGAGTTGGCACTGTTGCTAAAGTCATAAACATACCTCTTAAGAGAGGGGGAAAGGGAGAAACCTTTAGCAACTTGACGTTTCTCCCAAGAATAATCCTGACAAGGCGTGAATGTTGGGGGGAAACCAAGATTAGGGGTACAGTAAGGAGAAGCCTTAAAATGAGTGGCATAAGGAAGTCCACTAGAATATGGGGGCATTGGAATTAGTACCTCGGAGATACTAGCCAAGGTAGTTATGGTTAAAGCAGAGCTATTTACGGAGGTTCCTGAGCCTGATTGTTCCCCTGAGACTACTTGGCCCAATACAGTACTGAGAATGCTCCCTGAGACTTGACTGGACTGCAATGGATTGTCCCAGTTAGTCAAATTCTTGGTCTTAAGACGGATACAATGAGCGTTCCCAAGGCTACAACAAAACACTCCTGTGAGATTAACTTGAGATTGATTGTAAATGCGTTCCACGTCCCCTCTAGGAGAGGCACAGGGCGCAGACATCTCACACGAGGTAGAGAAAAGAGTGGGAAGGACACTGGAATTACCGTGAACCGGCATCGGCATTGGCCAAGCCCGTGCCACCGCCCACCATTGCATTGGTGTCGTCTGTGTCATCGGCATCAGCACCAGAGCCAGAGCACTCAGCAGAATGAAGATCCTCATCACGGGATTGCTGTGGTAATTCTTGTTGCTGAGTAGCTGGCGTCAGGACTCTTCTTGTCAGGCGTTCAGGGACCCACAATGGTTCCGTGCGATCCTGGGGAAAAACACATACGGATCCTCGTGCCCATGTCAGCACGGGGTCGGGGCCGTTCCATTGGCCCGTAAGAACATCTTTCCACTTAACATAGCCAATCACAGAGGGCTGAGGGAACACATGTCTATCGGCCGCAGAGCGACCATGAATATCCAAATTCAAAAAATTAATAGTAAAGAGAGCTAAGGACAAGCATTCTTTAGGAGTATGTCCAGCTCCTATTCCCCCTTTTTGTTTTTGTAAAGTTTCCTTTAAGGTGCGATGAGCACGCTCAACAATGCCTTGTCCTTGAGGATTGTAAGGCAGACCATGAGTAAGTTGCACTCCCATAGTAGAACAAAAGGACGTGAATTGTCTGCCAGTATAAGCAGGTCCATTGTCAGTCTTAAGGGACGTGGGCGCACCCCACGCCGCCCAGGCTTCCAGGCAATGAGTGATGACATTACGTGCCTTTTCTCCGGATAACGCAGAAGCATGAATAACTCCAGAGCACGTATCAACAGAAACATGGACATACTTGAGGTTACCAAAGTCAGGTATATGTGTCACATCCATTTGCCAGACAACCAGTGGCTTCAACCCCCGTGGGTTCACTCCATAAGTAGGGGGATGAAGAAACGTGACACAATGGGGACAGTGCAATACTATCTGCCGAGCATCTGCTCTAGAAATGGAAAAACGCCTGCGCAGTGTTAAAGCATTAACATGGAAATTTTGGTGAAACAATTTAGCCTCTTCTAAGGAGGAAGCCAAACAGATCAACTGACCTCGAGTGGCTGAGTCCGCACAGGCATTACCCTGTGATAATGGACCAGGGAGAGAGGTGTGAGCCCGGATGTGCATTGGATAAAAGGGAGCAGTGCGGCTACAGATAAGCTGTCGAAGCTGATTAAAGTAAGCAGATACATTACGGGCATCACTAATAGCTCCCACAGCCTCTAGGATTTTTAGTGCTTGCACCACATAGATGGAGTCCGAAATGAGATTAAAAGGAAAAGAACACTGTTTAAACACCTCAATAACAATTTGCAGTTCTACCCATTGTGGATTTCCAGGAGCAAATTGATGCTGGACAGGGGGAGAATCATTAATGACATAAGCTCCCATTCCAGACTTGGAACCATCAGTAAAAATATTAACAGCCCCCGGAATTGGACTGGATGAAGTTACTTTAGGGAAAATAATAGGATGTTCCTTAACAAAATGGAGTAACGGATGAGAAGGGTAATGATTATCAATATCCCCTTGAAACGAACAACATAGAATAGCCCAGTTATCTAGAGTAGCACACAAAACATTAAGTTGAGCTTTAGTATAGGGTATAATAAGAGAAGAAGGTGATTGTCCGAAAAATTGAATGCTTTGTTGAATCCCTTTAAGTGCTAATGCTGCAACAGCATCAGGATAATATTCTAAGGATTTTCCTGGGGATACATGTGGGTGTATCCATAGCAAAGGTCCATCTTGCCATAGTACTCCAGTAGGCTGCCGCATAGTGGCAAGCACACATAATTGAAAAGGTTTATCACTCTGGAGCCTGCATAAAGTGGCATGTTGTATAGCTTCTTCTACTGTCATAAGGGCCGCTCTAGCCTCTTTGGTGAGGCTACGAGGGGAAGTAAGATCTGGATCACCTTTAAGAGTAGCATACAAAGGCTGTAGTACAACATTAGAAATATGTAAATATCCTCGTATCCAATTAATATCTCCCAGCAGTTTCTGAAAATCATTTAGAGTTTGAAGATCCTGAGTTCGTATGGTGATTTTTTGTGGTTGTAATTTGTCATACCCAATTGTTGCTCCCAAATACTTAATAGAATCTCCTGTTTGAACCTTTTCAGGTGCTATATGCAGCCCACATTGTGCTAACAACGTCACGAGGTTGTCATAGGCCTCATGAACTGTTTGTTCTGATTTAGCAGCCAATAATACATCATCCATATAATGAATGATCTTGATGGAGGAGTACTTTTGTCTGAGGGGCACAAGTGTCTTCCCTACATACATCTGACACATTGTGGGACTATTAGCCATTCCCTGCGGCAACACTATCCACTCAAACCTTTGATCTGGTTCCTCGTGGTTACACGAGGGAAGGGTAAAGGCAAAACGCTGCGAGTCTTTAGGATGTAAAGGAATAGAAAAGAAACAGTCTTTAATGTCAATAACAATAATGTGCCAGCCTTGAGGAACAGAAGAGAGCAGAGGCAGCCCTCTCTGAATGGGCCCCATAGGTTGCATTTGAGCATTAACCGCTCGTAGATCATGCAGTAGGCGCCACTTCCCTGATTTTTTCCTAATGACAAATATGGGAGTATTCCATGGAGAAGTAGAGGGTTGGATGTGACCCAAGTCAAGTTGTTCTTTAACTAGAGCATGGGCTGCTGCCAGTTTAACCGAGGGAAGAGGCCACTGAGGCACCCAAACAGGCTCCTCGGTGAGCCATGTTATGGGTATTTGAGCCTCAGCGGCCCCTAGGAAAAACCCAGACCAAATCTGTCAAGCTTTTGATGACCTTGTACAGGATGCTTACGTCCCTGTAAATGTTTTCCTAGTCCTAAACCTGGCCTATACCCCATATTGTGCATAATTTGTTGGGACACTGGGGAATAGTCATTACTAAGAGTGAACCCCATGTCTTTCATCAGGTCACGGCCCCATAAAGAGATAGGTAAATTAAGTACATAAGGCTGAAAAGTACCATGATGTCCTTCCGGGTCCTTCCAGGAAAGATGTCTACAGCTAACCTGAGGAGCCTGGGCATATCCAAGTCCTCTCAGAGATTGATCAGAAGTCTGCACTGGCCATCCCTTAGACCAGTCCTTAAGTGCAATGATGCTACGATCTGCACCTGTATCAAGTAAGCCCACAATTGATTTACCTTCTATGCTTAATTCCAAAGTAGGGCGATTACTCATATCTAGTGACAAATAAGCACAATTCCCTCCGGTGGTACCAATCTCATTCCCTCTCCGTGACTTTGAGTCTGCAGGGAAATGATCATGTAAACTAGGCAAAACCAGTAATTGAGCAATCCGATCTCCTGGGGAGATGGACACAATGCCTTTTGGAGCTTCCACCATAACCTTTACTATCCCTACAGTATCAGGACTTATGACTCCAGGGAAAACATGAAGACCTTGCAAAATGGAAGATGCACGTCCAATTAGCAAACCTACAGTGCCAGGTGGTAGAGGCCCTTTGAACTCAGTTTCCACCAATTGGACTCCCATCTTAGGTGTTAACACGAGTCTGGAGGTGGAACAGAGGTCCAATCCCGCGGCACCTGTAGTGGCTCTCCGCGTTTCATGGGATGGCGTAGAGATGGCCATGTCTCGGGTTCGGGTGTGACATTCTCCACTGCC
Organism: Spermophilus citellus; assembly: GCF_964194105.1. Lineage (NCBI taxonomy): Eukaryota > Metazoa > Chordata > Mammalia > Rodentia > Sciuridae > Spermophilus > Spermophilus citellus. Next base: position 22,836,870 of record NC_138193.1, on the reverse strand, counting down.
CCATATATTTGCGGGCCCTGGGGTCGGGGGCCCCGTCGGCCGTTTTTTGGCCCAGCTGAAATAAGCTGTCCATGGATGTCCCTCACTGATGTACACTCTTTTGCCCAATGCTTCCCCCTTTTGCACCTTGGACACAATCCCGGTGATCGAAGGCCAGTGGAAGGGCCACCGTGAGGAGGTCCAGTAAAATTGACATTTTTGGGACACTCACGTCTGATATGACCGGGTTGACCACAATGGAAGCATGTTCTGGCGGCAGGATTGCCCCCTTTTGCAATCCGAAGGACAGCAGCTGCAAGACCTGCATTAGTTAAAGGCCCTCCAATCTCTCTACACACTTTCATCCATACTTCTATGCCTTTGTTCTTATAAGGAGCGATTGCTGCTTTACATTCCTTGGTGCATTGCTCAAAGACCAATTGCTTAACAAGGGGCATGGCTCTATCAGGATCCCCAAAAATCTTTCCAGCAGCATCCACCATCCTTGCTACGAAATCTGAAAAGGGTTCTGTAGGGCCTTGTAAAATCTTGGTCAAATTACCAGACACTTCTCCTCTATTTGGAAGTGACTTCCATGCCCGAATGCAAATGTTATTAATTTGATCATATACCTCAGGAGGGAATCCTGTCTGTTGATTAGCAAATCTACCTTGCCCCAAAAGCATGTCCTTATCCCAATGAGGATGTCCTGCTGCATGGTTTTGGGCGGCCTGCTCTATTGCGCCCTCTAGCATAAATGCTCTCCAGTCCAAATACTTGCCCGGAGAAACACAAGCCCGAACAAGGCTAGCCCAATCAGAGGGAGTCATACAGAATCTAGACAGACTCTCCACCTGAGTTAATGTGAAGGCGGCATCCACCCCATAAGTGCGTACAGACTCTGCCAGGGTCTTCACAATTTTGAAATCTAAAGGCTCCGAAAATCTTCCCCTATTCTCATCCTGAAAAACTGGATAAGCAAGACCCATCTCAGCGTTAACAGCCCTCCATGTTTGAGCATGGAAAGCCCTCCCCGAAACACCCCCACCATACGGCGGTGGGTCCGGAGGATCACATTTCTTGAGCCCCGGTCTATCTTCGTTCCCTTCTCCAGCAGCTAAACTCCCTAGCTGGCGAGACAGCCTCCCAAGCTCCTCCTCCTCATCCTCCTCTTCTTCTGACCCGCTTCCACATGGGGGTGTGCGCAGCGCACTGAGATCTGGATACAAGCGTTTCCTCCCCTGCTTCTCGCTCCGCACGCTCCCATCCTCCCGAGATACCTCACCTTTTGTCAGAGATAATCGTCTCCTCCCCTGTTTCACGCTCCGCACACTCCCATCCTCCTGAGATATCGCACTGCCTGCTGTCTCCGATTTCTCCTCATGTAACTTTTCTAAAACCTCCTGTCCTTTAGCAAGTGCGTCATGACATCTGCCATCTGTGAGGCAACTACGGACTATCTTCCAAAGGGGAATCACCCCACCCTCCAATATGCCCTGCTCACAAGCAAAGTCAAGATCCTTGCCCAATTTATCCCAACAAGGCATAGTAAGGCTGCCCGAATATGCAAACCACGGTGCAGCAACATCTACTTTCTGCAAAAATCTCTGTAAGATACTATGTTTCACTTTCAGGCCTTTGGAACGTAACAGGCCGTCTAGTGCCAGAAGAAGCGGGCTTGAAGATGTGACACCCATGACACAGCAACAGAACAGATACAGAGGACAAAACGAAAGTACACAGAAACAAAAGAAAAGTACACAGTGCAGCTGCAATAAAATATGAGGCTCTCTCTGTCTTTGTAGAGGAGCTGACTCCGCTTTGATTGCGGGTCCCACTAACCGGGACTATCAGGTCCCGCCCACCGGGACTATCGTGTCCCACTCACCGGGACTGTCGGGTCCCACCCACGGGGACTATGGGGTCCCACTTACCGGGACTGTTCAGTGCACCACCTCTGACGACTTGCAAGTTTTGATTTTCCCGGGTCTCGGCACCACTTGTCGCGACCCCCTTGCCCGCAAGGAAGACGCAACACCGGGAATCTTCTTACAGCTGTTTATTCAAGCTCTCGAGAGTTCTTCTTTTCTCCCAGAAGCCCCTCCCAGCCTTAATAAAGTATCCAAACACCCAATGCGAAGCTGCCACGTGGAGCTTTCTCGTAGGGTGTCAAAGAACCATGTGCCAACTCTCCCAAAGAAGGAGTTGTTTATCACAGACCACCACAAGGCCAGCGCCATCTTGTAATGGCGACCACAGTCCACAGAAGCGGCTCGCCACAGCTGTCAATTTTTAGTTTTCAATAATTTTCAACATGGTGGGATCATGAGATGTACATTCATTGACTGATGTGCCTTTTATGTTTTTTGATTCCAAAGCTTACACCCCCACATTATATTATAATTAAAACTAAAAGAAACTACCACTTTCAATTACAAAGGAGTAGGTACTAAATCAGGCATTGCATCATTTTCAACAGAGAACCAAAGTAAAATCAGATTTATAATAATAGTGACCCCAGGGAGATGAAGTTGGTGTGAAGATGAGAAGTTCCAGAGTCGGACAAGCCATTGTAGGTAAGTTGCTGCTCAGAGAAATTTGATAGTGCGCAGAGATGGTGGTTTTTCTATGCAGTGGACTTTATAGAAGAACAGAGTCCAGTGGACTTTTTCAGTGGCATGAAGCCTCCTTAATCTATGGGACAGGAGCTAAGCCCTGGACACCAGACTGAGATTCTCCCTGGACATGTGCTGTGGGCAGGGAGGGGAAAGGGGCTGGGTCAAAAAGCAGAGAAATATTCGCCCATTCCCTTGGGTCTCTCCCAAGGATGCTGCCTGCTTGTGGGTTCTGCAGGCCAGTGGAGAGCACCTGGGCTCCCACTGCATCTCCTGCTGACCTTTGCAGCCCAGCTCTACCTTTTGGTCAACATCAGCTTCACCTTGACCATAGGGGCTCTCCTGAGTGACCATCTCCCTCAAATCATGCCCTGGCATCTGAGGTTGAAAGAGCCCCCTTTTGGAAGCTCAAGTGTGCCCTGCTGGTCTGACTGGAAACATGTGAAATGACCTAAGGGGTATCTAAGCAGGACCTTGAAGAATCATGGAGGCTGTAGAGACCCAGAGTCTGCATGATGCCCTCTTCCTTTGCACCTGCAGGGCCCCAGGAAAAAACCTTCCACCTCTAGGTGATTCACTCCTTGGGAGCTGATCTGAGCATGTGTCTTCTCCTGATCCACCTTACTCCATTCCCCAGAGGAGTAGATGGAGTAAATTCTTCTCCTGGGGCTGTGCACCTCATAGAGGGTGCCAGGGCTGGGCCAAGTTAAACTAAACCTTCCTTTCTGATGTTCTCCCTCCCCATGCTGAAGAGATTGGAAGTGGAGCGAGCTGAAAGGCCACTCTGGCTCTCTGTTCTCCTGTACAGAACTGGAGGTACCTTCTGTGGGGATTTTTTTCTGACATCTTAGATTGTTGCTTTTCGTGAGTGGACTTAATGCAGAGATCCCTTTGGGCATTTCTGTCTGCTGGGGACTGTTCTACATGGAGCCATGCTTGGTGTGTGTGCTCCAGAGTGTTTACGTCACTGCACCCCTGGGACTGAGGAGATATCAGTCTCAGCTGGGAGTCTGGGCTTTTGTATCTCCCCATGGACCTGTTTCTGGGGAGGGCTGTGAGACCACTCTAGGTAGGAGCTGCAAGCAGGTTTTCTTTCACCTGCCCACCACCAAAATATGTGTCTCCACATTTCCATCCCTAATGGAATCATGTCCCTCTGGTCCACCTCCCTGATTCCTCTCAGTGTGTTGTCACACCACAGAGCTCCAAAGTTGATTGAATGTCACTCTTCTGCCCACAGTGTGATCATACCTGCAGGGAAAATTTTTCCCATTATTTTAGGAGGTCATTCTCCTGCTGCAGGATTCAAGGAGGAGCAGACCACAGTCCCCCCTGTACCTCTGAGCTGAATCCCCCTGGGTCTGGTATTTCCTGACCATTTTATGATTGTGAATCCTCAAGTGGCTTTAGGTCATGTGGTAAGACTGCTGAGACAGACTGGAAGTATCTGTTAAAGTGTCTTGAGCGCTCCTAGGGACGAGAGGGTCATAAACCTGGAGCTGGACCTGCACTGCAGTTCTTCACTCAGAAGGTGACAACCACAGAGCCAACTTTTGTGCCGTGTGTGTGTGTGTGTGTGTGTGTGTGTGTGTTGCTCTTTCCTCTCTTTTGGCCTGCCTCTGTGGTGACCCACAGCACTGTCCCTGCTGGGGTCAGTGGATTTGCTTCCATCCTCTGTTCACTGCCCTCTATCTTGGGACTTCTCTGGGTCTCTGACTAGTGATACTTAATAGTTGTCTTTGAGCGCCCACCTCACTGTGAACTGTATCCCTGTCATTCAAATTCCAAATAGCAGTGCAAATGGGAAGAGCCTCCTCTGGTCCATCATGTGCCATTGCCTCTCAGTAGTGTTTTGATTTAATATTTTGGGAGTGACCTGTCTGACTTGATTGTTAATATTATTAGTAACTTATTTAAAACTTATGTACTAAATATTCATGGGGTATGAAAACATACATTCGTAGTGTGATCAGTTTGGTTATAATAAAGCTCTTATCAAATTAAGAAATCTACACTTACACATAATCATCCTGTGATGTACCCCTAGATGAAAAAGAAGTTGTGGTGGAAAAAATTTGAAAACACTCTACACACGTATGCAATACTTGATGTATGTATATGTAGGAATCCCTACTTATACACATATCTACTCTTATATAAATATTCACATCACATGTACACAGAAGTAACTGCATAGCAGCTTTTATAAATAGTAGAACTGAAGTTCATAGAACAATCCACAGTGCAGATTAAGCAGAGAGCTGAACGTCCTTCAGCCATCAGCTACATGGGATCACTGCTGCTGGTATTTTGATTTCTGATTCTCCTTCTAACACGTGGTTCATTGATGACTCTCCTAGTTTTCTGTGGCTGAACTACAAATTCCCACCTATTGAGCACTGTGTTCCTTCCCAGGCCTGTCCCTCAGGAGACCAGGCTGGGTTCTCAGCTCAGCCTGAGAAGACTGAAATGGGGCAGTCAGCAGGCAGCTCTCCTTGCTGAAGTTCAGGGTCTTCTTCCAGGTCCAGTGCTTGTGGCTGAGTTATCTTTCCACAGTTGTAGGTGAGGTCCCAATATCCCTGTGGCCATCAGCACAGAGCTCCTGGAAGCTGCCCTAATTACTCGCAGTCTGCCTCTGCACATCCAAGAACAGCATTAGAGGATCTCCCCACATCCAATCTTCCCTGGCATGAGATTTCCCTCCCTCTGGCTCTACCCATATTTCAAGGGCTTCCACGATAGGGGGTGCAGTCAGGTACTCTCTTCCTCTCTAAAAGGTTGTATTTCATTACAGCTGCAAAATCCTTCACAGAAGAAACTGAATTACTCCTTGAATACCTGCAATATGTTGATACCAGGGACAGGGCTTTTGGGCCTCAATGCAAAATTTTGTCCAATACTACCTTTGTTTATCACTAACAAGTACTGGTGGATCACTGTTGGCATTTGGAAGTGGGTATTGTTTGGAGATTTCAGTTCTATTTCCCCATTTCTTAATTTTTTATATTAATCAATGACTTGATAATTGTTTTGTCTAATGGCAACTCATTAATTATACACCCATTTATAATCTTTTAGGCATTGATACCTCACACTTCTTAAGAAAGTATTTCAAAGCTGTGTTGCAGCTGAACATCAATGGAGGAGCATAGGGAGAGAATCAGGCTGAGCCTGGGCCGAGCAAGGAGCCCCCTTAACAGACCAGACAGGAGCTGAGCGCTGGATGCCAGGCTGAGGTTCTCCCTGGACATGTGCTGTGGGCAGGTGCAGGGAGGTAGAGGGTCAGAAAGAAGAAGAAACCTCCCCCATTCCCTTGGGACTCTCCCCAGGATGTTGTCTGCTTGTGTTTTCTGTGGCTTGTGATTTGCACCTGAACTCCCACTAAACCTCCTGCTGACCTTCTCAGCCCAGCTCTGTCTTTGGGTCAAACATCACCTGTACCTTGGCCATAAGGGCTGTCCTGAGTGACTATCTCCATAAAGTTATCCCAGTCATCCGAGGAGGTGATTGGGAACATGTGAGATGACATTAGAGGCTTCTAGTCAGACTATTTAGGAATTAGGGAATCAGTACATACTGTAAGTCTGAATGACACCTTTGTTCCCCTGCACCAGGACACAAATTCCATACTCTAGGTGACTTCTGAGTGACATTTCCAACTCTGGTCATTCCCAAGATGGAGCCAGGTATTCCAGAGGTGGCAGGCTGAGTACCTGGAGTCTGTATTATCACTGTGTCTCTACTGGATCCTGGAATAATGAGCCTGTAACTCCATGTGTGTGACATTCAGAAATGCAAGATTGAGTGCCAACTATAGAAGCCATTTTCATGATTTTCTGTTTATTACTTATTGTAGGCTTAAGCATTTTTGTGTGGTTGTGATAATGATTGCATCCAAATTTCACAAACAACAGCATTTGCAAGAAAAAGGGGAAATCAGACGTTCCTGATACTATCCTCTTGCCTGCGCCAGAGTCCTGCCCATGTCCCAGGTCCTGCTCCACCTGCAGTGTCCACACTCATCCTGCCTGCTCATTCAGAAGGTCCCTGGACACCTTTGTGTTATCCTCCACATGCCAGGCCAGGATGCTGCAGCTGACAGGGCTACTCACAGGTGTGGCCTGAACGGTGGCCAGGAAGTCATGGTCCACACCCTCAGCTGCAACTGTTCCCTGAGTTCCCAGCACCTTCCTTTCGCAAGGCAGAGAATCTGCTGTGCTGCTGCCCAGACCAGCAGCATAGGTGGCAGCTGGGCCACCCAGGCAGGGAGGTTTTAATTCAGGGCTGTACCACTGTGGGATGGCACTCTATACATTGATAGCGGTAATACAACCCAGCATCATCAGCCTCCACCTGCTGGTTCTCAGTGTGAAATCTGTTCCTGACCCACTGCCCCTGAACCTGTCTGGGACCCCACTGTTTCTTTTGGAAACCCAATATATTTGGCCCTGTGGAGCCTGCCCTGGCTTATTTACAACCAAATACATATACATATTTCCATTAGTGTGTAGGAGGCTCTGAATAGAATTGCAGAAGATGAAGGCTGGCTGTCCAGGCATGACAGGCACAGATAGAGGACTCTGGGTCAGCACAACATCCCAGTTGATCCTGAAAAAATCAACTGAGGTTACAATAGCTTCCCCCATCTTCCCTGTGTGTCAGCTGCACTAGGCACTAAGTCCTCAGGAACACATGGCCTGCTTCTCTCCTTGACCCACAGGCACTAACTGCCCTCAGCAGAGGCCTCAGGCTCCCTGGCAGAGCTCCATGGCCTCTCAGCCTCAAGCTCTGTCTGCCTCCACACGCTGACTCTGTTTTCGTTTCACAGGACAAGCCCATCCCTCTCCCAGCCCTGAGCAAGGCTGCTGTGCTGTGGTGGAAAGACATGCCTGTCCTCCCAGACTGGCCTCTAAGGCACAGGACTCTGCAAGTTCACCCATGGAGTCCCACCTTACACCTGCAGTCTCACAATACCCTGGTGCTATTTCAGAGCCCAGTGGATTCATCCTGATGGAACATTCTAATGTCATCAGGGAAACCAGATATCTAGTCTTCCTGGAGGCTGGCCAATGGCCTCCTGTGGCAATCAAGTTTCTTCCCACAGGGAAGAGGCATGGCATGATCGATGTTATACCCCCCTCCCCATATACGATTGGAATCTTCACTCTTCATCTTAAGAAGTGTGTGAGACATTGGGCTAACCATTTCAGTTCCCCCAAACCTCAGTTTCTGATCTGAAATATGGGAGTAATAGCAACTCTCTTAGAAAGTTGCCAGGGGAGTAACTAACTTAGTGTAAGTGAGTTATGTGGCTTTGTGACTGTTCACATACTACAATTAGAGTTTTCCCGCATTTTTATGGTTAGATTTACTATCATGGGAAGTCCAGCCAGAGTATCTTGTCCAATCAGAAGGATGGTTGGCCTGGCACCAGCAGAAGCCAGGACAGTCTCCCAGGCTGCTCCTCTCCTGGGCATCTACCAGGGGAGCTGGGGTCCCATGCATGTTCAGGGGCAGTGAGTCAGGGACCGGTTTCACTCTCCTCATCTGATTTTCCTCTCCCAGGCTGAGGACAGGAGAGATTGTCCCTGTCAGCAGCACCACAGTGCTCCTCCCCCAGAGCTCAGCCTCAGCCTCTAACCTCCCCCCAGGCCATGGGACAGGGAGTCTTTGCTGCTCCCCTCTCATAGAGCTCCAAGGTCTCCTGCCTCCTTTCTTTCTGAGAATCCTCATCTTTTTAATTCATTCCCTGGAGGGCTCATACGGTGAGGACAAAAATTGGGTATTTGAACTTTTCTAGATTCTAAACTAACTAATAATAGAAGTACTCTCTGACCCAAATCCTTCTGCGTATATTTACTCAAGGGAACCAGGTCACCAACTGATAAAGATGACCACACTGACAAGATCACTGTAAAATTCTTCACAACACCTATGAGAGACAGTCAGAGCTCATCTGTGAGTGACTGGACAAAGGAATAAGTTCATTCAGCACGTTAAGTACAGGAGAGGGCACAGTTAGGAGGCCATTGCCAGCACCCAGGTGGGCCTGGTGGGTTCCTTGGGGCAGGGTGATTAAAGTGGGGGGAGCAGTGAGGGGTGTATTTTGGAGATGGAGGTGAATAACCTGCTGTGGTTAGGTCAAGGGATGTGAGAGAAGGAGACCAAAGATGACTCTGAGATCTTGCTTTGAGAAGCTAGCCGGGTGGAGTTGCCATTTGTCCTGAGAGAGAGGACTGAGGGGAGAGTGACCTTGGGGAGGAGATGAGGCATTTGACTCTGGACGTTTGGGCTGGCCATGTGCATTAGACTGGCAGTGTGTTGCCAAGAAGCCCACAGGGTTCAGTGGTGAGGTCTGCCCTGGGGACTGAGCTCTGATGACTGAGCTCTGATGACCACTGCAGTGAGGGCTTCACAGAGCAGAGGCCCAGGGCCTGAGTTCTGGGACAGGTGGAGAGGGAGGACCAGGAAGGTGACTGGGAAGGGGCAGTGGGAGGGGGAGCAGCAGGAGATAGTGATGTCCTGAGGCTCAGGAAGAAAGTGCCTAGAGGAGGAGGGTGCTCTGGGGTGCTAAGTGACATTGGTGGGTCTAGTAGGATGAGGATTGGTGTGGACACTGGACTGGGCAGTGTGGATGTCTCAGGTGATATTGAGCAGAAGTTTCAGTGACACAGTGGGGTAGCACCTTGAATGGGGAAGCCTGAAACAGAACTGAGTACAAGTTTTGAGCATGGTGACCAAGGACAGTTGTTTCCAGGATTTTTATGGTGTAGCTAAGAGACAGGCCATGGTTAACAGCAATGTCCAGTGAAGAGTCTTTCACATTCATAGGGCTCTTAGCACAGATTCTTGATTCCTCTGTGTGAGGGTCCATCATTCCTGCTGGGTCTGGTTTTGGTTCTGATTCTGTTCAGTCTCCTCACAGGGCTTCTTTGGCTTTCAGTACCTCACACTGTTTTCCTGACAGCAGAAAATGGCCCCCTGGGTCAGATGGGTGGCTGGGAACAGGCCTCTGATCCTGTGGTGGTAAAGAGAGAAAAATCTCCCTGGTCCTGTGACTTGGTGTCTGTCCTTTTCTGTGTGCTGCATTGATCTCAGGGCTCCCTTGTCTGGACAGTGCTACTCCTCTGAGCTCCTCCCCAGCCCTGGGCTCATTACTGAGTGTGCAGCTTGGGCTCTGAGCTTCAGGAAGGCCTTCAGCTTCCTCCCTTGTTTAGGGGGTCTGGCTGGGCTGGCTGAAGTTGGTGCCTGTCTTCTCCCACGTGCAGGGCTAGCAGTGTGCAGAGTGGGATGTCTTCCTTGCTCCAGGTCAGCAGGCTCTGATAGACCCCTCAGGCTGGGCTTGATTAAACAACTTCCCCTGAGGGCAGACCTTTCTGAAGAACAGAATGCTCTGGCCTATTTCAGAATTGGTGATTTTCCTTTCCCCTGCTAAATTATGGGGCTCTTTTTGTGAGATTGTTCTGAGCTCCTGGAGCTAGAACTTACAGGAGCTTCCCTGTGATGGGTGACCTGGGGTTTGTAACTATTCTATTTTCCAGGCTGAGTCTCCAGCCACTTTTCAATTACAGTTCAGGTTTCCTGCCCCTGTTCCTGTTTCTTAGTGGCTCCTTCCTGCACCTTTTTGTTCTGGTGAGTGTGATCCTCTGCATTTGCCCTCTTTCTCCCCAGTCTTGGGCAGTGGCTGGCCCCTGGCCTTGCTTCCCTGATGGGCTACCAAGGAGGTGTTGAGTGTTCAGTTGGCTTGGTCTTTGCTGGAGGTAGCTCCTACCTGATGGCTGGAATGCTCTACTGTCTCATGCCAGAAACTTGAAGTCCATCTGGGTCCATCTAGGATCAGTACTGGAAGAGATTCCTGGTGCCCTGATCCTTCTGCTCTCATGAGGTGTCCCAGTTTGTCTCATGTTTGTGGTCCTGGCCAGTATCCTTAGCTCATCCTTGCATGATGTGTGTTGTGGTCTTGGCTCTTTCAATCAGCTTACACTCTTACCCTGTGTGTGTATTTTATAACAGCATGCAGTTTTGATTTCAATCCTTTTATTTTTCTAAAATTTTACTTAAAATATTATAAAATTACTTGGAAACCTGGGGCCAAATCTGTCATACTTTCATTCATTGTATCTATTTGCTTTTTTTGTATTCAGATCCATTTTCCTACTTTCTGGATTTTTGCATTATTCAGTATCTACATTATTGTTTTTCCTCATGGGAACTTGTTACTTATATATGCATTTATAATCTTCTAGAGATTGTTCACTCACATTTCTTTTAAAAACATTTCAAACTTATGTGGCAAGGGTAGATCAATGGAAGAACATGCCAAATAGAATCCAGACAGTTGTATGGAACCTAAACAGATGGGACAGGAGCTGACCCCTCAACACCAGCCTGGGATTCTCCCTGGACATGTGCTGTGCTGAGGGAGAGGAAAGGTCAGAAAGCAAAGATTACCTCCCTGGTTTCCCTGGGACTCTCATAGAGTGCTGCCTGCTTGTGGTTGCTGTGGGCCAGTGATTTGCACCTGGAATCCACTGCATCTTCTGCTGAATTTTCCAGTCCAGCTCTGCCTTTGGGTGAACATCAACTTCACCTTGACCATAATGTCTCCAGTCTCCAGGACACTCTCCCTCAATTCATGCCCAGGAATTTCAGGAGGACAGAATCCCATTTTGGGAGATCACCTATGCCCTCTCAGTCTGCCTACGATCATGTGAGATGCGCTGAGGGGCATCTGCTAGGACCTTTAGGAATCATGAAGGCAATAGAGACACAGAGTGTGTATGATGTCGACTTCCCCTGCACCTGCAGGGACCCAGGGCACAGATTTGACCAACTAGCCGACTTAGAAATGTATTATTTGAGTTTGATCCTTCCAGAGATAAAGACAGGCAGTCAGGGGGTTACATGTAGGGTTACTAGAGTTTGTATCATCCCTGTGTCCTGCTGCGTCCTGGAATACAAGAGAAATACAAAATTGAGGGCCAGTTTAACAAAACATTTTCAAGTCTTTAATCATCATAGGATATATCACTTTTGCAGGTTTGTGATTAGGTTTGAACCCTAATTTCACAAAGAATAGCATTTGCAAGCACAAGGGAGACCTTGAGAAGTTCCCTATACCATCACTCTTCCTGTGCCAGAGTCCTGCCCAGGCCCCAGGTCCTGCTCCCTCTGCAGTGTCCGGTCTCATCCTGTCTGCTCATTCAGAAGGGGCCTGGATACCTCTGTGTTGACCTCCACATGCCAGGCCAGGCTGCCACAGCTGACAGGGCCATTCATGGGTGTGGCCTGAACTGTGACCCAGGCAGTCATGGTCCATAGCCCTAAGCTGTACCCTGTTCCCTGAGTTCCCAGCACCTTCCTCTCACAGGTCAGAGAATCTGCTGAGCTGCTGCTGAACACCAGCAGTTCATGTGGCAGCTGGGCCACCCAGGCAGGGAGGTTTTTGTTCGGGGCTGTACCACTGTGGGAGGAGCTTGTGTAAGTTGTGCACAGTAATACACCCCAGCATCCTCAGCCTCTACCCTGCTGAATCTCAGGGTGAAATCTGTCTCTGACCCACTGCCACTGAATCTGTCTGAGACCCCAGTGAACCTTTTGGAAACCTCATATATTAGGCCCCGTGGAGCCTGGCCTGGCTTGTGCACAACCCAACTCAAATAGGTGTTTCCACCACTATCTACGAGGCTCTGACTGGACCTGCAGGAGATGGAGGCTGGCTGTCCCAGGGTGATGGGCTCAGAGAGAGGAGTCTGGGTCATCACAATATCCTCACTGGTTCCTGGAAAAAGAGAAAATGATTATTATTGTCAAGTATTATGAGACATATTTATATTTCTTTATATATTTCCATAGAAGTAATATTTGTGATTTTAATGTATATCCCTAAATATCAGTTTTCAAGAAAGGAATCAAGTTTTATGAGCCATAAATGAATCTGTAGAATTCAACTATAGCATCTCCCTCTTTTATGTGACAATCTTCATCACAGGCAGGTCATTGCTCTTTCTGGAATGTTCCTCTCTCACACAGACCTACCCAGTGCAAGCACATCCTAGAGGCCAAGACTTGTACCTCTCTCATGAGGACAGAGAACCCATGGGGAGAATGGGGGCCCCAGGGCTCATCTCCCTCCCACTTCTCCTTCCCCATCGCCTCTGTCCTCACCAGGGATCCAGAGCAGCAGCAGTCCCAGGAGCTGAGCAGGGAGCCTCATTTTGAGAAGCTGAGCTGAGGAGTCCTGGTGAGTCAAGGGCAGGTTAGAGCTGAGCTTTTATGTCAACCTTGCAGGAAGGCCCTCCCCAGGGAGCAGCATGGTTGGTGATTGGTGAGAAGTGAGGGAAGGGAGGGGCCTCCTTGTGAGCCCAGGGACATCAGATGTCTTCTATAGTTGGAGCCAATACAATAGAGAAGCAGCCCAGGCTCTCTGTGGCCTGGGAAGAAGGCCCTGTCATGGAAGCCTGCCCCTGTGGGGGTCATGGTGTCCAGGGCTGCCACTTAGGACAGTACTGACCCTACGCTAGGGAGTTTGTCTCCAGGTCAGCCTCTAGGTTAGGAATGCCAACTGGCTGGCTCCCTCTGAGCTAAGGAGAGAAGGTGACAAGTGCCACCTGACAAGGATCCATCAAGTTTGACAGGGTCCAGTTGAACCAGCTGCAGAGCTTCTGTGTCTGCTGTTACCTGGAGAAACAGGGGAGTGTCAGGGACAGTGTTAGATGGCAGCTTTTCCTGGCCTAGTGAATGCAATAAGGGCAGAAGGGTCAAAAGAAGGTAGTTGGGAAGGAAGAAGGAACCCTTGTGTCAGTTGGAGATCCAGTAGCCCTGTTAAGGCAATAGGAGAAGCAACATGTCCACCTGAGGCAGTGGATGTGCAATTCCTGGGAGCAAGGTCTGCAAAGTCGTGGACATTCTGTCTTGGTCATCTTCATGTATGTGACACTCAGAGTCATCCCATGACGTTCTTAGGGAATTACCCCCTTGCAGCCACTGGGCAGAATGGACAAGAGGAAACATTCTATGTTAGTTCTCACTGATGAGAGAACATTTATTTCCCCTGCAGGTATTTTCTTTCAGAGTCACTGGGCATCAAGTGTCACAAGTCCTGGGTTTAACAGGAGATTTCCTTAGTAGAAGAGGACTGAGTCCAGGTTCTCCTCATGTCAGGGTGATTGCATCTGCACTGATGATCTCCTGGGCTTTGCTCCAGTGGGTCACTGGTGAGAGGGTTTGGGGCCTACTGCACTGGGACATGGATTTCAGACTCCTTCTTCCCTGGCTGAAAAAGAGTGAGCCTGTGTTGTTTTGGTCAACAAGGCTGCTTTGCTTCTCCAGACAGCCCAGGTCCTAACACTCTCTCCACACAGTGTGGAAGTTGGTGTGTGGGCCATGACCAGCCAAGGCCCCTGTCATGGTTTCTCTAGTACCAATAAACCCCTGGGCTGTCCTCCTGTCCCAAGTGACAGCTTCCCTGAGAACACTGTGTGGAGAGGTCGGTTTGCATGGTGGTACTTCTGGATTTTGGAGGTGAGGTTCTCTGTGTTTCTTAATGAGCAGAAGTAATTAAAATGAAAGAAAATGTTTGGAGTTCCTTTGAGGAGGAAGAAAGCAAACGTTTTGAGTTTGACAGGGTCCAGAGAGTGGAGCAACTTGTTAGGAAGTGTGCAGGTCAGGGAGATTTACTCATCTTTGAAATTCTATCCTTGGGAATATGGGAATGTCCTCCTGCCTTGGACTGTAGGGCACTCATGTTGCAGAAGCAGATGGACTGTGAATTTCCTTTCTCTCTCTCTTTCTCTCTCTCTGTTTCTCTCTCTCTCTCTCTCTCTCTCTCTCTCTCTCTCTCTCTCTCTCTCTACCCAGCACCTTGTGCATGTGAGGCAAGTTCTTTACCAACTGAGTTAAGTTACTAGCCCCCAGGTAAAGTGTGAATCTGATTGATTATAAGCATTGAATTTAATGTTTTATAAAGAAAGAAGTGATGTCACCATATTATTTCTATTAGGTAAAAGTGATTGACCACATTGAATAAATGAAAATATTAAAATTTACTTGTTTGTTAATAACATTTCTGGTTTAATCCTAAAATTTCACGAAATGTTAAACAGTTTGCTTTGGATATGAAATGTCCTCAGATGTTAATAATATTGGGTTTATTAATATGTTTTATGTTTTTAGTTCCATGTCCTGGCCCATCATATCATTTTATAATTTGTTTTTTCAATGTGCTTTCACAGCTCCAAATCTGACATCTGGGAGGACTCTCCTCTCCATCATGTTTATGGTTTTCATTCCTCCTCAAGTTGTCCTTTTGATTAGGGTGCATAACCTCCGACTCTGTGGTCTTGGGCCTTACAGGACCAGGTGTGGGATTCAAGACCACTTGTGTGGCTGTGCCTCCTCAGAGCCTCCACATGTCCACTCAGCAGTGAAGCTGTAACTCAGGCAGGCTGGTGGCCCTTCCCCTCTCCAACATGCCCCTGGGATTAGCAGCCTTGGCAGGGTGGGGGGCAGCCCCACTTCCCAGGGGATCCTGCTTCTCCCTCCAGTCCCTGCTTACTCAGAGCCTGCTGCAGACCTGGCAGTGCTGGGAGGATGGTATACAGGGTCCTGGTCACACTGACCCTAGCTGAGAGGCCACCCCCTGGCTTGAATGGGGCCCTGTAGAGCTCCCAGAAGTAGGTTCTGGGCTGTCTTCTGGCTGTGGCTGCAGAGCCAGGTCCTGAGCTCTGGTGTGGGCAGTGCTGTCAGAGCCTCAGGGCCAAGGTGGCCGCAGCACATACCTGTACTGGTCATGGGTGACAGAAAGTGGCCCCAAGGTTGTCACTTCCCTTTGTCTCTCTTTCTTTTTTATTACCATTTCCTCAATCTTCATTCCTCCCTCCCTCTGTCCCTTCATTTCTACAATTTTTTTCTATAGTTTTTTAGTGTTTTTAGCTTTTAAATTATTATACAAGAATTCTTGATTTTATGTGTCACTTCTGAAAAACTCAACTCAAATATATTTCCTATGTTTGCTGAACAATGTCTATCTATCTATCTATCTATCTATCTATCTATCTATCTATCTATCTATCTATCTACATACCTATCTACCTATCTATCTGGTATTTCAGCCTGTATATATAGCCTATCATTTCTGTAAAAGTCAATGTATTGGAGTATATTTCCTCATATTTCTGATCTCTCTCTCTCTCTCTCTCTCTCTCTCTCTCTCCCTCCCTCTCTATATATGTATGTATATATGTATATATACATATATAATATGTATTTCAATCTATGTTCTTTGCCTGTCATTTCTGTACAATTAAACCTATACATATCACTTTGATTTAAACTAAGCCCCTCCTTCCATCATTGAGTAGGTTGGATTCTTTGAACTTCTATGTTGATTTCTGTTTTTTTTTTTGTTTCCCAAACTATGCTTTCTGGTATTTTTATATCTTAAATTATATCAAATACTCCCCCACCCCTGCAGTACAGGTTTTTTGCTTTCTTATTTGCTAAAGGCTTTTCAAGACTCCTGCAGGCTCACCTATGCTGCCCACAGTTTATACATGAGGACTTTGCAATGTGATCTGAGCTCAAAGGCAGACAGGGGCAGCAGGATGTTGTCTCAGACACAGGTGTGCATTTTCCTGTGGCTCTGGGCCTCTGGTGAGAGATTTTAAGTGTTGGATATCTTCAGATTAATAAGTTTATAGGGCTGGCAAGCTAATTTTAAGATATAGTGAGAAAAAATGACTACTTCACATATGGACCTAATTGTATGCTGACTTTTAATACTAATTGAAAGTGAATATCAAATGAAATGATCCAATGCATATGTGAAAAAATTGTGTGTGTGTGTGTGTGAAAGAGAGAGAGAGAGAGAGAGAGAGAGAGAGAGAGAGAGAGAGAGAGAGAGAGAGAAGTTCATGGTCCATTCCTGATTTTTATGACCACAGGTGTCTGTGAAGACCAGGTGATGACTCAGTCTCCAGCTCCCTGGCTGTGTCTGCAGGAGACATGGTCAACATGAGCTGTAAGTCCATCCCGAGTCTCTTATACAGCCACAAGGACTACATGGCCTAGCACCAGCAGAAGCCAGGACAGGTCCCAGGCTGCTGCTCTCCTGGGCATCCATATGGGCAGCTGGGGTCCCCTGGAGGTTCAGGGACATTGGGTCAGGGACAGATTTCACTCCCCATCAGCAGCTCCACGATGAGGACATGGCCAATTGTTCCTATAGCAGCACCACAGTGCTCCTCCCAAGAACCTCACCCTCAGAAAAAGCCTCCCCCAGGCTGAGGGTCAGGGAGCCTTTGCTGCCCTGGCTGCTTCCCCCTCCCACAGCCCTGAGCTCTCCTGCCTCCTCTTCTGGCAGATCACAGGTTTTGATTCATTCCTTGGGGGGTGTGCAGGGCCCAGGAGAAAATTCAGGAACTGGTCCTGTAGGGTTGGTTTATTTATTTAGTGGGAGTCATCAAGCACAAGGGCTGGGCAGGTCTCCTGAAAACAGTAGAGAGTTTTCATGGTACACGAACCTGTTTCCATGGAGAGATCACAAGACTCAGCCAATATAGTCTTCACCCTCACAGAAGAACCTAGTGATGTTCACACACTGAGGACTGATTCTCCTCATGCCTCCTACAATCTGGACTTTACCATTTTGATTCCTTGTCTTCCTGGATCCTTCTTGACCTGTAATCACCTTCCATTTGCTTTCTTCAAGTAGCACTTTACCCTGCCTTGGGTTTCACAACCCTTGACACCTGTCTGTCTCTCTCTCTCTCTCTCTCTCTCTCTCTCTCTCTCTCTCTCTCTCTCTTTCTTTCTTTCTCTCTCTATCTCCCTTTCTCAGAACCTGCATGTCACATGAGCCTTTCTGGTGAGGTTCAATCTAAGTGGTTCCTGCTCTGCCCCCTCCTCTGACCCCTGTCCCCTTCTCATTTCTATCAGCTGTTCTCATCATTTTCTTTTCATTTCTGTAATTTATTACAAAATTGTAAAACAAAAAAGACCTAGGCTAAAGCTAAGTGTCCACTGAAGTTCAAGCCTTTGGCTCCTGGTGAGGATCTTTCCATTCTCCACATGTTCTCCTGACAACAGCTGTCCTCATTCTCTCATAGGCCATTCTCTAGGTTCTTAGGTTTGTCACCCTAGACAAGGTGATGTCATATTCCTGACCTTTCATCGTCCTGTGTCCACTCTCTATTCAGGTCCATTCCTGGCCAGTTGTGTCTGATGTTGTGATGGGAGGAGGTGGTGCTCAAGGCCCCTCCACCTTGAGTGTTAAGACACAATTTGATCCATGTGCACCTGCAGGACATCAGGGCACCACCTTGCAAGCCTAGAGTGACCTCTCCACCTCTGATTGTTCCCATATTGGTGTGGGTCTCCAGAGTGAGAGGCAGAGAGAGTGGAGTGTGCACATCACTGTATCCTGCTGGGTCCTGGAATAATAAGGAAGAAGCACAAGACTGAGGTCAAGCACTAGCAGCCATTTCTATGATTGTCCTCTATTAATGATTTCAGGCTAAGTGATCTATATGAGTTTATGATTAGGTTTGAATCCCAATTTCACAAGGAGCAGCATTAGCAAGAACAAGGGGACCTCTAGAAGTTTCCTATACCATCGCCCTGCCTGTGCCAGAGTCCTGGCCAGGGCCCAGGTCCTGCTCCTCCTGCAGTGTCCATGATTATCTTCTCCTATCAGAAGGGACCTGGACACTTCTGTGCTTGTCCTCCACATGCCAGGCCAGGCTGCTGCAGCTGACAGGGCCATGAATGGGAGTTCCCTGGGCTGTGGCTGACACAGTTGTGGTCCACAGCCCTCAGCTGCACCTGTTTCCCTTTTTATTCCTTCCTTCCTTCCTTCCTTCCTTCCTTCCTTCCTTCCTTCCTTTCTTCCTTCCTTCCTTCCTCCTTCCCTCCATCTCTACCTTCCTCCCATCTCTGCCATGAGACCAGCGATGGCTTCATGAAAGAAGGTTTGATTCATAAGAACTTGCTAGGGAGTTTTAAATTAAAGGGACAAGACCCTTATTACCTTTAATACCTGCTCCTGGATGGCTTTTCTTAGCTCCCGTCTCCAGCCACCTAATGTGGTGGTGAGGTTTACAGAAGAAACTAGAGAGAGAGAGAGAGAGAGAGAGAGAGAGAGAGAGAGAGAGAGAGAGAGAGAGGCCCTGTTTCCCAGGTCCTCGTTTTTCTCAGATTCTTCTCAAGTGAGAGAAAATTCAGATCCTCTATTGCTTTATGGGTAAATATAAACATATGAAGGAACAAATAATATAAACATAGGACTCTCAGTTTTTTAATAGTAAAGAAAGAATAAAGTTTACAGCCTGTAGCCCAGTTTCTGTTTCAACAAACTAATAAAAGAAGAGCTGACCAAACCCAAATCAAGCCGAATCAAGGAAATCAAATTATAAATATTAAATCCTAAAAGAGGTTCTCAAATGGTGGGTAGGAGGAAGGCGGCACGGTCCACTTGCCCCTCAGCTCAGGATTGTCAATGGGAAGATGTAACTTACCACAGGGACTCTGCCTCAGAGCTGCTCTGGGAGCCGCACATCCCCTGTGAGCATTCTGCAGCCTACAGGACCTGTACTGGGAGACACAACCTGAGAGCTGCTGCAGCAGACTTTGGCTGAACTTTTTCTGAACTTCATGATATTACACTTTTGGAGAGCTCACAAAGCATTTTGGAGAATGTCTGTCAATTAGGATGTTTGTCTACCACTCATGGTAGAAGTTAGCTGCAGCATCTCTGGCAGGAATATCTAGAAATGATGCTCTTCTGTTAGGGCTCCCTAGTGGGTGGTGCCTGATTTCAATCTGTCTCACTACTGCAGATGTTCACATTGATTCCTGGGTTAAAGGAATATTCGAGACTTCTCTCCAGTAGTTCTTCTTTGTTTATTTGAAATGAGCATGAATCTCAGGGTGTGACTAAGTGGCAGAGCACTTACCTAGCATGCCCAAGGTCCTCACTATGCATCTCCAAAAATAAAGCTCAAAAAGAGTTAACATGAAATTGTTGAAAAGTTCCTCAATCCTTTATACATATCCCATTCCTCATCAAAGTATCAGTATCAGGCTGAACTCATGGAACATCTTTTGTTTAATGGTTTAGTTTGCATAATTACAAATCTTGATTTTCAAGTTATACAGACCTGGCCAGTGTGAGGCTCCTTCCTGGAAGTTTCTCTTTACTTTTGCCAGGGTCTCATCATTTTTGGAGGATATCTTTTGTTCCCAACTCAAGGTGGTACAGGGGGTTTTTATCCTAAGATTCCTTTAGTGGCAAATAAGTCTGGGCACTGTGCGTGCATGTTGGGAGCATGGGCTATTGTACCTGGGTTAAAGAGAATGTGTAAATAACTCTCTTAATCAACCCCTCTATGGACCTCAACATTTATCATCTCCTGATCTATCTGCATGCACAATCCTATCTATTCCTACATACAATTCTGAGATTATTCTGATATTTCTGATTCTAGTCAAATTCGTGTTTGTTCTAGTGATGTCCCTTTTTGTTTGGGATCCCTTCCACCTACAGTGAGAATTGTGGCTCTGATTGTCTCTGGTGCATTGTTTCCCACCAACATTCCTCTGACTGAAAGCAACCTCTTGACATTGGCCTGCCCTCCATTAGACAGCTTCATACCCACTCGTGAATGTACCCTGATCCTGCTCTGATACCCCTTACCAGGACACAACTCACTTTACACACAGGTACAGATGCTGTGTCAATTGCCTTTTGTCACTGTGAAAAAAGCATGGGGGTAAAACACTTTAGAGGAGGAAAGAGTTACTCTGGGTCATGGTTTTAGTCCATGATCAGCTGGCTCCAAGGCAGAAGTATGATGGCAGAAGTTCTGGGTGGAGGAATGTTGCTCAGCCATGGGTCCAGGAAGGTATGAGGAAGGGCTCAGGGTAAAGAAGCACCTTCCAGGGCACAATCTCAGTGACCTCCTCCTTCCCACAGGTTCTGCCCCCCAAAATCATTTAAATCATTCATTCATCAAATGGATGAATACCGTAATGAGGTCTTCACCCCGTGAGACTTTGGGGGACCCTTCATATGTAAAGTGTAACAGAAGCCCTCCTCTCTCTGCCTATGTCCCCACCTGCACACTGGGGCCACACTGCAGTGTGTCTTCCTCACCATGCTCCACATTTGACCTGCACAGGGGCCTGCACTAACACCATCTGCATGAGTGGACACCCTGCTCCTCTTGCTTCAGTGTCCCCTCCAAAACCCAGGTGTCCTCTTTTGCTCCAGTAGCCTGGAGGTTCTTCCAGCCCAGTCCTCTGACCCACCTTTATCCTCACCAAGCATGTGCCCCAGCCTTGCTCCAGCCTCTCGGACAGTGTTCTCTTAGGACCTGGGTGAGATTTGGTGACAGAACAAAGGCAGGTTAGGATACAGGGTAGACTCAGAGCAGAGGAGCAACTGGTCCAGGAGACCAGGATGAAGGGACAGCAGTGGCATATGGTCAACATCCTTCCCTTCCTTACCAACCTTGGTGCCTGTACTTGGTGTGTTGTCCCTTTCTGTTGCTTCCTCTTACCGCCCTTGCATTTCTGGCTGGTAACACTGATGATTTTTCATGCTCAGGTCTTCAAGGAGTCAGGTGTAGAGGAAGCCTCTCTGGAATACATACTGTGCTAAGGTATAAAAAGGAAGAGTTCACCTGCAGGGTGTGGGGTGTGTGGGGCTGTGACAGAGCTCATGAACCTCATCTTGGTTGGAGAGTGAGCAGAAGTGTGTCCTGAACCTTGATGAGACCAAGAGGTCTCCCTTCTCACAGGAACGAGGGATGGTTCTCTCCTGTGCCTTTCAGGAAACACATTTTCTCTAGGCAAATCTGGGCTGCCCTGGCCTATGGTGCGACACCTGGAGACACTTGGCCAGGCCTGAGAGGAGCCTTCCTGCAGCTGTGCCCAGCCTTCCAAGCTCTGTTGATTTGCATGTGCCCACAGCACAGCCCACGGCCCTGAGGACTCCTTAAGAGACTGTTCACACCCTGTGCAGGAGTCAGTCCCTGTCAAGACACTGCATGGCCATGAGGGCTCCTGCTCCGCTCCTGGGGCTCCTGATGCTCTGTCTCCCAGGTAAGGAGGGACAAACTGAGGATGTCCTCAGACCAATTTCATCAGTGCTGTCTGGTGTTCATGGAAATCCTCTTATGACATTATTAATTGTGTGCATATTTCTTCTCATGTGTTCTATTGTAGGTGCCAAATGTGACATCACAATGACCCAGTCTCCAACCTCCCTGTCTAAATCTCAAGGAGAAACAGTCACCATCAGGTGCCAGGCCAGTCAGGGCATTAGCAATTACTTAAGCTGGTACCAGCAGAAACCAGGGCAAGCTCCTAAGCTCCTGATATATTATACCAACCGTTTGCAATCTGGGGTCCCCTCGAGGTTCAGTGGCAGTGGATCTGGGACAGATTATTCTCTCACCATCAGCAGCCTGGAGCCTGAAGATTTTGCCACTTATCACTGTCTACAGTATGATGAGTTCCCTCCCACAGTGATACAGGCCATGACAAAAACCTCCCAGGGAGCAGAAGTGTGAGACTGGGCTGCCCCAGCTGCTCCTCCTGCTGCCTCCAACTGCTGAAGGCACTGCTCAGGGGCAGCCAGCCTCCCAGGGCCACTGAAGAGGGGTCTTTCTAGGCCTCAAGAAGTTCCTCTGCACCCTGTTTCTTTCTCCTTGTCAGCCCCAGCACTGAACCTTAAATTGGTGTCTTTAAAGGTGTGTGCACTACTCAGTGCAGTAGTGCTCCACCCACCAATGGTGAGAAGAGAAAGGAGGCCAATCAGGAGAAGCACCATGATGAGCTCCTACCCTGTGGTATACAGGAACCCGATTCTTAGTGAGCTCAGCCAAGATGCCCAGGGGGACAGAATTGGTGTTCAGAGACAAAAAATCAAGACAGTTTTTATGACAGAGATGACATTACAAAAACTGAGTACAAGACCTTTTCATAGGAAGTATTCTCTGTCAGCCTCATATGCAGTCACCTGGTGTATAAAGTGGGATCTACATCAATCATCAGAGAGTGAAAGTTGTAACAAACCCCCAGAAACCTTCAAAAGAAAGACCATAAAACTGAACCATAAATAGCATCAAATAGCCTGGGAATTGATCTAGAACATGCTCATGTGTTTGGAAATGTGAAGTGGTACCTGAGTTGGAAACCTGCCCTGACCATGCACATATCTGTGATCTAGGCCTTAGACTCAAAGCACAAGCAGATGTGCACAGATCCCCATGTGCAGGGACCACACAGCATTGTCTGTGAAATCTGCAACCTGAATCAGCTAAATTCCAATCAAGAGTAGAATGGAAAAATGAAATAAGGGAAGTGAATGCAATGAAATACTATACACCAGTGAAAACATTTCCTGCCTTCAAGACCCCTACAAGAGTACACGAGAGCTAGATACACTGGACCTCATTACCCATGATTCTATTTTTATGAGATTCAAAAATGGCAAAATTTTGATAATTGTTTAAAGATAGCTCAGAAATTTCATGAGAAAATTTAGGGTCAATGACTGGTTATACTTGCTTGAGGGTTTTTTCCATAGCATTTTGCATATATTATTCTCTTCCCTCCTGCCTGCATATTTCTTCTCGGAATTTCTGTTAGACACATGGAAGTTCCCTTGGAAGTCATGTGTTGCTTTTCTCTTGTGGTTTTCAAAACTATCTCTGTAATTTTTTTTAATTTTTTTTTTTTTTATCATTAGTTGTTCAAAACATTACAAAGCTCTTGACATATCATATTTCATACATTTGATTCACGCAGATTATGAAATCCCACTTTTACCCCATATACAAATTGTAGATTCACATAGGTTACACATCCACTTTTTTACATACTGCCATGCTAGTGTATGTTGTATTCTGCTGCCTTTCCTATCCTCTACTATCTCCCCTCCCCTCCCCTTCCCACTCCTCCCCTCCCATCTTCTCTCTTTATCCCATCTACTGTAATTCATTTCTCTCTCTTGTTTTTCCCCTTTCCCCCTCACTTCCTCTTATATGTAATTTTGTATAACAATGAGGGTCTCCTTCCTTTACCATGCAATTTCCCTTCTCTCTCCTTTTCCCTCCCACCTCTCGTCCCGGTTTAATGGTGATCTTCTTCTCATGCTCTTCCTCCCTGCTCTGTTCTTAGTTGCTCTCTTTATATCAAAGATGACATTTGGCATTTGTTTTTTAGGGATTGGCTAGCTTCACTTAGCATAATCTGCTCTAGTGCCATCCATTTCCCTGCAAATGCCATGATTTTGTCATTTTTTTAGTGCTGAGTAGTACTCCATTGTGTATAAATGCCACATTTTTTATCCATTCATCTATTGAAGGGCATCTAGGTTGGTTCCACAGTCTAGATATTGTGAATTGTGCTGCTATGAACATCGTTGTATCAGTATCCCTATAGTACGATCTTTTAAGTTCCTCAGGGAATAGTCCAAGAAGGGGAATACCTGGGTCAAATGATGGTTCCATTCCCAGCTTTCCGAGGAACCTCCATACTGCTTTCCAAATTGGCCTCACCAATTTGCAGTCCCATCAGCAATGTACAAGTGTACCCTTTTCCCCACATCCTCGCCAGCACTTGTTGTTGTTTGACTTCATAGTGGCTGCCAATCTTATTGGAGTGAGATGGAATCTTAGAGTGGTTTTGATTTGCATTTCTCTGACTGCTAGAGATGGTGAGCATTTTTTCATGTACTTGTTGATTGATTGTATGTCCTCCTCTGAGAAGTGTCTGTTCAGGTCCTTGGCCCATTTGTTGATTGGGTTATTTGTTTCCTTATTGTCTAATTTTTTGAGTTTGTTTTATACTCTGGATATTAGGGCTCTATCTGAAGTGTGACGAGTAAAAATTTGTTCCCATGATGTTGGCTCCCTATTTACCTCTCTTATTGTTTCTCTTGCTGTGAAATAACTTTTTAGTTTAAGGAAGTCCCATTTGTTGATTCTTGTTATTAGCTCTTGTGGTATGGGTGTCCTATTGAGGAATTTGGAGCCCGACCCCACAATATGTAGATCAGAGCCAACTTTTTCTTCTATCAGATGCAGAGTCTCTGATTTGATATCAAGCTCCTTGATCCATTTTGAGTTAACTTTTGTGCATGGCGAGAGAAGGGGATTCAGTTTCATTTTGTTGCATATGGATTTCCAGTTTTCCCAGCACCATTTGTTGAAGATGCTATCCTTCCTCCATTGCATGCTTTTAGCCCATTTATCAAATATAAGATACTTTTAACTTTGTGGATTGGTCTCTGTGTCCTCTATTCTGTACCATTGATCCACCCACCTGTTTTGGTACCAGTACCATGCTGTTTTTGTTACTATTGCTCTGTAGTATAGTTTGAAATCTGGTATTGCTTTACCGCCTGATTCACACTTCCTGCTTAGAGTTTCTTTTGCTATTCTGGGTCTTTTATTTTTCCATATGAATTTTATGATTGCTTTATCTATTTCTACAAGAAATTCCGTTGGGAGTTTCATTGGCATTGCATTAAACCTATAGAGAACTTTTTGTAATATCGCCATTTTGATGATGTTAGTTCTGCCTATCCATGAACAGGGAATATTTTTCCATCTTCTAAGATCTTCTTCTGTTTCTCTCTTTATGGTTATGTAGTTTTCATTGTATAAATATTTC